>NC_080792.1:82078816-82378816 GCF_028018385.1 Neofelis nebulosa
AGCAGGCTCCAGGCTCTGAGCTATGAGCACAGAGCCTGATGCAGGGCTTGAACTCACAGACCCGGAGATCATGACCTGAGCCAAAGCTGGACACTTAACCAACTGAGCCACCCAGGGGCCCCTTGTATCTTTAAAGTATTAAAAAAATACAACTTTTGTGGCGTCTGGGTGGCTCAGTCGGTTAAGCGGCCAACTTTGGCTCAGGTCATGATCTTGCGGTTCAGGAGTCTGAGTGCCACATAGCTCTGTCTGCTGTCAGCACAAATCCCACTTTCTAAAAAAATACAACTTATTGTCAAATAGGCTAATATACAGTGTGTATGCTCTTGGTTTTTGGGGTAGATTCCTGTGGTTCATCGCTTACATACAACACCCAGTGCTCATCCCAACAAGTGCCCTCCTCAATGCCCATCGCCCATTTTCCTCTCTCCCCCAACCCCTCCATCAACCCTCAGATTGTTCTCTGTATTTAAGATTCTCTTCTGGTTAGCACAAACCCCACTTTGGATCCTCTGTCCCCAGCCCTCTGTCCCCCGCCCCCCGCTTGTTCTCTTTCTCCCCCTCTTTCTCAGAATAAACTTTAAAAAAATAAAAAAATTAACTTTTAACCTTGGTATAATTTTAGACTCGCATAAAAGTTGCCAAGATGGTGTAGAGACTCCTCATACAGCTCCTCACCAAGTTTCAGTTCCCCCATATCATCATCTTGCTTTACTGTGTGGTACATTTGTCAAAGCCGAGAAGCCCCCCATGGATATATTACCAATCACAGAACTCTGGACTTAGCTGGATCTCATCAAACCAGTTTCCCTACTCATGCTCTTTGTCTGTTCCAGGATCCAACCTGCTACATTAAGTTCCTGCGACTTCCTACTCATGCATTCCTCGGTTTGAATTTTGAATCATGCAAATATATTCTCCATTTAAAAATAAGTAAAATGAAAGGAAAAAAAACCCAAACAAACAAAACCTCCTAACATCCCCAAACAGCAAAATAATCAGGAATTCTGCTGATGCCAAAACCTTCACCTCCCACCCTCTCACCCCCGGAAGGTCCTGGTGGCTGCAGAAGTGGGGGGAGGGAGGGGGGGGTTCATCCACGCTCCCGTTTCTTCCAGTGGGCAGGCTGTGCCTCCCGCAAAAAGCTTTCCTGAGGTAGAACTCATTGCTCTCTGTCCTGGTCCCCCGGGAAGCTGCATGAATCTCTCTTACACAGCACTTATCACTGCCTGCCTTGTTTCATAGTTATTTATGTATGTGTCTGTCTCCCCACGGGGGACCGTGAGCTTCCAGAGGAGGGAACAGGGTCTGTGTGCCCTCTGTCTCCCCTCTCTGGTACCTGACAGGATACTTTGACTCCTATGCACTTGCCGAATTGACATCTTAGCCCCTTGATGTCAGGAGGAGGAGCAGGGGTATGTTTAGGGAGTTCAACATGGGTTGCTATGGGTTGGTGACCCACAATTCAAAATGAGAACAAACAGTAATGGTAACTACAACGAGGATAGTAATTACAACCAGAGGATTTTTTATGGGCGAATAATTCAAATTTAGCTCTTTCTCAGATGATCTCGTTAATTCCTAACAACAGCTCTATGAAGTAGGTATTATGATGCCCATTGTATAAATGAGAAAAACCAAGGCTCAGGGGGAGACGGAGTGATCCCCCCTACAGGGTCCGCAGTGCGGCTGGGATTCTCACTCAGGACATTGTGACGCTACACCATACTGAATTTTTCATTTTTGACACTCGGCTGATGAGACCAAGGCTCAGACGGGTGACGTAACCTGCCCAGGGCCACCCACCTCGTAAGAGGCAGACCTGAGGTCTGAACCCAGGTCTGACCGACTCCAGCCTTGACCACACTGTTCCCAAAGACCCATCTCAGAGCCCTGAGGTTTGGTCATGGGGGAGGCACATGGGACTTCTGCATGGCACAGGGCCCCAGAGGTCCCCCAGCCTCAGTCCCCGATGGCTCCGCCCAGCCCTGCTTACCTGGCACATGAGGACCAGAGGCTCCCGGAACTCAGCCTGGCAGATGGCGCAGATATCGCCGGCTTCTGTGCATTGCTGCCCAGTGGCCCGGACTCCGTAATTCTGTTTGAAGGAGGAGACAGAGGTAAACTCAGCTGTGGATCCTCACAGGACACCCGCAGAAGCACTGTGAGCTGTCTCCAGCTCGAGGCTCCTTTGTCTTCGGTTGGGGCCATTTGAAGTCAACGCACCTGAGAGGTGCAGAGAAGCTTCAGGGCTTTCCTGACTCCGCCCACACGGCCACAGATGTCGAAAGACTGAAAAGAGAGCAGGGTGATGGCTGAAAAGTCTCCAAGGGTTGTTCAGGACCTCTCTTACCACTCCTGAACCATCCCCACTGACCCCTCATCTTTGACTGTGGACATTTTCAGGGCATTCCGTCCCACTTGGAGCTCCTCATTTCTACCAGTTTTGCTTGGCATTCGTCTTGCTGCCTTACGTCAACAGTTTCCCTTGCTTCCTGGACCAGGAGAGTGAATACATGCCAGGCATACTGCCTTTTCCCCCTGCCAAGCCCAGCACAGGCATTGCTAATTGATCACAGCACTCTTCTTCTGAGCCAGCACTCCAGTCAGCCACTGCCAGTCGATCAGGATCGGCAGGCAACAGAAGTCCCCAGTGGCTGATGGGGCACGGACTGCCTGGCTAGTCCTGCTGGGGGGAAGGGGAGGGGAGGGGGGGGGAGGGGAGGGGGGGAACATGTGGATTCCCCCAGGATTCTCTAGAGCCAGAAACAGAGAAGGAAGAAGGAAGAGGAGGATGTCTTTATGCCTGGGGTGGGGAGGGAAACCTGATTTGTACCCGTGATGGAAAGAGAAGCCCTGTATCCTGACTGTAGGCATGAGGGTGTGCGGTTGAAGAAGAATGGAAACAAGTCTGGGGGGCGCATCTGGGGTAAGAGGTCCAGGCTTTGGAAGCCGACTGCCTGGCTTCGACCCTCACTCCGTGATCTGTAGCTGAGTGACGCCGAGCAAGTTGCTGCTCTCTGAGTCCCCATCTCCTCGCCCATAACACGGGAGTCATAATGGAAATGTGTGAATGGAGAGCACACGGTGAGCTTTATGGGCAAGAAATGAGGGTGGATTTAACCGCAAAAAGGAATGAAGTATTGATGTACGCTACGACGTGGATGGACCTCAGACACATGATGCTAAAGTGAAAGGAGCCAGACACGGAAAGACCACACAGTGTAGGATTCCATTTATATGAAGTGTCCACAATAGGAGAGTCCACAGAGACAGAGAGCAGACTGCCGGTTGCCAGCGGCTGGGGGAGGGTAGCAGGCAGGAACGGGAGGGACGGCTTAATGGGTATAGGGTTTCTTTTGGGGGTGATGAGAATGTCTTAGAACTAGACGTGGAGGGGGCATAGCCCTGTGAAGCGGCTCAGTGTCACTGTACCCCGTAAGATGGTTAGTGGTTAATTTTGTGTTGTGTGAATTTTACCTCCATTAAAAGAAAAAAAAGATGCCAAGCTCCCCACTTGCCGCCACCCCCCCGAAACCCAGCAAATGCATGGATCCTCTTCGGGCCAGCCCTCCAGCCCCTCGGGCCCACCTCACCTTGCAGAGGCTGTAGAGAACAATCAGGACCCCTCCTAGGAAGTAGCTGTTGGAAGAGTCATCCCCCATGATGTATTTGTACCACAGCTGGATGGGGACAAGTGATCGGAACAGCTGGCTCAACTCCTCGATGACCAGATAGAACTTTCCCTGCAACCGCACAGAAAGCATCAATTATTATTAGCTGTAAAGACCCAAAGGAGGCAGCCGGGGGTCCCCCAGCCTGGGCAGTAATGACGTTCCAGGTCACAAGCAGGCCATTAATCAGCTTTGGAAAGCACTCAGACCGGCTCCTAATGGGTTTGCGATATGGCCAGGGAGACGTGGCCCCTGCCCGCCGGCCTCACCCGCTGCCCACCAGCCCTGAGGACCAAAGCTCTGAGGACTGCATTTCATGGAGGGAGAAACTGGACACTCCTGTTGGGGGTTGCAGTGTGGGTCACTCCCTTGTGCCTGCTGTGGCTTTGGGGGCACAGTCCCTGGTCCTGCACACAGATCGCCTTTGTCTCGAGGGCGGACTCGGGCATCTCGGGTGCATGCCCTCAGGGGCACGGGCAGGATGGACCACAGGAGGCAGTTAAGGGCGGGTCTGGAGGTGGAGGAGGATGGCTTCTGGGCAAAGAAGAGACACTTGGGATTCAGACGGGGCTGGGCTTGAAGCTTACGTCACTGCCAGTTCGTGAGCCCCAGCTTCCTTATCAACAGAATGGGAACCACAACTCATTCCCGGAGAGAAATGGGAAAAGCGCCTAGCACTGTGCCTGGCACAGAGCAGTACTCCTCAAATTCTATTTCCCTTCTTCCCTCTGCCCTCGGACAAGTCCCTCAAGCTTTCTGTGGCCTGTGCTATGAAATGAGATGAAAATAACCCCACCCTGCTGGGGATAATAAAGTTAAACACACACCTACGTATGACCCAGCAACTCCGCTTCCAGGTATGTACCCGAGAGAAATGAAAGTATGCATCTGCTTGTACACAAATGTTCATACAGCGGCTCTATTCATAATACCCCCAAACTGGAAACAGCCCAAATGCCCATCAGTGGAAGAATGGATAAACAAATTGTGGTGTATCTGTACGATAGAACGCCACTCAGCAATAAACATGACTAAATGACTGATATACACAACAGTGTGGATGAATCCCACGTGCATTAGGTCCAGTCGAAAGAGACTGTTGGTAAGAGAAACTATACTGTACAATTCTCATCTCTATGAAATCCTGGAACAGGTTAACACTAACCTGCAGTGACAGAAATCAGATCAGGGGCTGCCTGGGGTGAGGAGGAGGGGACTGCAAGGGGAGGGTGATTACACAAGTGTACGTGCTTGCCAAAACTCACTGAAATATATGCTTCAAATCTGCATGTTTTGTATTTAAATTACACCTCAGTAAAGCTGATTAAAACAAATCAACATAGAAAGAAGCAACCAACCCTGCCCCAGGCATGCGCAGCCTTAAAAAGGTGAATAGCATTTGCTCCAGTGATCCTAGTTTTAGGAATTTATTCTAACAAAATAATCAGGGATGTGTGTTGAGATGTGCCGGCAGGAACAGGTGCTGCAGCTGTCTTTGGTTCTTTGCAACAGTACAGAGACAAGTAACAAACTAAATGCACCGTGAGAGAGTCTGGTTAAGAGAGAGATCTACAATGGAAAGCTGAACCGCCTTTCAAACATTATCCTGGAAAAGAGCAACTTTACCATGAAGAAACCCAGCACATAATACCCCGAGTGATCAAGGTTTACTCCAGCAGCAGTAAGTTAGTTACATGGACAGGCTGGACCCCAGCTGTGAGGCACGGAGAAGAACATAGTGTCGCTTTTGTGTTTATTCTGCAACAATTTATAAAACCTCAGTGGAGTCATGAACTAACAAGCGACACATCCAAATTGAGGGGCATTCTTTTTTTTCCCTTCTAATTATTATTGTTTAAAAATTTTAAAAAAATGTTTATTTATTTTTGAGACAGAGAGAGACAGAGCATGAACAGGGGGAGGGGCAGAGAGAGAGACAGGGAGGCACAGAACCCAAAGCAGGCTCCAAGCTCTGAACTGTCAGCACAGAGCCTGACACGGGGCTCGAACTCACGTGAGATCATGACCTGAGCCGAAGTTGGACGCTTAACCGACTGAGCCACCCAGGCGCCCCTAATTATTATTGTTTTAAATTGATTAATTTATTTTTGAGAAAGAGAGAGCAAGAGTGAGTGAGCATGAGCAGGGGAGGGGCAGAGAGATAGACAGAGATGAGAGAATCCCAAGCAGGCTCCACCTGTCAGCACAGAGCCCGACAGGAGGGGTGGGGTTGGGGGTGGGGGCTCAGTCTCATCAACTGTGAGAACATGACCTGAGCCAAAGTTGAGCTGGATGCTTCACCGACTAAGCCACCCTGGTGCTCCAAATCAAGTGGCATTCTATAAAAGAAATGTCCAGCACTCTTCAAAAGCCTCAAGGTCACAAAAGACAAAGGTAAGATCAAGGCATTGTCAGATTGGAGAGGATTAAGGAGATATGACAGATGGATGCAATGTGGGATCTGGGATTCACTGACCCTAGACAGCGAAAATGTTATTAGTGAGACAAACTGGCAAAATCTGGTAAGATTTGTAGTTCAGTTAATAGCGATGGCAGTGATGTTAATTTCTTGGCTTTGCTAATTGTACTGTGGTTGCACTGGATGTTAACATTGGGGGGGGCTGGGTGAAGGGTTTGTGGGAACTCTCAGTACTGTTTTGTAAGTACAACTCTTAAGTCTTAAACTTTCAAAATTAAAAGGTAAAAAGTCATCCTGGTGAAGACTATCTATTCACTCAAGGAAATGTTCACATTATAGTCCCGAGGGGAAAGGAGACAGAATGAAGAAACACTTGTTTCCTTTGTGTTTTCCTGTTTTTTCCATTTTTTTTTTTTTTATATTGAGCATATGATATGTTTACATTGGAGGGGTAAAAAGGTTACAAAAAGATGTTGGGTATCCATCAAATGGATGATGTCTGAGATGAGGGTAGAAACTTTATATCCATCTTGCTAAATTCCATCTTGTTGGGCCTAGGAAGGGGACCTCTTGAAGCAGATGTGCCCACATCTGCTAAGGACCAAGGAAGGGCATCCAATTGTCCATTCATCCCAATGCCTGACCTTTGTGACTGTTTGGCTGAGTCCTTGTTGTGAGGGTCCTCTACCCGCTCCAGACTCCCACCAGCCCCTGACCCATGGATATATTCCCTTCTGGAGAATGCTGGTTCCCTCTGTAGCCTTTAGGAAGGCAGAGGTGACTGGGGAGCAGAGATACGGGGGATGGCCACCATGTTTGTTTTACATGCCAATGGCATGGTGGAAGAGGGAACAATGGGACAGCTCAGTGGATGGCTAGGGGTACTCAGGCTCTGCCCTTGTCCTGACAGCAGCCCCCAGGCTCTGCTGAATACCCATGCATGTCTAAGCTTTGTTTTCCTGCACCACCTCAACCTCAGCTGCCCTATGCTTCCCTCATTGCATCTAACTGCTCTCACCCAGGGTCTCTCAACTACTCCATGTTCCATCTCATTCTGGGTCAACACTCCAGTCTCTCCCAACATCTAACCTTAATTTGCTCTTGTCACTCCTCCTTGAATTCAGTGAACCCGCAGAGAATTCTCCTTTCCTTTCGTCCTCTCCTCCTTCTCCCCCATCCATGCATCCATTGATGTATCCACCCATCTTTCCTTTCTCCCTTCCTTCCCTCCTTCTTTCCCTTCCATCCACCAATTCCCTCCCCCCACCTTCCATTACTGGACACCCACTATGTACTAGACACAGCACTAGGCTCTGGTGATACTAAGATGACTAAGACCTTGTCCTTGTCCTCAGGGAGCTCACTACCTAATGAGTAAGACAGACACTAGGCAAATTATTATAATATAGTGTGGTACAAGTTTGCTAGAGCTGACCATGAGGGGGCCCCAGAATCGAGGTATGGGGGTGGGAGTGGGTGTAGAGATGTGATTAGGCAAGTCTTCTGAGAGAAGCTATCATTTAAGCTGATCATGGGGTGCCTGGGTGGCTCAGTTGGTTAAGTGTCTGACTTCAGCTCAGGTCATGATCTCACCATTGTGGGTTTGAGCCCCGTGTTGGGCTCTGTGCTGACAGCTCAGAGCCTGGAGCCTGCTTCAGATTCTGTGTCTTTCTCTCTCTCTCTCTCTCTCTCTCTGCTCCTCCCCTGCTCTCTCTCTCTCAAAAATAAATAAACATTAAAAAAAAAAGTTCATTTAAGCTGATCTTGAAAACCTTGCTACCCAAGGCTTGTAGTCCCTCAACGGACAGCGTCACCACCATCTGGGAGCTTGTTAGAAATGCAGAATCGCAGACCTCACCCCAGACCTGCAGAGACACAATCTCCATTTTCAGTTTCCCAGGTGATCTCTGTGCACATAAAGTTTGAAAAGCACGGTTTATTGAATAAGAAGCAGAATGATGAAGGAAATGCGAGGAGGGTGAGGGAAGACAGGTGTTCCAGAAGCCCCAAGGTGACAGAAAGGACAGTCAGTGCCCCCCCCCCTCCCATCCCCACCCTGTGCCATCTTGGTGGGCAGCCTCCTGCTCTGTCGGCCTGGCCTCACAGTGAGTGAGGACACAGCCACCTCATGAAAGGTCCTGTGTCCCTGCGTCTCTGGAAAACCCTGCAGGATGGCATCGGGCTGACTCTGGGGACAGGCTCTGCTGTCTCCTCTCTGGCAGATCTTGCACAACCAGCCTGGCTCGGTGGTTAAGAATGCTGCGTTGGAAGCCAGACAGCCTGGGGTCAGGCCCAGTCACCCACCACCTTCTTACTACTGCTTTTATTCAGCTTTGGTCATCGTCTTTGGATCTCCAATTCTCAGGCTCTGTTAGCCACGGGCTGGTTCCCTGGTCCAGATCCCCAAGCTTCCCACTTGCCCACGAGTGGGTCTGGATCAGAGGTTGACAACATTTTTCCGCAAAGGCCCAGACTGTGAATACTTTGGCTTTGCAGGTCATACGGTCTCTGTGACAACTATATAGGTAAACACACAGGCATGAGTGTGTTCCAAGAACACTTTTATTAATGAAAACAGGTGTCAGGGTACATGTGACTGGTGGCCTGTGGCTTGCCAACCCCGGTCTAAAACTGTCAGAACCCAGGGGGCACCTGGGCGGCTCAGTCAGTGAAGCATCCCACTCTTGATTTCAGCTCAGGTCATGATTTCTCGATTCGGGAGATCGAGCCCCGTGTCGGGCTCCACTGCTGACAGCACAGAGCCTGCTTGAGATTCTCTCTCTGTCTCTCTCTCTCTCTCCCTCTGCTCTTCCCTATCCTCCAAAAGAAATAAATAAACTTAAGAAAATAAAAATAATAAAATGTCAGAAGCCAGATAAGTCGAACCATGGCAGGGACTCTAACACACCCCCGGAATTTCACAGCATTCTCAGACAGCAGCTTCTTGGCCCTTCCTTCTGTTCCTTTGCGATGTAGACCATGCTCTTCCCCTGCAGATGGAGTACTGTCCTCTACTCTTCAGGGAGTGAGCTAACACCTGTTCATCTTCCAGGTCAGCTGTCACGTGCTATGGAAAGACTTCCCTGAGTCCTCCGTTAAATCAGGTACTCCTGTTACACCCACCAAATCACTCCTTTCTGAGCACTTCCCATGATATCTAAGAAACTATGTTAGTGTCTGTCTCTCCCGCTGGACTGGAAGCCCCATAAGCACAGAGATGATTTGGCTCCTGGAGGTCGTGTTCCTGGCATCTAACACCTAGTAGATGCTTGCTTAATAGCCGGGGACCTTTCTGAAGCTCGAGATTCCACCCTTATTACTCACGTCAGCTTCTTGGGTTTACTGATGGAGGAGAGATGGAAGACAGAACTTCTGTTTAGAGGCGAGCACCGATGTCACAGAAAAGAAAATAAAGAGACTTGAGTGCCTGTGTGGCACCCATGCCCAAGGTAGCAATTAGCTGCTGGGGGGCGGGCCACTTGGAGAAGGAGATACAACCACCAGGGAAAACCGGGCATATCCCAGTGAAACCATCTCTCTCTAATTAAGCAGCTTTGTAATTCCAGGTTTCTTAAGCATGTTATTTCTGACGACCACCAAATGGAATGTGTGGTTTCTCTGGGGTGTCAAGGAACGAGGAACGCGATCAGATTGTGAGCCGTCTGGCCCCCCTGCCACCCGTGAGGGAGAACGAGCGAGAATGGGAGCAGACTTCTCTGCTGGGATTCTGATAAAGGGGGGCGGGAGCGGTGGAGACGGGAAGGCGGATTCTGTGCTGGCTTCGTTACTGCTAGGATGGGTGGGGGTTGGGGGGGACACAAAGTGAAATGGGAAACAAGGAAACAACAGAGGCTGGCTCTGGAGGGGGAGCTGGTAAATGCAGGAGAGCGGGCTGCTGAGAAGCATAAGAAATGAACAGAGAAAAGGATTTTTGAGAAAGCACCTGGGTGGGGGAGAGGATTTGAAGAACTTTGGGGGTGAGGAGGGAGGGGAGACATAATCAGATAGTCGTTAGCAGCGTTAATGTATAAAGAATGGGTAGACAGGGATGAAAGGTTTTTTTTTTCTGCATCAAAATTCATAACGAATATTGATTTACACAGCTTTGCCTGTTTATGACTGTGTTTCATACACCCTTGTCTCATCTGCAGGAGCAAGGACAGCACAGCAGTTAAGGGAATGGGATCTGGGGCTCCAAGGTCAGGTCTGCCACCTACTAAATTGATTTTAGACAGTAATTTAACCTCTCTGAGCCTCAGTTTCTTCATCTGTAGATGGGGTTGAATACACACACACGCGCGCGCGCATACATGCAGTGGTGGGCAGGCAAACCAGGTCTCTATAAGCAACAAAATAAGGCCCTGATTTGTGTGTTTGTCAATTTCTGTGGTGTAAATACTCCCACAAGGCCAATTCAAGCTACCAAGGGTTTAACAACTGCTTGCAAGTTTCCTGAAAATTTAACCATTGGCCCTCAGAAGCCAGTGCAACCTGGCTCCAACACACCAAGGTGATCGTGAGAATTACACCAGCAAATAATCCTAACATACAGGTACCCAGGAAGGGCTCCGTGTGTGGTCAGAGCTAGTACCGAATTTCATGATCATCTGAGGCTAGGGGCATTATTAACGCCAACTTCTTTTGGAGAGGAGAAATGTCAGGTTCAAAAGAACTAAGGGACACTCGAATGAGGTGAAGTGCTGTCTGGATCTTATGGCAGATAAGAGGTAGATAAGGCCACTGCTTCGTGGCCTTCCTCTTGCAGTCAAGTGTTGTGAGACACCCAAGCTACAAGGAGAGATTTATGTGAAGAGGTCCTACAAAGAGGGAGAGGCTCTGAGACTACAGGTAGGGGCAAGAAACAAGGAACCCAGCTAACAGTGAGAACTCAGGTCTTGGGTGCAGGACCCTGGGCGGATCATTCCAGCCACTGCAGCTGAGGCATCACACCTGGGAGTGAAGAAGCCATCTTGGATGGTCTGGCCCCAGCAGAAACCAGCCGGAGACCAGCTGTCCCTGGCGAGCCCTGACAGAACTCCTGACGCAGAATCTTTTCTGCTTTGGGTCCGGCGGGGGTGGTCTGTGAAGTCAAAACCATCTTCATAATAGTACTAACACATTATTTGACACTTTTGTGGCTCTCTACCAGGTGTGCAATGGGGTTTTTCCTAAGGCTCGTGACACGTGATTTACAACAAATAAGAAAACGCCAGGAGCAGGGTGCCTGGGTGGCTCAGTCAGTTAAGCATCCGACTCTTTGGTTTTGGCTCAGGTCCTGATCCCAGGGTCGTGGGATCGAGCCTAAGTCGGGCTCCGCACTGGGTGTGGAGCCTGCTTGAGATTCTCTCTCTTCCTCTGCCCCCTCCTCTGCTTGCACACAAACACACACACACTCTCTCTCTCTTAAAAAAAAAGGGGGGGGGGGGCGCCTGGGTGGCTCAGTCGGTTAAGCGTCTGACTTCGGCTCAGGTCATGATCTCACAGTCGGTGAGTTCGAGCCCCACGTCGGGCTCTGTGCCGACAGCTCAGAGCCTGGAGCCTGCTTCAGATTCTGTGTCCCCCTGCTTGTGCTCTGTCTCTGTCTTTCAAAAATGAATAAACATTAAAAAAAAAAGTTTAAGTAATCTCTACACCCCACGGGGGGCTCGAACTCACCACCCCGAGATCAAGAGTCACATGCTCCTCTGATTGAGCAAGCCAGATGCCCCCCAAAAGGTCACAGTTTTAATTTCTAGGACAGTGAATGTGGATTGCTGTAACTCATGCAAACAGAAGTTGCTTAGGGTCCTTAATACTTTTTTTAAAAAGTGTCAAGAGGACCCGAGTCTAAAACGTTTGAAAACCCCTGAGAAGCACCTGGCACAGAGTGAGTGTTCAGTCACTGACTATTACGTGTTTCTTGGAGTAGGCTGTGAGCTTCGTGAGTGTCGAGAACCCTAGCTTGTTTAGCATCTTTCCCCTACGCCTCGTCAGGGTGGGTCTCTAGCGTCTGGCTGTCACCCTATCCTTTCTCACCTACTTCCTTAGTCCTAGAGTCCTCAAATTTGTAACTGGAGGCACAACCACCTTGAACAAAGACTGTGCCTCCCAGCTTCCTTTGCATCTAGATGCCACTTTGGTCGCTAAGATACAGTATACGTGTCATGTGACTTCAGAGAACCTTTCACTGTATTCTTCCCCCTTTCCTCCATCCTGCTGTCTGGAACTTGGACGTGATGGCTTGTGTTCTAGTTGCCTTTTTGGACCATGAGAAGTCCCGCACCCTAGGATTAGTGAAGCAGTGAGCTGGAAGGTGTCACATTACCCAGTTCGGGTTGCTTGCTTTGGGGCTTCACATGAGAAAGAAGTGCACTCTTTTTACATTCAAGCCACTGTTATTTTGAGCTCTTTGCTGTTATTAGCTTATTCCAATTCTAACTAATACAAAGGCCTTGGCATCTAGGAGGTGATCAACGAATGTTTGTTGAATGCATGCATGAATGAATGAATGAATGAACGAACGAACAAGTGAATGGGTGGGCTAAATGTCTGTGGCCCAAATAGCTAGGTTTTTCACAGGGGTGGCTCAGCTCATAGAGAACCCTAATGCTGAAGGTGCTAGGAACTGAGGCTCTGCGTACATAGAGGGGTTTACAAGATGATGAGGCTAGGAGGAAGGGGGGCTGTCCAGTGACCGCTGGGCTGAGCACACGTGGGAAAGACGCGCAGCGCAGAAAGAAGGAAAGGAGGACTATGGTAACAGGTGGGGGTCCCAGCTCTGCCTCCTCCAAGCTGGTGAGGCCCTGGAGTCTGAGCGAGTACAGTGGTGAAGATGCTCGAGTCCGATGACCTGCTTTGAATTCTGACTGTCTCTTACCGACTGACTTAGGAAGTCACTTCAGCCTTCTATGCTTTAGTCTTCTCGTGGTAAAATGGGGCTAAAGGTAATACATACCTCCGAGGGTTGTGGGAGGATAAACGAGCTAATGCAAGCAAAGCATTGAGTCCAGTGCCTGGCCCATGGGTGCACCACTGCCCCTGCTAGCAGTGTGGTGGGTGTAAAACATCTTTCAGATAAAATGAATTAACTAAGCCTGATTAAATAGGATGACAGTAAATGAGGCAGGCAGGATGGAAAAGAACCGATCTTCATATGTAACCATTTGTAATGTAAAATGGTGTTAAAAGTGCCAAGTGTGAAGTCAGATGGCTGGGGGGGCGTCCTTCGTAAGCTGTGTGGCTTTGGGCAAATTATTCTCCTTCTCTGGGCATCAGTGTTGTTTTGTGTGATGGGGGTGTTAACCCACCTCTAACATCCACACTGCTAAACACTGTTACAAGAACTACTGGTATAAGAGTCTCTATTATAGTGTCACTTTCGGCCATAAGTGACAGAAAGCTAACTTGAAGTAGGTTATAGAAAGATCGTGATGTACTGGGTCACAAAATTGCGAAGGCAGGGGTGGTTCTGGTGCCAGTACAGCTGGGTCCAGGAGTGCCAACAGAGTGGTGTAAGATCTCTATTTCTATAGTTCTTTCCATCTCTCCTCCTCTTTCCCAAATCTCTCGGCTTGTCTCTGCTGCCCTTGTGTGTAAGCTTCATGCATTCCCGCCAAGGACAGGCCCTCTCCAGGTGGTGATGATGATGATGATGATGATGATTGTAATTATTACTATTTCTTAGTTCTTACTATGTACTAGGCATCACTCTGTACGCAACACTTTGAGGGAGGTGCTATTAATGCTCCCACTTTACAGATGAGCCAACTGAGGCCTAGAGAGGATAGGTAACCAGCCCCAGGTGACACGGGTAGAAAGTGCTGGATTCAACTATATCTGGTAGGAGAGATGACCAGTGGCAGCCCCAAGCCAACATGCTTACAGCTTCAACTCCAACATGAAGAGAGACCTGTTTCTCCCTGGGTCCATTCACCAAAATGAAAGGGAAGCCTCCATCCTTGCAACCAAGTTCAGAGCCCAAAGGAGGCCACAGGCTTCTATAATTGGCCGGGCCCGGTCACATGGTCAAGGGTGGGCGGGGCGCCGGGACCCACGGCCCCCTCTGAACCGCAGGGAGAGGGCTAGGAGACTCCCCAAACAGGAAAAGGGCCTCGGGAAAAAGAGGCCAGAGAGCTTTCCCCAAACTAGCACAGAGCCACACGGGGTCCTCCTTGCAAAGCCCTCCTTTCCCGTGGGGGGGAAATAAGCGGGAACTGCAACCAGCCTCCAGGGCCATAGGGGCCCGGGCAAGAGCAAAAGGTCCCCTCAGCCTCCCCTGCGGTTTTCCCGCATTGCTTTGCTCGCCTGCACTGCTGGTTAGCATCTGATCGCCACCTGGACGGATCGCACTCCCTGCGCCGAAACGGGCGGGCTGGGCCGGCGCGAGGAGCTGAAAACAAAGACTTGTTTTCCTGGGAAGGAGGCCTGAGGTCTGTTATGATGGCAGGCTGCTCGGGGACCGCGGAGCCCTTCAGGGCAAAACAGAGGAACAGCGACCTCTGAAGTGCCGTGCCATCAGCCCAGGGGTGGGCGCGCCCAGTCTTCTCCATCTTGAGAAGGCTGCGGGTGGGGAAGAGCTTGGAAACTGACTTCTAACAGCGTGGCCGTGAGTGGTGGGAGAAAGAAGTGTTGACAGGACTGGGGGCAGAAGGAAGGCTAGAGGCGAGTGCAGGCAGGGAAGAGGGAATGAGGGCAGAAGAAAAGAGGAGAGACAGAAGAAAAAGGACACCCAGGCCCCAGAGACCACGCCAGGAGCGAGGAGCCGAGGAGGAGGGGCAAGAAGAAAGTAATCTTATTATCAAGCACTTGCCATGGGCCAGGAATTGCACATCCACTGCTCCCCTGGTGGCTAGTTATGATCCATTCCCATTTCTCGGATGAGAAGGCTCAACAGAGGCATGGGAGGGAGGAACAGACTGTGGAAGACTAAGCTACAGGAAGAATGACGAGAGGGGAGAGAAAAGAAACCAGCAGAAAGAGAACTAGGGCTGGCTCACAGTGGGGCGATAAAAAACTCTCTGTGGAACACTTAGTACCTGCGTGCTGCTCTCAAACTCGGAGAAGGACCCCGCTTATGATGAGCCACGGTTAAGAGGTGAGGAAACACGGGCTCAAAAAGACAGCAGGTTGTTCAAGTGCTAGACATGGGAGAGCTGGGGCCCCAATCCAGTCCAACTATCCATTAGATAGTGCTCTGACCCTAGGAGTTAAAATGAAGTGTGGGGAGAGAGAAAGAAAAGATAGGAGGTCTGTGTGGGGGAAGAGAACCGAACAGGGATGATAAAAGTCAGAATGATGGGTACCTTGGTAGGGGTACTGACCAGAAAAGGAGGAATGAGAGAGGCTTCTGGGTGCTGGCAATGTTTTATACCTGTGCTGCCCAATATAGTAGCCAGTCGTCACATGTGGCTACTGAGCATTTTAAATGTGGCTAGATCCGAATGGAGATGTACTGCAAGTATAATATACACAGATTTTCAAAGTCTTAGGAAAAAAACAGCAAAAAGGTAAATAAAACAGCTCATTAAAGTTTTTGCACTGACTCCCTGTTGAAATACTAATTCTTTGGAGATACTGGGATAAATAAAATATATTATTAGAAGTAATGTCACCTGCTCCCTTTTTACTTGTTTATTGTGACTACCAAGAAATGTGAAGCTATCTGTGTGGCTTGCATTACATTTCTATTTAGGAGGGCTGAGATCTGGAAACATATGGACATACATATACATATTTTACATATAGATACATAAATATGTAAAAATTCATCGAGGCTGTAAACTTATAATTAGATCACTTTACAGTATGTAAGTTGTGCCTCAATACAAAAAAAAAAAAAAAAAAAGAAAGAAAGAAAAAAGCAAAGAGAGGAGCGAGCCAGGACGGATTGAGGCTGAGAGCGCGGCAGGTGGGGGGCGGGGCCAGAGGCCGCCAGTTACCCGGCAACGGGCGCTGCCGGTGACGTCACCGGCCGGCGGCAGCCATTAATCCCCCTCCGGGCGGAGCGGGCTGGCCGGGCCGCCTACCTCCTCCTCCCCGGGGCCCGGATGAGATCACCGCGGCGGGCGACCGGCTGTCCCCGCGCTCCCAACAAATCGACTCCTCGGCGAGCGCCGGCATCTCATGATCTCATGGCCCCGCGGGACGGCGCCGGCCGATGAGGTCACAGCCCCGCGCCCCCGGCCGCCCGGGTCTGCGCGCCGCCGGCTCCGGGCCGGGGCCTCCGCGTGCCCCGCGCGGGTACCGACTCCAGAACCGGCCGCTCTCCGACCTCTGTGGACAAAGGACGTCGCTATTTGCGAAGGGCAAAGCCGCCTTTTCCATTCTTTCGCGCGTCTTCGCAACCCCCAAGTACCAGCAGGGAGTGACCGCACCAGCTCCCCTGGCCTTGGGGTCAAGAGCGGTGCCAGGCAACCTGCCTGAGTCATTTCACAGCGCCCAGGGAAGGAAGTGCTGTTCTTAGCTCTGTCTTACCCGGGAATTGAGGCTCAGTCGGCTAAGGGACCTGCCCCAAGGTTCCCCAGCTAGGAAAGGGCGGAGCAAGGACCTGAACCAGGATGGTGTTTTGCCTCTCCTTCTCTGCACCTTTGTCCTAGTCCCCGCTCTGGTGGGGTGGGAACAATAAATGGTAAAGGCCACGCTTGCTGGGTGCCCCACGAAGTACTTGGTACACTTTATATTAAAGGTCACTATTCCACGTGACAAACCCACTGGAGAAGTGTTATAGGACTCGTTAGATGAGTAGAGGGGGCTCAGAGAGGTGAGATGGCAGGCTGCAGAGCTGGGACGTGATTCAGCAGCGCTGCCTTTGTATTACTCCACCACACCACTTTCTCCAGAAAAAAGACGAAGACTTCCTGTTGACAGTGGACAATATACCTTCTCTCCTCTCTCCCACCCCCAGGGTCAGCCATCAAACACGGAGGGGCCGACGAGACCCTTAGAAAGCTTCACAGTTCACTTCCCAGCAGTAGATTCTCCATCACAAACTGCTCACTAACAGACCTCGGCAACATACAATGCCATGACAGGGAGAAAGGCAAATGACCCTGAGCCCCTGTACTGAGCCTGACATGGATGGACTCAGAGCCTACTACCAAGGGCAGCGCTGTGAGGGGGCAATTTCCAGCTCCATTTTGCAGATGGGAAAACTGAATTTATTTTAACCAAAGTCCGATTACTAGGAAGTACAAGTTTCAGTTCCAGTATGATTTGGGCAGACAATGCCCTTCCCATTTCCCTAAATGGGTCCTCCACGAATTCTGTTTTATTTTCTGCCTAGTGCTTACCACAATTTGAAGTGTTATGGCTGCATGTTTGTTTAATGGTGATCTCCCAACTAAATAAAAGCAGGGATCCTGTCCGTTTGGTTCACGGCCTGTCATACAGTAGATACTTCATATTCCTGGACTGAACTCAAAGAATTGGTGGCTCAAGCTGGTGGGCAGGGCTGATGTTCAAACCCAGGTCTGTCTGAGTATAAAGTTTGGTCTTACTGCGTTCTTTCTAGGAAGTCCAAGGTTCTTGGTTACAAGTACTTTCTGCACTGTTCCTCTGGTGCTCATCAGAGCCTATTAATTCTAAGTTTATTACGGCGTCGACAAACCTGATGTGCAGGTCTCCCAAGCAGCAGCGTCCTTGCTTGGTAACAAGAGAGAGCAGAGGAGGAATTGGTAGGAAGTTAGGTATGGAAGGCAATAGGGTTATACATGCTTATGCCCGCTCTGCTCTTTAATAGCTCAGCAAGAAAGGAGACAAAAAAGCAGATGGAAGGACAATGAGGGAGGGGTAACAGCAAAACTCACTTGTTTCTTGTGAGCAAAGGGAGCGAGGGAGATGGATGGAAGCCAGGACGTATGCACGGGGAGTTTCTAAGGTGCTATCCATTTTCTACGTTTTAAACATGGTTATTTGTTATTATTTTTTATACCTTGTATGGGCTATTTAAAGAAAGTCACAAGCAGAAAATTTGCCCACAATTTTAAACTGCCTGTAACAATCTCATGGGCCGGGGGCAAATTAGTACCCTCAATTTGTAGACAGGGAAACCGAGGCTCAGTTTCAAAGAAGTTCACCATTTTGCCTGAGATCACAGATCTAATAAGTGGCAGATGGGGGATCTGAATCCAAGTCTGTCTGATGTCAGCATGGATGCCCTTATCCACCACCACATCCTGCCTTCTGATAACTGGACACTCGATATTAAAGACCAGAGCTGGTTAAAATGTGTCATCTTCTCCCTCACACCCCCGATTTCCTACAAAGGTCCCCTCTCCTCTTCTGGCTTCTATGCCCAGGATGAGGAGGGGCCAGAAAGCGTGCCAAGGGCTGGGATAGGTCTCTGGTGCTGTTGCCCCAGGGGCCAGCACACAGAGTCCTTAGGGCCTGGCTGTGGCCCCACAGGAGTCACTAGCCTGGGAGGAGAACTCTGCCCCTCAACAGCAACAGGCAAGCACCCAATTTCATTGGCTGTGGTTCCCCTGATTTAAGAGCTTTGGCCCCATGAACAGGAAAGGGCTCAGGCTACGTGTCCCAGCAACGTGCACATCAGGAGCTTCCTTACAAACAGGGCCCTGCTCCCTGGGACCCAAGAGAGGCCCAATTATAAGGTGTTGATGATTAAGCCTGAAGTGGCCTGGGACCCTGTTAGCTGCAGAAAGGCGGATTCTTCCTTCTGTCCCGGTCCCAGGTGGATGGATGTCCTTACCTGTCCTCATGTCAGCTACAGTCTTAGGTGCAAACGCTCTGGGTTACAACTGCCCAAGCCTGTCTCCCTCCTGGGTGTCAGGTGGAAGGAAGAGAGACAAGCAGAGATAAGCAGAAGGGGCCTTCTTCCTGGTGGTCTAAAGCCCATGACTTAGAACTAGATGGACATGGGCCCCAATGGCAGGTCTGTCCTTTTGCTGGGAGGAGTCTTTGCCCAAAGGCGACATCACCTCTCTGAGACTTGGTTTTCTCATCTGCAAAGTATGTTTGTGTGTGTGTGTGGGGGGGGGGGGGGGGACAGGGGGGGATGATAGGCTGAATACTGCTCCCCCAAAGATGTCCACATCTCAATCCCTGGAACCCATGTTAACTTGCAAGGCAAAATAACTGTGTAGATGGGATTAAGTGAAGGATTCACAGCTGGGGAAATTATTCTAGATTATGTCTGAGTAGATGTGACCAAGTGAAGGATTCTGAGATGGGGAGATTATTCTGGATTATGGGGGACAATGTAATCACAAAAGTCCTTGTCAGAGGGAGGTGGGAGGGTCAGAGTGAAGGGAGCAGAGGTTGGACAGATGTGCTTTGAAAGTAGAGGAAGGGAGTCAAAGCCAAGGAATGCAGGCAGCCTCTACAAGCTGGAAAAAGCAAGGAAATATTCTCCACTGGAGCCTCCAGAAGGAGCTGCCCTGTGGACACTTGGACTTCAGTTTAGCCCCATGAGGCTGATTTTGGATTTGTAACCTCCAGAACCGTAAGATAATTTGTTTTAAGCCACTCAATTGGCTTACATTTGTTACAGTAGCAATCGGAAATTAATACAGGGAAGAAATCGTTCCCACCGTCACAAGGACAGTGTCAGGATGAAATGTGCAGATAACCTTATTTTAAGGTCTCTCTCCTGGCTCTGAGTCAGGATGGGAGGAGGCCAGAATGCAGGCCTGGGGCTGGGACAGAGGGGAGAGGCCTCTCTGACTGTATCTCCTACCACCAGGACTGGCTACATAAGTTGTAATGTCCAGTGGGAAGTGAAAATGTGGCGCCTCTTGTTAAAAAATCACTAGGAATTTCAAGACAGCAGCAGCAGAGCATTAAACCAAGCATGGGGCCCTTTTGCACAGGCTGCACACCCGGGAAGCTGGCCCTGCCCCGCACACTGCTCTGGCCATCCTGCCTTGCTGCTCCTTGAGCTTGCCAAGCATGCTTCAACCCCAGGGCCTTTGCACATGCTATTTCCCTTGCCTGGAATACTCTTCTCCAGATGTATGCATGGCACACTCTCCTGCTTCTTTCAAGTCTTTGCATGAATGTCAACTTCTCAGTCGAGGCCTTCCCCGACCACCCTATTTAAAAGAGCAGTGCCTGTCATAGCATTCCATTTTCTTTTTTCCCACCTCACATACTGCTTTATTTCAGCATCTTGTTTACATAAGTACGTTGAAAGTGGATATTGTGCCTGTTTCACTGCTGAATCCCTAGGACCTATATAGTACAACGCCTGGCACAGAGTAAGTAGTGAAAAAAAAGACCATTTGAATGAATGAATGGATGGATGTAAACAGAGTAGGACCCGTGCTTGGCATGGAGCACGCACGCTGTAATTAGCTTCTGCAATGTTGCAGTAACATTAACATTTACTCCTGGGGGTGTGGGGGAGGAGGGGTGGTATCATGCCTTCCAGGGCCCCCCCTCCTCTGCTTACTTTATTTCTTCCTTAAATAAGAATGTTTACTGAGCTGCAGTGACTGGAATGCTTCATTCACAGGCATGATCTTGTTTAATCTTCATACTGGTATGATTACTATCCCCCTTTTACAGATGAGGAAACTGAGGCTTAGAGAGCCTGCTCGCCCAAGGCCCCATGGCTAGTGAGTGGAGGGTCCGGGATGGAACCTGCTTGTCTGACTCCTAATAGACCCTCTCCATTGCCTGC
Source organism: Neofelis nebulosa (assembly GCF_028018385.1). Lineage (NCBI taxonomy): Eukaryota > Metazoa > Chordata > Mammalia > Carnivora > Felidae > Neofelis > Neofelis nebulosa. The sequence goes on from NC_080792.1 coordinate 82,099,527, forward strand.
ATGCAGCCTGCTTGAGGGCAAACGTGCCTTTGCCACATTCCCAGTTCCTTATTAGTAACTTATTAGTAACTCAACCTCTGTTTTGAGTGTACCAAGCACCAGGCTAGGGATAAAATGAAACATAGGAGAGACCCGGCTTCTGCTCTCACCAGGCTTCAGGTGTTTGTGTGTGTGTCGCGGGGGGAGACAAACCAGCGATCAGAGCCTCATCTGCTGCACACAGAACAGAAATAACCCAGGCACCATGGGGGGCACACAGGTGAGTCACCAAGCCCACCTGGGGCCAGGTTAAGTCCCGGATTCCCAGGGGAAGTGAGATGTAAACACAGATGTGTGAGCGATTTGAGGTCAGCCAGATGCGGCTGGGGTCAGGGGACAGTGTTCCCGGAAGAGGGAACGAGGTGACATAACAAGAGTGTAACTGAATGTAGGAGGAACCAAGAGAACTTCAAAACTGGCAAGTGATGGATGGATGTCAGGCCGGAAAGAGGCAAGGGCCAGGTGGGCGTCAAAAAGACTCCCTTGCCTCTGAGCGGCTTCAAGATTACGGACAAAGCGCAGAAACCCTAGGGACGATGGTTTCCTCCTCTTAAAATAGGAGGCCTGGCTGCAGGGAGCCCCTGCCTCACCTAGTGAAGGGACAAGTGTGTTCTCAGTAATGCCAGGCCCCAGGGGCCTTACAGCAAGCCGGTCAAGGCCAAGCCCACGAGGTAACAGACAGCATGCCCCTGCTCTCCTCCACCACCTTGTGGCCCCCGTGCACCTGTGCTGCCATCACTCAGCATGTGTTCATGAAAGGCTGCGATGTGCAAGGGACCCCAAATGTGTGCACAGCAGGGAATAAGAGAGGGGTACTATTTCCCTGTCTTGTTCTTTTTTTTAATTTTAATTTTTTTTAAACGTTTTTATTTACTTTTGGGAGAGAGAACACAAGCAGGAGAGAGGCAGAGAGACATGGGGACAGAAGATCTGAAGCAGACGTTTCGCTGACAGCAGCAAGCCTGATGCCGGGCTCGAACCCACGAACCGTGAGATCATGACCTAAGCTGGAGTTGGTCGCTCAAATGACTGAGACACCCAGGAGCCCCTTATTCTTGTTTGTGTGTGTGTGTGTCTCCCCCTACCTCTCTGTCAGCCTCTTGAAGGCAGGAAAGGGGCTCCTCTCTGAAAACTCTCTGCTAAGCCTTCTTAATACATGACCTTGTGTGCTCCTCACTTGAGCTCAAGGTTCCTCCTTGAGGCGGGTAATACTATCGACCAGTTCTATACACAGATGGGGCTATGGAAGCTGTAAACTGTGACCTTGCTCACCTGAGGATACACACCCAGTGGCAAAGCCAAATTCAAACCCAGATGGCTCCAAGATCCTGTCCAGGGCTGGGCGCAAATAGATAACTAGGAAATGTAACACTTCTTTCCTTCTTTGGGCCATTCAAGGTCTGACCTTGGCACTTCTGGGCCTTGAGGAGAAGAACCAAATTTTAGTGGGCTCTCAGTCTCTGAGCAACGAACCTGGTTTTTACCTCCAAACTCCAACCTCCAGCAGAGTCCTGACCCATGGTGGCCGTGACAGAACGTACAAAAAGAAAAAACGTATACACACATCGGGCATCTAATACCCGCCAGAAATGGCTGAAGGGACCTCCACCTGTGTTTTACTTACTTAAAATTTATTTTCTAGCTCACCTTAATTCTCCCCTAAGACCCAGAGAGGTAGGTAAACAGCATTATCTCCTTTTTCACAGGCGAGGAAACTGAGGCACAGAGCAGAGAGGTGACTGGCCTGAGGCACTACCCATGGGAACGGCAGGGCCAGGGTTTGAATTTGGATCCACCTGCCTCCAGAGCTAAGCACTTCGCCATGGACTCTGGGACCTTTCTGGACAAGCCGATGGAGTGGAGAAACGTTAAGCAAGTGGTGGGCTCTCCTGGGCTAAATCTCAGTTCCAGGCCCCTTCTTTCACCCCAGGGAAGGAGGAACATCTGGGGGAAGCGGAAGGGCAGGACAGCACCCCCCCCCCCCCAGCCCTGGAAGCCAACACAGAAGACCTCCAGGCCCCCACCTGGAGGGAGGATGGAAGGGGATGCCTCCAAGGCCACCTCAGGGAGCCTGGCTGCCTCCCTAATCATTTAGCCGGAGAAGAGCACAATAATCACCACTTAGCAGGCTAATTAATCCCCGCAGCACCCCAGAGCAGGGGTTTGCCGCTGCATGCATACCCATAATGTCGCTTGGAAAGGCAGGGCAGGGCCTCGGGCCTCCCTGCCTTGCCCTGAGTGCACCTTCACACTGACCGTGTACACGCACCCATCTGTTCGTTCAAGAGTCACTGCACACCTGCCGTGTGTCACTGTGCCTAAGCGCGAGCATGGCAGGTGTCACCCTTGCCCTCCTGGAGCTGAGAGTCCAGTGGGGAGGGGATGCGCAGCAGTTACCGGGAAACATGCACACGCCAAACTGTTTCCTGCTGCCGGGCCATGGCTCTGGCTGTCCCTTCTCTCTGGCGTGTCCTTGTGGCTTGGCTTTGCCTGGCCAACTCCTACCCCTCTTTAACCCTCAGTTCTGAGGTCACTCTATAGGACTTTGCTGGGGGCTGGTTTGGTTGCTCCCCCTGTTTTCTAAGAGGGCCCTTAAGTCACTGCTTCCCTGGCCTGCTGCCCCATCAGACTGTGAGGTTTGAGCTTCAAAGTCCGGGGTCTGGGTAGCCCCCACACCTAGCGCTCTGTTGATGCCCAATAAGTATTTGTACAATGAATGTACGAGAAGATCCATCACATGACCTGAAACTAACTTTGGGGCCTTGGTTTCCCCATCTGTACGATAAGGTCTTTCTGCATCTAACAGTCTGTGGCCAACAGGGCAGAGGCGTAATTCAATCTCTGAAGGACTGGAGGGGCCTTTGGAATGTCCAAATTGGGCATTAATCATCATCATCGACCCCTACTAATGTCACAAGCAGGCCAAAGCCATGTGAATCCCTCCGGCATCTGCCAAGGGGCTGGTGTATCCATCAAGGTCTCTGTACCTGCAAGGAGCTGAAGCTGGCTTTGGCCCACCTACACAAAAAAAGGGACTTTGGAGGGATTGTGGCTTATCTCAGGCTTCAGAGGAGCACTGGACCACCAGGCCATCAGCCCAAGTGGAAGGATCTCTCCTCTTGCAACTTTCACATATACACGGATCGCCTGGGGGCCTGGTTAGAAGGCAGACTGACCCAGGTGCTGAATGAACACACCCAACTTCTATATTGTTCATATCCTGGGATAGGGCGCTGGATCGGCCCTGCTTGGGCCAGGTGCCTGTGCAGGATTTTCAGCGATGGGCAGTGGGGTAGGGGCATTCAACAGCCATGACCTTGGTCCCCATTCCTGTATACCCACGTCTTCCCAGAGAAAGATGGGCCTTGGGATGGGGTGGCCACCCTAAGGGGGGGTTGACTGCAGCTGGTGCAGAGCTGGGCCAGCTCTCTCCACAGTGACCATCTGAGCTGGTGAAGGGTATCATCTTTCAACCTGGAAAGTGATTTCCAGAGGCCCAGTGCAGGGTGGTGGGGGGTGGGGGGGAGCAGAGTGGCAGGAGAGTTTAAATAGCAGCTGTGTTCCTAATTTCCCCAGGAGGAGGCCTGGCCGCCCCTCCTCCGTGCTGAGTGTTGGCCATTAAAAACAAACAGTATCATTTGGTTCAATGTAAAATGAATTAAAGGAAATTAAACTGCGGGGGCCATGTGGCAAGCCTTGTCCTCCATTGTCTGAAGCCGTTTTTCATCTTCCCCGGTGAGGAACAACAGCTTGGGGGGTGTGGAGCAGAGCAGGGCAAAAAAATAAATAAATAATGCACCCCCACCCCCACCCCCCACACTTTCCCCCGCCTTACGGCATGGCAGGAGGGGTTTGGGAAATCTCAGGTGCCTGCCCTGTCCCTCCTGGGTCCCCTGGTGGCAGAATGTAGCCTTTGAGAGTCTCCCAGGGATCACGGTGAAGGAAAAAAACAAAGCAAAACAAGAACAACAACAGAAAGTGATGTGCAGGCCCCGGGGACACAGCAGGGCAAGGTGGCAGAGGGAGGAGGTGATGGACCGGCGGCTGGCTGTGGCTGGAGACAGGGTGTGTGGGGCCTGGACTGCTGGGGAATGATTCCGACCCGTCTGCAGCCTCACAGAATATTTGCTGTATCATTTGTGTTGGGGGAGTTGAGTCAGGAGGGTGGGGGTGGTGAAAGATGGGCAGAGGGGACTGTGTGATGCTTGGAAGTGGGGGTTCTGGAAGGAGACTGCCAAGTTCAAATCCCAGCCCTGCCATTTACCAGCTGTGTGATTCTTGGCAAGTTACTTACCCTCTCTGTGCCTCGGTTTCCTCATCTGCACATTGGGGATTAGAGGAGAATTAACCTCAGAGGATTGTTATGAGGATCAGTTTATGTTTATGAGGCTCCTAAAATAGTACTAGGCAAATTGGTTACATTCTATTCTATTCTATTCTATTCTATTCTATTCTATTCTATTACATTATATAATATTTTAGTATGATTGTTGGTCCTTGGGGCATCTCTCTTGGGATCCGGAAGACCTCACCTTAGGCCACAGCTCTGCCACAGACTTGCTGTGTGACCCTGCGTAAGTGAACACACCTTGATCAAATGCAGTTCACTCCAACAATGCAAGGCTTAACAGGAAACCTGATAATACAGTTCTTCTTCACTCTAACAGATCAATGAGGAAAATCAAATGATTTTTACCAAGTTCAACACCTAGTTTAAAAAAATGTCAATAGCAGCACCTGGGTGGCTCAGTCGGTTGAGGGTCCAACTTTGGCCCAGGTCATGATCTTACTTACAGTTTGTGAGTTTGAGCCCCACATGGGGCTCTGTGCTGACAGCTCAGGGCCTGGGGCCTGCTTCGGATTCTGTGTCTCCCTCCCTGCCCCCTCCCCCACTCATGCGCATGCTCTCTCTCTCTCTCAAGAATAAATAAACAGTAAAAAAATGTTTGTAATCAATACATTGGACTAGATGGCTACTTCCTTGACGTGATAAAACAAACGTTGGCCTCCTCCCCCAAATGGGCGTCTTGTTTAATGGGGGATTGCAAGGACAGTTTCATGCTTCAGGTTAGGCTCTAGCATCGGGTTATGCAGTCAGATGCTGACCCAGAGGCTGTTGCCAAAGGTATTGTGTAAATGTGATTAGCATCTACAATCAGTTGACTTTAAGTAAAGGAGATTATCCTCAATAATCTGGGTGGGTCTTATCCAATTAGCTGAGAGGCCACAGAGGTCTGCAGATGCCAGAATGTTCCATTTTCTTTTCAAGGAACAACTGAAGTTTAAGACCTAGGCTTCATCTCATGTTCTGACACTGATTGGTGGAGGCTGTCGGCACTGTTGCACTGAGAGAGAAGAACCTGGGTGAAGCAGGGCCATGATGGATTAGGGATGCCTGACACAGGCTGGTAAATGGGAGCTTTCAGGCTGTTATCTCAGGGCTTCAGCGCTTCTCCGGGGATTAGTGGGTACCTGAGCTACAAACTTCAAGCAGAGCAGATAAAGAACAAGTCCTAAAGATGAGTGTGAGCCTAAGAAGTCTTGCAGACCACTTGTTGCCTTAGGGTGAATCTAAAAATTAGCCTGGCAGGGGCACCCGAGAGTGGCTCACTTGGTTAAGCCTGGGACTTCAGCTCAGGCCATATCTCTTGGTTTGTGAGTCCGAGCCCACCCCCGCATCTGGCTCTGTGCTAACAGTGCAGAGTCTGCTTGGGATTCTCCGTCTCTCTCTCTCTCTCTGCCCCTCCCCCACTTGCATGCATGCACGCTCTCGTGCTCTCTCTCTCAAAAGAAAACATGAATAAACTTTATAAAAACATTAGCCTGGCAATTTCAAAAAGTCAAGTCCTTAACGATGACATTTAGTCAAACTCACTTCCGTTGGTTTCCAGCACAGTCTCTGGACATATTTCACCCCTTGGGGTCTTCTATTTCCCAAAGTGTATGTCTGCTGTAGACAACGGAGATTCCCCCTTACACATAGCTTTCTTGCGAAGACCAAATGAGAAGGAATTAGGAACATAAATAGATTCAAACTCCTGATCAGGGTTAGCTAACTTTTTCTTAAAGGTCCAGACATTAAATATTTTAGGTTTGGTGGGTCATACAGACTCTGTCTCTACTGCCCAACTCTGTCTTTGCAGCATGAAACAAGCCACAGACAATACTTAAATGCATGAGCACGGCTGTGTTCTCATAAAATTTCGTGAAAATAAGCACTGGGCCCACAGGTTGGGGTTTGCCAACCCCTGAACTAGATTTTACAGCATATTGTGCTCAGTAAAAGGGTTCGGTGGTTAACAAGTTGGGGAGATGTCAAACAAAGTGAAATGAATTTCTTGATTGCAGGATTTCTCAGAGCCTTTACTATGTTAGCAAGCAAGAAGGGTAGGGGGTGGGAGTGTAGATTATGCTCAGAGCATCTCCCAAAGTTATCTGATCACGGAACACCTTTTTATAAAACACCCATTAACGTCTCCCTAAGGCCCCAGGACTGGATTCAGGGAGCATCTTACTTAGCATGGTGGCTGAATTGAAAGATTTTTCCTGACCTTCTGGATACCCTGGTGAGCCTGATCTGCCATCAGGGTGGGTCAGAGTGAGCGAGGCGGGGGCCCTACTGCGTGGGTTCAAATCTCGACTCTGCCACTTTCTAGCTCAGTGGTTTGGGGCAGGTAATATCTGTTCAGCTTCCCCACTATTTCAGTTTCCCCATCTGTGAAATGGGCGCAATGAGGGTGCCTATCTGCCAGGGCTGCTGGTGGATTAAATGGAGTAGCCCATGTAAAGTGTTTAGCGCAGTGCATGCATCCTGAATATGCCTTAGCTGTTCTTTTTTTAAGTAATTTTTTAAAAGTTTACTTTTATTTATTTTGAGAGAGAGAGAAAGAGCAAGCGGGGGAGGGGGCAGAGGAGAGGGAGATGGAATCCCAAGCAGGCTGCACGCCGTCAGCACAGATCCCCTTGAAGATCTCATGAACTGTGAGATCATGACCTGACCCGAGATTGAGAGCCAGATGCTTAACCGACCGAGCCACCCAGCCGCCCCAACGGCCCAGATGATTACCAAGCAGCGCAGGATGTACTGGGCTGAGGGGATGAAGGAAAATGAACGAGGGCAGTTACCACTGTCTTAAGGGGGCGGGGGAAACTGATATTTAACTTGAGTCCTGGAGAATCACAGAATCGATGGGTCAAAGAGGACAAAGCGATTCACAACCGTTCAAGGTGTCCTTAGAGGAATCTCTTTGAAAATCCTTAGTAAATCTAAGCCGTTTCCACAATACAAAAGTCCAGGTGACCCCCACCCCCAAAAAGCTAACTTTTAAATACTGCATATGCCATGAGATATGCAGTCGAGTTGTCACAACACCCTTTGAGGCGGTGTGTTATGCGTCCCCCAGATTTCCCACCGAGATCCTCAGGACTGTACTAAGATGGGCTATCTCACCGGGAGTCTGTTATTATTACCGGAGGGAAGGGATTTTGCAGATGTAATTAACGTCACCCATCAGTTGATTCTGGGTTCATCAGAAGGGAGACTATCTGGGCGGGGTCTAATCTAATCTCATGAAACCTTTCACCGCCGAAGGGGAAGAAGTCAGGAAGATACGAAGCAGAAGTATTCTACCCGCCATTTCTAGCTTGGAGGTGGAGGAGGTTACAGGAAAAGACCAGAGTGGTCTCTGGGAGCTCAGAGTGACCCCCGGCCAACACCCAGCCGAACGGGGACTTTAGTCCTGCACCCACACAGAACTGAATTCTGCCAACAACCTAAATGAGCCTGGAAACAGATTCTCCTCCAGAACCTCCAGATACGACCAATACTTTGATTTTGACCTTGTGAGACCCTGCAAAGAGAACACGGTCAAGTCCGCCTGGCTTCAGACCCACAAAACCGTGAACTAATATACGAGTGCTGTTTGAAGCTTCTAAGTCGGTAATTTGTTAGGCAGTGATTGAAAACTAATAGCGGGGGCACCTGGGTGGCTCAGGCCGTTAAGCATCTGGCTTCGGCTCGGGTCATGATCTCACAGTTTGTGGGTTCGAGCCCCATGTCGGGCTCTGCACGGACAGTGTGGCACCTGCTTTGGATTTGCCCTCCCTCCCTCTCTTCCCCTTGCACTCTTGTTCTCACTCTCTCTCAAAAACAAATAAACTTAAAAAAGGAAAGAAAGAAAACTGATAGTGGGAGGCACTATTACAATCTCATTTTACAGGTGAGGAAATGGGAGCAAACAGAGGTGACGTTTCAGGGTCACTCAGAGGCCCAATGCTAGAGGGTTTCCCAAACCAGATTCGAACACAGGCGGTCTAGCTTTTAACCAGCATGCCGTGTCCTGTCTATGTATCTGCCTGAAATGATCTCTGACATGGAGGTCGAAGCTGCATGCAGAACATTACTGTTTGATCCTATAACGACAGGTAGGAGGAAGGGATACATGCATTTGCTTGACTATGTATATGACGGCCATGGAAAGATCCAGGGGTGATTATTATCTCCCAGGAGGTAAAACGGATGCCTGGGGGGTAAGAGAGCAAAGGGGATTTTTCACCGGAGGCTGTTTTTTGGTGTTTTCATTTCCGAATCCTGTGACCGTGTAACCTACCAAAAAAATAAAGATCCCCAGTAATTAGAGGGATGGCAGAAAGGTGGGACACACCTGAGTGAATGCAAAAGCACTCTCGAGAGAGGACAGAACCGCAGGGACACGGGTGCGTGGGTGTGTTAGTTTTCTCAGGGGCCGCCCTGACCAACCGTCACAGACTGGGTGGTTCAACCAACAGATGTATTTTCTCCCAGTTCTGGAGGCCCGACGTCTGAGACCGAGATGTCTGTAGGGTTGATTCCTTCTGAGGCCTCTCTCCTTGGTTTGCGGGTGCCTGTTTTCTCCCCGTGTCCGTGCCTGTGTTTGTGTACAAATGTCCCCTTCTGTAAGGACACCGGTCAGATCAGGCAGGGCCCAACCTAATGACTTCATTTCCACGTAACTGCCTGATTAAAAGATCTTTCTCCAAACGCAGTCATGTTCTCAGGTACCAGGGGTTAGGATTTCAACATCGGAATTTTGGTTGCAGGGGACACAATTCAGCCTAGAACAGCAGGGGAGCTGACTCAGGGCCATAAAACAAACATTCAACCTGGTGTTTCTCAACCCCAGCACGGCTGGCACTTTGGACAGGACCATTCTCGGTTGTGTGCTGAGGGGCTGTCGTGTGCCCTGCGGTACGTCTCCCAGAATCCCTGGTCTCTCCCCACTAAAAGCCAATAGCAAGTCCCCCCAAACCCATCGTGACAACCCAATGTCTCCGGAAATTGCCAGATGTCCCCTGCCCCCCCACCACCTAGTTGCTAACCACTGGCTTAACCCCTTCTGGCACCCCCTGTGCAAGAATCGGGGGCAAATGCAGCTGGCCCTTCCAGAAGTTTGCACTTTCGTACACAGGATGATGTGCTGTGGGAACTAGAGCCCAGGCCTGGGACACCCAGACCTGCCCTGGAGTAGACAGATGTCTGCTGGGGAGGGGAGGGCAGGGCAGGGCAGGGCAGGGCAGAGAGCGGACGCTTGACCTCCAGAAGGGGCGGGGTGGGGTGGGGGGAGACTCAGCCGACGGGGAACCTCTCTGAGAGCAAAAGTGCTGGGTTCAGGGCCCAGAACATAGAGAGATTTTAACGGCACAAAAAGCCTCATGAATCGTCTTGGCTCTCACGTCAGGGAAAACCACCTTTTTTAACTTTCGTCCACCCTCCCTCTCTCCCTTTTCCTCCCCTGCACTTGGGGGTGAGCCAATGAGGCTGATATCTCATGGAGTCTCACCCTACTGAAAACTCTTGTCCCAGGGGTGTGGCTATGCAGGCCAAACAGGAAGTTCAGCTTAAGAGGATTTTGGACTCAGGAAGGGCTTCTTTCCTATCATGGAAAGGGCAGAAAGGTGGGCAAATGCTGGGTTCCTTGGAGAAAAGAGTTCAGCGAAGGCTTTCCTTGCTTTAGACGCAGCTGGCCCTAGGAACTACCGAGCAGCTATGTTGGTCTTCTACTTTCTGAGAACCTGAAGAGCCTAAAAATGACCACTTTGGGGATGAGGAAGCTGAGGGCTCCAAAGAGTGAAGTCACTTTCTCAACGCTGCATAGGGAATACATCACGGAGCCAGGATTTGAACCCTGTTTTGTTCAAGGCTGGTGTTTTCTGATCTGTGGAGCTGCCCCACTCACTAGAGCCAAAGAGTCCTTAGACAAGCGCCTGCTTTTATCTTTTCCCATCTGAAAAAATGGGCAGAATGGCAGCTTCCTGCTACCCAGACCATTGGGAGGTTGAATAAAGCCTGAGCTCAGAATGTTCTACAACAGTGCTGTCCAATGAATGTACTACTGAGAACTGGAAATATGGCCAGGGCAACCGGGGAATCAAGCTTTAAATTTAACTGATTTACATTTAAATAGTCACACGTGGGGGTGTCTGGCTGGCTCAGTCTGCAGAGCATGCGATTCGTGATCTCGGGGTTGTAAGTTCGAGCCCCACGTTGGGTGTAGACAGTACTTAAAACAAAATAAAATCTTTATTTAAAAAGGAAAATAGCCACATGTGGCTTGGTTGTCTGCCATATTGGACAGTGCAGCAGAATTCTGGACCAAGACCATTTCACTTCAATAAAGGGAAGGAGCAACGCATACAAGCCGGATTTTTAGTTATTATTACTACTTAATAGTAGGAGTTCAAGTGTGTGAGATACATGTTTCTGGGACAAGATTTTTTACCCTTTTAACTAGGTCTGGATTAGGTTAATATAAAAACAGGTTTCATACTTATTTTTATATTCTCAGGGTCTAGGATTGCCCTTGTCAGCCGACAGGTCCTGAATAATGTCAGGGGGCATTGCAGGGGTGGGAAGAAGTCACCAAGAACTCTATGTTCTTGCGGAAGGAAATAAAATGGGGGTGTGGTAATGCAGTTTGAGGACAACCACTTTCAACAGGGTGGTTAGGGAGGTGACGTGGTCTCAGAGCAAGTGACACTGGAGAAAAGTCATGGGGACATAGGGGGAGAAAACTGCCCCAGGCGGAGAGAACAGCAGGTGCAAAGGGCCTGAGAGGGAAGGCCGCTTGTGGCTGGTCCAGAGCGAGCAAGGGAGATGGTCACCAGTGATGAGGTCAGGCAGGTGGGTAGCAGCCAGGTGGGGCAAAGCTAAGACACACGGGTTATAGAAGTCATCTGGATTCATAATACAAGTGGGTGCTCTAGACACCCAGCTGGCGTGATGGTTTGGGGTTGAGATCGCCAGCCGGTGGTTGCCACCCTTAATCCCATCCTCATCTTGGCTGGCCGATGGGCCCGGCTCTCCTGGGAGGCCCAGGCGAGAGAAGATCCCTGACAGACCCTCCGGCGTCCCGAGGCATCTTGCAATTGGTGGCTCACCCGGTCTCACACGTCGGGGACCGCAGAGCCATCAAGCAAATCCAAATGCCAAAAGCCCTTCCAGTACGACGATTATCATATTAAAAACCGACCCACCCTCTCAGTGGATGGCACAGAGGCACGGGACACAGCATCTGTGCTGTGAGCCATTAGGGGTCCCTGACAGATGTGCTCTTTCCCCCCTCCCCCCCCCCCCCCCAGCTGCAAATGAAGACCCGTCCTTTTCTTCTGCCCAGACAAGGATTGATGAGGATTCGGAAGAGCACTCAGACAGGCAAGGAAAGGCTGTGAACCTTTTCCAAGCCCGCAATTTATCTTGAGGAGACTATTCACATCACTTTTTACAGGCTGGATTATGCTGTGACCTGGCACATTAATCTCGCCGAATAAAATAATAATAATCAGAAAAAGGGAGCTGGACAGTTGCCAGCGAGGCATTAATAACTGTCGCCCACACCTCAGCGGCACAGGGAAGGGGTGCCAGGTCACATCCCCACCCTCTCGCCCCCAGAAATGCCCGTCTGAAGTAGAAGGAAGTGAGGGGGCCACGGTCTGTACTTGGGGGAATTTTGTATAGATATGAGGGCCCCTCTCCTTAATCAAGTCTGAGCAACTTCCCAAACAAATCCAGGGAACTTACATAGGAGGGAATATGGCCTAGAAGCTCAGAGCAGGGGGTTCTGGAGTCGGATCCCCCGAGTTCAAATCCCTGCTCAACCACTTTCCAGCTGTGTGGCCTTGGGTTACTTCCTTAACCTCTCCCTGCGTTTGTTTTCTCCTCTGGTAAACAGGGATAAAAACAGCACCTGTCAGGAGTGTATAACGGCACAGCCGTTGTGGAAAACAGTGTTGCAGTTCCTCAAGAAGTCAAAGAATTATCACATGACCCAGCAATTCCACTGCTAGGTATGTGCCCAGGAAGACTGTGTTCAAACAGATACCTGTACACAAAGGGTTGGCACAGGACTAGTCACATAGCCAAAAAGTGTCCATCAAACCCAAATGTGTATCAACAGACGAACGAGCGAGCAAATGATGGTCTACCATACAACGGAATGGTATTCCGCCATAAAGAGGGATGAAGTGTACCTGTTCCAACATCGAGGAACCTTGAAAACACCGTGGACAGGAGAGGGAAAGAAGCCAGGCACTGGGTCACAGAACGTGTGATTCCACTTCTACGAAATGCCCGCACCAGATAAATCCCTGCGACCGGAAGCAGATTAGCAGTTGCCAGAGGCCGGGAGCGTGAGGGGGGCAGTGGCTGCAAACGGGGAGGGTTCCATCAGGGCCGATGAAAACGTCCTGCAACTAGACAGGTGGTGACGGTTGCACAAACTGTGACTATGCTGAACGCACACGGCTTCGGTACACTTTAAAATGGTTGCTGGTTAATTTTACAGCGTGTGAACAGGACTTCAATACAAGACACACAAAAAAACCAACAGCACTTGCCTTGGGAGACAGATGTCAGAAAGAAATGAACACCTGGCCCATACAGAGTGCGGACTCCACACGCGCGCGGCTCCTACTGCTAGGTGTTAACTATGAGGTTTGCAGTCTTCGGCATGTGATTTCACCCAGTTTCCGCTCTGTGACAAGAGACAGCAACATCTACCATTCCAGGATTAAGACCGAATGAGACAATGTCTTCAGTTGACTCTAAAACGCCATGGGTGCGGGGATTTTTGTCTACTTTGTTCATGGATATATCCTCAGTGCCTACAACAGTGCCTGACATGTAGTTGGCATTCAGTCAATACATCCTGAACAAGTGGCAGACTTAACCTACTGCCTAGCTCCTGGTAAGCGCTCAGCGATGCTTGGCCATATTTATTATTATTGGTTTGGCTCCTAGGTAGCTTTAAGGCTCCCTATATGGTCCTTTCCAGCACACAGAAGTGAGTACTACTCTGTCTTGTGGACTTCTGTGTCTTCATGACAGAGGTGTTTGGACAGCTACCAAATACAACAGGCTTGAGCAGAGTTGGGAAAGGAATTTAAGTTCTCCTTGCTGCTATAAGAGGAGGTGATGAGAGTTAGTGCAGCTGGCTAGACTATCAACTCATTCAATCACCCATCCATCTACCATCTATTCGTCCATCCACCTATCTGTCCATCCACCTGTCCATCAATCCTTCCACCCACCCATCCATCCACCCACCCATCCACTCATCCATCCATCCATCCACCTGTCCATCAATCTATCCACCCATCCATCCATCCATCCATCCATCCATCCAAATATCTATCCATCCATCCATGCGTCCACCCACCACTCACTTGCCTACCCATCTATCCACATATCCACCAACTTTCCCATCCAGCCATCAAATTCATCCACCTACCTATATATCTATTCACTCATATATTCATCCACACATCTACCCATACATACTTACAACAAATGCTTCTGAGCGCATATCAGATGTTGGTGTCCCATCAACAAACAAGCTAGAGGCATTCATTTCTGCTATCACAGAGGTGACAATCAAGCGGAGAAGGCAGACAATTAAGCAAGCAATGACAGTCAGGATGGTGAGTGCTAGAATAGGGAGAGTATAGAGTCCTCATCAGGGGCACCATCCCTAGCCTGAAGGGGGCAGGGAAGGTTTCTAAGAGGCTGTGATCCAAGGAGCAGGAGTTAGTTACGACACGAGGCAGAGGAAGGGCCTTTGAGGAAGACGGATCAGCAGGTGCAGTGGGTAGGAGACAGGATAGCACATAACCCACTCTGGAGACTGTGCAAGTTAGTTATGCAGTATCTCAGTGCCTCAGTTTTCTCATCTAGCAATCGGGTTAAGGAGAGCATTTACCACATGTCGGAATGGTGCTAGTTGCTATGTGTAAAGAAATGAAAGAAGTAGCATCTGGCTGAAGCACAAAGACTAGAGGGAGGGGCAGGCGGGGAGGAAAAAGCAATGAGGAAGCATGAGGATGGGTAGGCGGCACCAGCGGCAGAGGGCTGTAAAAAGCCTTGCCTGCCTCCTCTCCAGGCAGTGACCGACCTGCCCCTCATTCCATCCATATCCGTTAAGTCTTTTGATCTTTGCAGCATCTTAAAAAGAATTTTGTTAACATCTCAACTTCCCACCGTTAGAAACATGTTCAGGGGCACAAAATGACTTCCGGAAGGCCCCGTGGCTAGAAAGTGGCAGGGTCAGGAGGGGCCCAGGAGCTCCGGCATGTGGTCCACTCGGTGCCTGGCAGCTGATCTCCTGAAGCGGCCACGGCCGTGGGAGTTGGAAGACGTGGATTCCTATTCTGATTCTTCAACTGACTGGCTGGGTGTCTCAAACCTCGTTCAGCCTCAGTGGAGTAAGTGAAAGAATGGCTCCTCAAAGACACCAGGTCCTAATCCCTAGAACCAGCGAAGGTGACCTTACCTGGAAAAGGGGTCTTTGAGGACACAATCAAATTAAGGCTCTTGGCATGAGGAGAACATCCTGAATTATCCAGGGCCCTAAATGCAATCACCTGCATCCTTATAAAAGACAAAGAAAGGGATACTTCACACACAGAGGGCCACGGAGGCAGAGATGGGAATGACGTGGCTAAGGAACACCAGCAGCCACCAGAAGCTGGAAGAGGCAAGGAACGGATCCTCTCATCACATCTGGAGGGAGTGCTGCCTTGCCGACACCCTGATTTCGGCCCAGTGACGCTGACTTTGGACTTCTGGCTTCTGGAACTACGAGAAAACAAGTTTCTGTGGTTTCAAGGCACCGGGCACGGCACCGACAGGATACTCAAACTGAGTTTTTCATCTAGAAAGAGGTGCTAATGAATTCCCTCTCACGGGGGTGATGAGAGCCTGAAGTGAGTCAGGACACGGGAAAGAATCCAGCAAGAACCAGAGTGTGCTAGGTGCTGAGTAACCGTTAGCTGCCTGTTTTCCTTATCCTTCTCCCACGCCCACTTTGAGGCAGAGCTGGGGCCCTTGAGGATGTGAAGTTCTGGGCGGGAACCCCAGCTCTAGTGTGAAATGGTCACAGCTGTGGGACTGAGAAGCCACCTGCCCCCTCAACCTCCCATCTCCTATCCATCAATGAGAGTAATGGTACCCACCTGAGACGAACAGCAAGGGGCTACGTAAGGTAATTCGCACACGAAGGGCTCTTGGCAAACGTTCAGGCACACGGTCGGTGCTCAATAATCGCGAGCTCTTAGGGGCGCCTGGGTGGCGCAGTCGGTTAAGCGTCCGACTTCAGCCAGGTCACGATCTCGCGGTCCGTGAGTTCGAGCCCCGCGTCAGGCTCTGGGCCGATGGCTCGGAGCCTGGAGCCCGTTTCCGATTCTGTGTCTCCCTCTCTCTCTGCCCCTCCCCCGTTCATGCTCAGTCTCTCTCTGTCCCAAAAATAAATA
Source organism: Neofelis nebulosa (assembly GCF_028018385.1). NCBI lineage: Eukaryota > Metazoa > Chordata > Mammalia > Carnivora > Felidae > Neofelis > Neofelis nebulosa. The sequence goes on from NC_080792.1 coordinate 82,115,346, forward strand.
AAAAACGTTGAAAAAAAATTAAAAAAAAAAAAAAAAAAATAATCGTGAGCTCTTATGACTCCAGGCGGTCAGTGCTGAGCGAGCTTCCCCACTTGGCTGGGTTCATGTCCCTTGCCCTCAATGGACATCGAAACGATTTTCCATCTTATTTCTGCCCAGAGATAAGCAACCAGGAGGCACGGGGGCGGGGACGGAGTGAAACTCCAGTTTCTCCACGATGTCCCTCACCCACCAGCTTACAGAGCCCTGCTCTGCCCAGTGCCATGCCGGGTCCTGCAGACAGAGTGGAAGGTCAGAACAGGCTTCTGGGATATGGGGAGGTGGAAGTGAACCACAGATAATCCCAAAGTGTCACAGCGCTAGGAAGGAAAAGGTTCAAGGATCTAGAAGTGACTTTTTAAAATAAGATTTAATTAGTCTATTTATTTTTATTATTTTTATATAATTAAACAAATTTTTTAATGTTTATTTTTGAGAGAGAGAGAGAGAGACAGACAGAGTGTGAGCAGGGGTGGGGCAGAGAGAGAGGGAGACAGAATGTGAAGCAGGCTCCAGGCTCTGAGCTGTCAGCATAGAGCCCGATGTGGGGCTCGAACCTGTGATTCATGAGATCATGACCCGAGCCAAAGTCAGACACTTAACCAACTGCTCCACCCAGGTGCCCCTTTATTATTTTTGTTAATGTTTATTTATTTTCGACATAGAGACAGAGCACGAGTGGGGAGGGGAAGAGAGAGAGGGAGAATCTGAAGCAGGGTCCAGGCTCTGAGCTGTCAGCACAGAGCCCGATGTGGGGCTTGAATCCATGAACCGTGAGATCGTGACCTGGGCTGAAGTTGGACGCTCGACTGATTGAGCCACCCAGGTGCCCCTATTTATTTTTAATTTTCATTTTAAATTTTTTTTTTTCAACGTTTTTTATTTATTTTTGGGACAGAGAGAGACAGAGCATGAACGGGGGAGGGGCAGAGAGAGAGGGAGACACAGAATCGGAAGCAGGCTCCAGGCTCTGAGCCATCGGCCCAGAGCCTGACGCGGGGCTTGAACTCACGGACCGCGAGATCGTGACCTGGCTGAAGTCGGACGCTTAACCGACTGCGCCACCCAGGCGCCCCTAATTTTCATTTTAGACAGAGAGAGTGCAAGTGGGGGAGAGAAAATCTCAAGCAGGCTTCATGCCCAGCACAGAGTCCAATGTGGGGCTCGATGCCACGACCCTGGGATCACGAACTGAGCCAAAATCAAGACTCAGACACTCAACTGACTGAACCACCCAGGTGTCCCTTGAGATTTTATTTTTAAGTAATCTCTACACCCAGTGTGGGGCTTGAACTCACAACCCCAAGATCAAGAGTTGTATGCTTGGGGCGCCTGGATGGCTCCGTCGGTTAAGCGTCCGACCTCAGCTCAGGTCACGATCTCGCGGTCCGTGAGTTCGAGCCCCGCGTCCGGCTCTGGGCTGATGGCTCAGAGCCTGGAGCCTGCCTCCGATTCTGTGTCTCCCTCTCTCTCTGCCCCTCCCCCGTTCATGCTGTCTCTGTCTCAAAAATAAATAAACGTTAAAAAAAAAAAAAAAAGGAACTTGGGTTTCAAAATAAAAAAAAAAAAAGAGTTGTATGCTCTACTGACTGAGCCATGTAGGTGCCTCTAGAAGTGACTTTTAGTGGAGGCCCCAAGGATAAGCCTCTGACCACAGCAGCCCACGCCAGGGAGGAGCTCGGACCGAAGCAGTATAGATGCGGCAGTGGCTCCTTCTCTCAAAGTGTGCGATTTGGTAAGTTTGTTATATGTACACACCTGTGAAACCATCACCACAGTCAAGACAGTGAATGTATCTGTTACCGCCAGAAGTTTCCCTGTGCCCCTTGGTAATCCCTTCCCTCTGGGAGGTCCCTTCAGCCAACCACTGATCTGCTTTCTGTCACCATAGGCCAGTTTACATTTTCTAGAGTTGACACAAGTGGAATCATAAGGTACACTCTTGGTTGCTACAGTTTCCTTCACTTAGCATAACTGTTAAGTATTTTAAGATTCATTTATGTTGTATCAATACAGTTGACCCTTGCACAATGCAGGGGTTTAGGGGCACTGACCTCTGTGCAGTCAAAAATCTGCATATAACTTTTGACTCCCCAAGAACTTTACTAACAGCCTACAGTTGTTGTTGACTGGGGGGCTTACTGACAACATAAAGCCGATTAACATCTGTTTTGTATGTTGTATGTATTCTTACAGTAACGTATGCTAGAGAAAAATAATATTAAGAAAATCCTAACTAGGGGCGCCTGGGTGCCTTAGTTGGTTAAGCACTGACTTCAGCTCAGGTCATGATCTCGTGGTTTGTGGGTTCGAGCCCCGCGTCGGGCTCTGGGCTGACAGCTCAGAGCCTGGAGCCTGCTTTGAATTCTGTGTCTTCCTCTCTCTCTGTCCCTCCCTTGCTTGCGCTCTCTCCCTCTCAAAAATAAACATTAAAAAAAAAAAAAAAAAAGAAAATCACAAAGAAGAGAAAAATACATTGATAATACCGTGCTGTATTTATCAGAAAAAAATCGTGTATGAGTGGTTCAATTCATGCTGTTCATGTGGTTCAAGGGTCAACTGTAGTTCATCTCTTTACATTGCTGAGTTGTATTTCGTTGCATGGATACACCAAAATTTGTTGATCTGTCTGCCTATTTTTTTTTAGTCTTTATTTTTGAGAGAGAGAGAGAGAGACAGACAGAGTGCAAGCCGGGGAGCAACAGAGAGAGAGGGAGACACAGAATCCGAAGCAGGCTCCAGGCCCTGAGCTGTCAGCACAGAGCCCGACGCGGGGCTCGAACTCATGAACCATGAGACCATGCCCTCAGCCGAAATCGGATGCTCAACTGACCGAGCCACCCAGGCGCCCCATGCAGAGGCCTTTTCACGGACACATGGTTTCATTCCTCTTGGGTGAGCACCTACGGGTGGGAGGGCTGGACTGTACGACAGGTTATGCTTAACCTTCCAAGAAACCTCCAAGCTGGCTTCCAAAGTGGAGGTGCCATTTACATTCCCGCCGCAAGTGTGAGTTCCAGAAATATATCTATCGGTCTTTGCCCACGGCTGTGCCTGTGCGAACAGCTGTGCGGTCTGGCCTTTCCGTGTTGGCCACCACCATGGATGAGTGTGCATCTCACACACTGATTTTCACTGTCATTTCCTAAAGACTAATGAGGCTGAGCATCTTTTCACGCGCACGTCTGCCACCAGGAGATCTGCTTTGGCGAAGGGTGTCTAAGTCTTTTAACCATTTATTAATCGGGAAAGAGTTGACTACATCTGCTCTTTACAAAGGTGCGGGCAGGTAACCAGGGTGGAGAAACTTCCACAGGTGGGGAGCTGTTATCCCCCACCGCGCCTGGAAGCAGTGAGCAGAGAGTGTAGTTACTAGACCTTGACGGAAGGCTGTCTGCAGGGGGCTGCCCACGATGGGATTTGTGTGGTCAGAACTGTCTCCCACAACTGTGAAAGGGGATGGTAGTAATTAGAGTACCTACTTCATGGGGTGGTGCGGACTCAACGAACTAATGTGTATACAGCACTTAGAACAGTGCCGACCCGAAAGATGAGCTCAGGGAAACGCATTTTGGAAATGTGACCGCCAGAACCAAAGAACAATAAATTCATGTGGCGGTTTGTTACGGCTGCCATAGGAGCCTAACACCCTAGAGGAATAAATACCTCTGCCTCTCTCTCCTTTCAGGCTTTCCCCTGGTGAACCCCGCTGGAAGCTGGGGGCTGCGGGAGCCCGCTGGTACACTTCACCCAGGTCAGCCTCCAGGGCAGACAGCAGGGTGGGAAAGAAACGTGGACAGTGTATCTGGAGGGGCAAGAGGAAGACACCCAGCACAGTTATTCTCCCCGTTTTACAGATGAGGAAACCGAGGCACGGAGAGGTTAAGTAACTCATCCAAGGTCACACAGCTGGTCATAAAGACAATACTAAGAAGCGATGTGAATCACTGAGTGCTTGCTGTGTGCCAGGCATGGGGAAAAGCAGTTCCCATCTGCTACCAGCAATAGTTCTTAGTACTTAGTTCTACGTACTTAGAAGGAAGGTGCATTCTTGTTATCAGTTGACAGAGGAGGAAATTAAGGCTCAGAGAGGTTTTGTCATCTGCCCAAAGTCACACAGCTCGGAAGGGGGTACCTGGGACCTGAATGTAGTCGTGCTCAATGCCAAAGTCCACGTGTGGAACCACTGGGCCATCCTGCTTCCCACTGTCAAGTCCCCGCCCCCTACTTGATACATGGTGTGAGCTCAGGGGGCAAATGGTAACGGTGACGGTGGTCTCCGAGGGGCAGGTGGGGAGGCATCTCAGGACTTCTTGAGGTCTGTTGTTTCCCTTCTGTCTTTCTTCTCCATTTTGTCTTTATGCCATTTTAGACCTCCTGGCATTGCCTCTGGCACCAGAGCTGTGGCTTTATCTAAGGAAACCACAACAGCTGAGGGTTTTGGGTCAACCGAATAAACCACATGGTGGGGGAGGGGAGTGCGACGTGGAGGGACAAAACCGGACTCAGACTGCCCTGGTGTGAATAATAAATATATCTATCGGTCTTTGCCCCCGATTGCTGACAATGGGCTCCTAAATCCCCTGGAATTTCCTGGAGTATCTTTGGGCCTAATACGGTGACTCCTGGTGGGCTCCTGGATGGGAGCTGGTCACCAGAAAAACCAAGCCATGATTAGAAGCTTAGGACTTTCAGCCCCACCTCCCTTATTCCAGAGAGGGGAGAGGGGCTGGAAATGGAGCTTACGATCCACCCTGCCTGTGTGACAGTCTCCACAAAAATCCCAATAGTGCAGGATATTCTGAGAACTTTAGGGATGGTGAACACGTCTACAGGTCAGGAGGGTGGTGCACCCCAACGCATGGGGACAGAAGCTCCTGTGCTCAGGATCCTTCCAGACCTCGCCTTCACGCCTCTTCACCTGGCTGTTCATCAGCATCCTTTACCATATCCTTAATTATACAATAAGCAGGTAAACGAGCATTATGCCTGAGTTCTGTGAGCTATCCTAGCACATGACTGAACCCATGGAGTGGGTCGTGGAAACCCTGATTTCTAACCAGTCGGTCAGAAGCACAAGTGACAATCTGGACTAGAAATGGGTGTCGGAAGTGGGGTGGGGACATCTTGTGGGACTGAGCTCTTAACCCGTAGGACGTGATGCCACCTTCAGGCAGACAGTGTCAGAATTGAGTTGAACTGTAGGACACCCAGCTGGTGTCGGAGAATTGCCTGATGTGTGGGAAACCCACACACGTGGGGTCAGAAGTACTGAGTGTGTGAGTGAAGAAGGGACACAGCAGTGTTTTTCCTAGACACCTGGCATAGGGCTTTGGGCGCCCTCAAGATGGATGGCCCGTTCCAACCTGCTCTCCTGCCAACCAATGCCTGGGACTAATTCTGAGCTTTCTTTTTTCTTTTCTTTAACGTTTATTTATTCTTGAGAGAAAGACAGAGAGAGAGTTTGTGAGTAGGGGAGGGGCAAAGAGAGAGGGAGAGAGAGAATCACAAGCAGGCTCCACTCTGTCAGCACAGAGCCCGACACGGGGCTCAACCACACGAATCATGAGATCCTGACCTGAGCCGAAATCAAGAGTATGACGCGTCACCGACTGAGCCACCTGGGTGCCCCGAATTCTGAGGTTTCTGAAGTTGAAAAGATGGCTGCTTTCACAGAATGGAAAGGAGGAGTCTCCAGAGATTCTTTGGTGCGTCTGCCTCTGTCCAGATTCCCTGCTACAGGTGTTCTCGCAGAGGCACAGGCATTCATTACACCCTAAAGATGCTGCCTTTTCCTAGCTCTGCTCAGTCCTCTGAATGACAATAGTTATCCCCCAAGACCTCTCCACCCCAACACCTGTTGGCACACCTTTCCCTGCAGGCAAAGCACCACGGCCACCACGCCTGGTCCTGTGTCCACGGCAGACATCACTAATCGATCACGGAGCTCATTTCTTCTGAGCCTCAGAACGCTTGCCGTTAAACAAACAATACTCCTGAAGCCACAAGAGTGGAAACCTATGAAAGCCACCCTTCCCTGGGAGAAGCAGGACGTGTCAACATACTTTTGTCCTTTCTCAGGTGAGATTTAGATGAAAACTGCATCAAGGGCAGTTTTGAACAATGAAACTTAGGCAGTGCCCTTGGAGAGCAAAGGACGGTGGTGACAACGAGAAGCCAGGCTCAGACTCAGGGAATTGTAAGAGGTGGGTGATGGGCTCTGTTTATTTTAAACGCTGGCATCCGCTCCGCCCAGGCCTATTCTTTCCTCCTCCAGAAGGTGCCCCGAATCCCCTGCATGATGGGCGTTAATGGGGCTACCTCGTGGCCACAGCCAATGCCTACCTTGGACTTGACAGCCAGGATGATCTTGGGCAAGGCCACGACCAGGCACTTGAGGGCGATGGTGACGTACTTCAGCACGAAGTCTGCGATGCCCACAATCCACAGCAGGTCGAAGAAGTCCAGTGTCTCCAGGTTGGGCTTCAGGAATATGAGGCTGGTGGGGGTTGGAGGGAGAGAGTCAGGATGCTCACTTAGGATCCCGGGCCCTTGGAAGCTCTTTCTACTCACTCTGGGAGCTTTGTGAATATAACCTGTAGAAAGAGCACTGAACGGGGAGTCAGATATCTGTGTCCTGTTTCTGAATTTGCTACTAAGTTGCTGTGTGACCTCAGGTAGGTATCTTAACCTCTCTGAGCCTCAGTTCCCCTGAAGGCTATGCAATAAGTTTGGCCAGGAGCCTCATTAGTTAGGGTTTCCTCCAGTTTTATGAGTCCACAACAGGCTTCATAAGAGGAAGCAAAGGGGAGGCAGGCAGGTAGGCTGGCCAGCACGACATACGGAGGAGAGAAACTGATGTGCAGACACTGTGCTAAGCTACTTACTCGCTGTACCCCACTGTCCTCCACAGTGGGCACTGCTTATTCCCAATTTATAAATGAGGCACAGAAGGTTGGAGAGGTGAAGTAAGTTGCATGAAAAACATACGGGCATTAATATCATACCCGAGTTTGAATCCGGTTTTCTCTATTTATTGGACCCTGGGCAAATAATGTCATCTCTGTAAGCCTCAGTGTTTTCACGTGCAACATGGGACTCATTCCCTTCTTCATAGTGTCATTGGTGGGATTCAGGAGAACAGACGTACGACAGACCCGGCCGAGCAGCAGTGATAATAACAGCAACCCACGAGGTAGGTACTATTTAATCTGCCCCATTTTGCACATGAGGAAACAGAGGCACAGAAAGATAAAGTAACGTGCACAAGGTCCTACAGATACTAAGGGACAGAGGTAGATTCAGACCCAGGTATCCCGGCTATAGTTCGTGCTTTTCCATCTGTATCCACAGCAGCGCGACTCAGAGTATGTAAACCCGTTCTACCCATTTGGGACCAGGTAAGTTAACTCTACACTCAGTTCCTGTACTTCCCTTGTTAAACACGGACATCGAGCCATTCTCAAACTGCCACCGGTCCATGGACCACACTCTGAGTAGCACTGCTTTCTACCCCCAGAGGATGATGAAGTTATTTATAATAACAACGTAAGAGCTAAAATATCTTGGCTGCTTACATCATCATGCTGGCCTCTTCCATACACTTTACATGTCTTAACTCATTTCATTTTCCTACCTCTAGGAGGCAGGCACTGTGATTATTCCAATCTGAACTGGGGAAGGGGGAGCCCTAAGAGGTACAGTCGCCTGCGCACAGCTCTTGGCTAGAATGGGAGCCAGAACAGGAACCAGCAGCCACAGTGCTTGTCCACTCACTTTTCCTCCTGCTGGATTACAGGGTCTGAGCAAAGGCTACACCAAGTCCTCTCTGTCCACTATAAAGAAAGGACCGGTGCACACAGCCCAGCACGGATGCTTTCTGAATGCTTCTGACATACTCTGCTGGGCTGGCAGGAAGTGATGCAAACTGGGATTGCTTATTATAGCCTCCTAGGAATGAACTGGTCTTTTCTTTTTTTTTTTTTTAACTTTACTTATTGGAGGAGGGGGGGAGGGAGGGGCAGAGAGAGAGAGAGAGAGAGAGAGAGAGAGAGAATCCCAAGCAGGCTCTGCGCTGTCAGTGCAGAGCCTGAAGCAGGGCTCGATCCCATGAACCATGAGATCATGACCTGAGCCGAAATCAAGAGTCAGATGTTTAACAGACTGAGCCACCCAGCTGCCCCAAACTGGTCTGGTTTTTACTTTTATTTAAAAAAAATCAATTTCTATTTATAATAAAGAGTCTCAAAGAGCTAGAGTAGGGCAAAATCAATAAAGACAATCAGGGGCGCCTGGGTGGCTCAGTCGTTAAGTGTCTGACTTCGGCTCAGGTCGTGATCTCGAGGTCCATGAATCTGAGCCCTGCGTTGGGCTCTGTGCTGACAGCTTGGAGCCTGCTTTGGATTCTGTGTCTTCCCCTCTCTCTCTCTGCCCCCCACCCCCACTCACATGTTGTCTCTCTCCCAAAATAAATAAACGTTAAAAAATAAATAAACAAATGAAAATAATCTATTTTGGCAACCTTACCTGATACCCTCTGTGTCCTTTCACGTTCTAGCCTTGCCTCTAGAGGACGCCTCGCGTCCAGGTTTGAGTGGCCCTCTGTGTTACAATCCAGGGAGAGTCCGGCAGCCCCAGGTGCCCTTTGCCTCTGCTCCTGTCCCTCCTGGGATCTTGGGCTGGTTAACTGACTTCTACACTCTGCTTCTCTGTTACGCTTCTTTGATGGCAATACATTAAGATCTGCCTTCCACTCATCTCAGAGACACCAGCTGGTCTCAGATTCATCTGTCTGGGTTTTAGTTCACCATTTAGGGGATTTTTCCTGTTTTGGCTTTTGAAGGAGGGGCGGGACCGAAGTGTTTTTGTAGAATTGATCACTAAATCCACTTATTTCTAACTACCCTATAAACTTTCATGGACTGATGTATTTTATTATCAGTTTCACTCCTCGTTAGGCACCACCACCAACAGGTACATTTATTATAAAAGGTAATTTATTATAAAAGAATACTATCAATCAGGATAGGATTATGATATATCAATGTTTCCGTTTACCCAGTACTTTTCATGCACTATAGCATTGGGCCTTCCTAACAATTAGCCTGTCAGGTGGATAAAGCAAGAATAACCTGGTCCTGGTTCTACCAATGAGGAAACAGGGCGAAGCCTAAGGAGGTTCCATTATTTGCCAAAGGTGGTGAAGTGGAAGGACGCTGGTCATCAGACTGCAAATCCTAGGGAGATTCAGTCTTGCTGGTAAGGGCCGCCTACCAGGACTAAGACTCATTAGGAAAAACTTCATTACGCCTCAGTTTCCTCACCCGTGAAATGGGGCCATCAATACCCTGCTGGGTCACTGAGAGGGTAAAATAAGGTGATGCCTATGGGTATCAAACACATAGACCATTGACATCATTACGGAAGGGGTTCAGCTTTGTTGCTTTTCTCCTAAGCTTCTCTCTCCCTCTCTCTTTCTGTGCTGCCAGTTTGACTCAGCTCTGGTTTGATGGGAGCACGGAGGTCTGAGCCTGCAAATGTGATCATGCCCAGAGAATGGCATGAGCTGGAAATTCATCCAAGATTCTGGGAAACTCCACCTCCTCCACCCTCCACCCATCAGGACCTTGATATTCTGGGCCAGACAATAACGCATTGTGTGTGATGAGTGTTGATGCCTTAAAACTAACTCTCCAAATAGCTTTTATGGGGTGTCCACAGAAAGTGGGGAAACTTCCCGTTCCTCAAAGTCCATTTTTAAAACAGATGTACATGATTTGAAAGCTTGGCTGGAGTTTCAACCCAGTCCTACAGGTCTTTACTGGCTGACCTTCCCCCACCTCCCCACTGTGTGGTTACTAGAAAACGTAAAATCACACACATGGCTTGCGGTGTATTTCTACTAGAGAGCTCTGCTCTGGCATGCGTGTATACAAGAGGGTAGAATTTAAAGGTTATGTGACACAGAGCCGCTGCACTGTTCCCAAGTGAAGGAGTTGTGTGTCCCAAGCAAAGTGCCCCCCACTTTCCCACTAGGGGTCAGAACCCCTCCCCTGCTCACCTGTTGTACAGCTGTTGGGAACTGAATGTATAGAGCACGTATAGGGTGTTTCCTGCCAGAAAGGCCAAGATCCACAAGATGACCAGCACCGATCTCTTCTCCTGGAGAGAAAACAAGAGATTTGTAGGGATGCTGCAATGCCAAAGGTGCACATGGCAAAACATTCCAGAATGTTCTCTGACAAGTGCCAATTTCCCCCTTTCTCAAAGGTTTGGAAGAAGCAGGGCTGATGGTGAAGGGAAGGCTGCTGGAATCTTCCCATCCCACTGGAACCCAAGGGGTGGTCACAGAGAAGGTGACAGAAATGTGGAAACATGGGGTGCCCGGGTGGCTCAGTCGGTTAAGCATCTGACTCTTGATTTTGGTTTAAGTCATGATCTCATGGTCGTGAGACTGAGCCCTGCCTCGGGCTCTGTGCTGGGCATAGAGCCTGCTTAAGATTCTCTGTCTCTATATGATTCTCTCTCTATATATATCTCCCCCCAGTCCCCCCCGCCCACACAAAATGTAGAAACCTGGTATGTGAAAAGGCAGGAAGGCACTACAGTTAGCAGAAGATTCTGGAGATGGACGGCCTGGGTTCAAACCCTTCGTCTGTAATCGGAGGGCTGGGCAAGTTACCGAAACTCTCTGCATTTCCCTCTCCTCATCTGGAAAATGGGTATATACTGTGTCTCCACAACGGAGTTGTGAGAATTGACGTGCACGAAATGCTCAGAACAGTGCTGTATGCAGTAAATGTTAGTTCACATTTAGTGTAAAGAACTGAGGCACAGAGAAGGTAAAGAGCTCTTGCTCAAGGGCACTTGTTTGAGGTCTCTGTGCCCTCATTTGAGGATGGGAGTTTTGCTAAGGATTAAGTAAAGTTTTAAAGGTAAACATTCAGTCTACCATGGATTCATGTTTCGGGCTCAGTGAATGGTAGGACTATTATTCAGACTTTACAACCCAGCAATAGATTCAGATCTACAGGTTGGCAAGTTCCGCTCCCACTTTTTCTAGGACTTCTGGGCTACTATCCTGGCCTGGCCATTCAATACAGGGTCATAGTTATAGGGTTAGATTCAAGTTTGTACACGAGGCCATCAAAGACTCTGCCCAAGTCATCCCCGCTTCTCTCTCCAACCTCATTTCTTTTTTTAGAAAAAAAAATTTTTTTTTAATGCTAATTCATTTTTGAGAGAGAGAGCATTAGCGGAGGAGGGGCAGAGAGAGAGGGACGCACAGAATCCAAAGCAGGCTTCAGGCTCCAAACTGTCAGCCCAGAGTCTGATGCGGGGCTCGAACTCATGAACTATGACATCATATGAACTATGAAGTCGGACGTTTAACTGACTGAGCCACCCAGGCGCCCCTCTTTTTTATTTTTTTTATTTTTTTTATTTTGGGGGGGAGAGAGAGAGAGAGAGAGAGTGAGCGAGCGGGAGTGGGGGAGGGCAGAGAGAGAGGGAGACACAGAATCCGAAGCAGGCTCCAGGCTCTGAGCTGTCGGCATAGAGCCCAACATGGGGCTCGAACTCAGGATCCATGAGATCATGACCTGAGCCAAAGTCAGATGCTCAACCAACTGAGCCACGCAGGTGCCCCTCTCCAGCTGCATTTCTGATGAGTCCCCAGGAAGACGAGAAGGAAAACCTACTTGGTTTCCTATTTCCCAGCAGCTTCTCCAGCTGAGAGTGATCCCAAGGAATTTGTGGAGAAGGCACAGAGTAGGGTGCATGCATTCTGGGGAGACATGCACACAGACCTCTGTGCTGCTGACTCTCAAAAGCTCATCTTTTCCTGGATCAGGGTGGCTGCGTTGCTGGAATCAGATGAGGTCATAACTCTCTCAGTGTAACCTTCCCTGCGGTTTTGGTAAATGCTCCACTGTCTCCAGACACAGATCAGTGCTCCGTGCACGGTTACAAAGCACATTTCCATAGAGTAGACAAAATAAATGCATCTGCATCCACCCATTATTCCAGGCGTGGTCAAGGTTAATGACCCTAGAAACCACCTCCAACCAACCCACGGCTCTTATCAATGTGAATAATCTACTCAGCAGCCCTTCTTACTCCAATAAATAATGGATTCCAGCCTAATCCTCCTGTAAATCCAAACCAAAGGAGGAATACAAAGAGAGAATTAGCAATGCCCTGGGAAGCCAAAGTCTGAAGGACAAAGGGGAGAGTTCTCTAGCAGTAAGTTGATATTTCTAAACTTACTGAGGGTCATGCAGAATCTGTTTTGCAGAAAATATGTACAGATGGGCAAAACATCACCTGTGTCTTCATAGGGCTCAAGGATCCCTGCCTGGAATGCCTATCGATGGATACAGGCACTCTTTTGCCCCCTAAAATGTAAGCCAAGGCACCACTTGGATGTTACTGCATTAACAGAGACAGCCACTCCTAAAAGTGCCCCACTGTGGCGTTGATCAACCTGCTGTTCTAACAGCAGCAGAAAGGGGTGTGCATGAGGAAGAGGAGACCAAGGGTGATGAGGAAGCTATGGCCCCATGCCCAACCCTGGGCCTCAACATGCTCATGTGTCAAATGGAGACCGAGCTGCCCTCATAGAGGTCCAGATGCTTCTGAGAAAGACCCAGAGAAGGGTCAGGGAGGATGGTGGCTGTTCTGGGATCACCTGCACCGCAGAAGGGGCATGCTGGTTACAAGCAGCTCAGTTAAACGTTGCCTCTACGGAAGGCCCTGTGCTAAATGCCTAGGCACTATCTCATTTGAATGGTTCATCTTCTAGGGCGGCACCTGGGATTGAGATCACCAAGGTAACCTATCCAAGGGCCTGTGTGCAGGTGGCTGGAGAAGCTGGGATATCAGCCTGGGGTGAGCACAGCCTGTGGGCCCAAGGCCCCGGTTCAGCCTGACGCCACCACTTTCACGGACCGTGTGACCTCGTACGCCAGGCACGTAGTGTCCCTGAGCCATCGTTTCCTCACTGGGAAAATGAGGTAAGAACGATTCTGCCTCCCTCCTGGGCTGCCAGGACAAATCTGCAAGATGAGCTGTGCCGTCTGCCCAGCTCTGCGCTGGGCGTGGTTAGCGCCAAGCGGATATTAGATGGCAATTCTGGATGATGCTGGTGTGAAGCTGGAACGCCGGCGGGACGGCCTTAACCGTGACAGAAGCCAGGCAGATGAGGGTGCCGTGGGCAGGCGTGGGGGTGAGACGCTGCTGTCGGAAAGGTTGGGAGAAAGACGGCAGGCGATGTGTCCGGGGGGGACAGGCGGAAGAACAGCCTTTCACGGGCCTCCCGTAGGTGTCCCCGTCCTCGTCCCTGTAACCTGTGGATATGTCCGCTTACATGGCAAAGGGCATTTAGGTTGGTAACCAGCTAGCCCCGAGACGGGGAGAGACTCCAGGACTGTCCAGCTGGGGCTGATGTAATCACAAGAGTCCCTAAGAGTGGAAGAGGAGACGGAGAAGGGACTAGGGGCAGGTGGGCACAGAGGTGGAACATTGGTTGCTGGCTCAAAGGAGGAAGAAAGGGGCCTTGAGCCACCCCTAGCACCTGGGAAAGGCAAGGCAAGGGGATCACCTCTGAACCCTCTGGAAAGAACAGTTGTGTTGACACGTGACCCTCACCTGGAGAGACCCACTTCAGACTTGCGATCCACAGAACTATAAGGGGGTAAATCTGTATCGTTTTAAGCCGCTGGGTTTGTAGTCACGCGTTACAGCGACCTCGGAGACTAACTCGCCAGGTGACTCACCTTCAGAGAGACCTGTTCTCGCAGCGTGGAGTTGGCATAGGCAAAGGTGCTGGCCATCCCGATGCACACGGCAATGCCTGCGGGACAGAGGAGGGTCTGACACCACCCACTTAGACGCATCGGGCCTGGCCCTAGCTTACTGGGGACCGTGAGCAACATTAAAAGGTCACTACCCTCTATTGCTTCACACCCACCAAGCAGCGAATTTTCTGCTGGACACATGCCAAGCTCCCCAGCACAGAGGAAGAAACAGGCTCAGAGAAGGTGACTGACTTGTCCCAGGTTGACAGAGCTGGTCAACCAGGACTGGAACCCAGGACTCACTCAGAATCCCATAATCCTAAGCACCGTAAGCACCGTGCACCATGGAGACCTCTGCTGCCTTGCCCTGGCACTTGGGGTGAACCCCTCCTGCCCCCGACCCGGCAGGTGAAGCCCCCGGTTGACACACCCGGGACCCGCTGGACTCACCGAGCTTGTGCTGGAAGCACACTTTGGCCAGGAGGATCAGGATGAAGGGCAGGCCTTTCTGGAGCCAGCAGACCACGGCCTTCAGCTCGGACAGGGCAGGGGCGGGCGTCCCTGGCTGCTCGTCGCCCCCCTCGTCGGAGTGAGCGCGGTGGTCCCCACCCACGTGCTGCAGCAGCGAGCTCCCGCGGTGGCCGCCATGGTGGAAGTGATGGAGGGGCTGGCGGTGATGGTAGGTGCCCCCCTCGCCCCGGCCCCCGCCCTCCTCCCTGGACGCTGGCATCTGGATGAAGATGTCCCCGCCTCCGGCCGATGCCCCCAGCACCAGGCTGGATGGGAATGGGGCGGTGGGGAGGCTGCTGGCAGGGAGGCCGGGGAGGCCGGAGAAGAGTGCAGGTGGGGAGGCCGCCTCTGCCTTCAGACTCTCAAAGACGCCGCCTTCATCCACGCTCGCCTCGGAGCTGAGCGCTTGGCTGCGACTTCTGGGCCAGGAGGGAAGAGAGAGCCCCACCAAGTCAGAGAGATAAGCACCCCAGTGGAGGATGGGTGGGGGGTACAAATAACAGTACCAATATTGTTATAGGCTGAATCGTGTCCTGTGTTGAAGCCCTAACCTCCGGGACCTCAGAAAGTGGCTGTATTTGAAGACATGGTCTTTGTAGGGGTGATTAAGTTAAAATGATGTCATTAGGGTGGGTCCTGATCCAATAGGACTAGAGTCTTTATCATTATTTTTTTTAATGTTTATTTATTTTTGAAGGAGAGAGAGAGAGAGACAAAGCATGAGCAGGAAGGGGTAGAGAGAGAGGGAGACACAGAATCCGAAGCAGGATCCAGGCTCTGAGCTGTCAGCACAGAGCCTGACGCGGGGCTCGAACTCATGAGCTGTGAGATCATGACCTGACCAAAGTTGGACACCCAACCGACTGAGCCAAACAGGCGCCCCATGACTACTGTCTTTACATGAGGAGATTAGGACACAGACACACAGGGAAGACCCCGTGAGGACAAAGGGAGGAAGAGGCCATCCACAAGCCAAAGACAGAGTTTCAGAAGAAACTGACCCTGTCCACACCTTGATCTTGGACTTCTAGCTTCCAGAACTGTGAGACAATAAATTGCAAATTTTTTTTAAGTTTATTTATTTATTTATTTATTTTCAGACAGAGAGAGAGAGAGAGAGAGAGAGAGAGAGGGGAGAGAGAGAGGAGAGAGAGAGAGAATGAGAATGAGAATGAGAGGGATAGGGGCAGAGAGAGAGAGGGGAAACAGAGAATCCCAAGCCCCAACTTGGGGCTTGAACTCACAGACCTGTGAGATCATGACCTGCGCTGAAATCAAGAGTCTGATGCTCAAATGACTGAGCCACTCAGGCACCCAAGTGAATCCCTAATGTTTAAGCCACCCAGCATGTGGTACCTTGTCACAGAAGCCGTGTAAAACTAACACAAATAATAATAGCAATAGGGGCATAACATTTATTGAAAATGTACTGTGTGCCACTTTTCTAAGGGCTCCTCATTGATTATATCATTAAACCTTCCAACCAACCCCATGAATTAGGTACTAATAATACCCCCATCTGACAGATCAAGAAACCAAGGCACAGAGAAAGTTACATGTCCTGAGCCACATAGTTGGCAAGAGACAGAACAAGAGAGATTCAACTAGCTAACTCCAGAGCCTGCTTTGTCAACCTCTATACTTTACAGAAAAGCTAGCACAGAATCTATGATCCCAGAATCCAGATTCCAGAATCTATGAACCTCAGGAACTCAGAGACCCCTGGCTCTATAATCTTCAATGACTCCCAGTTTCCAAGAGGGCCCAGCCTCTTGGTCACTGGCTGGTATTTGGAGAGCAACACACAGTATTTGAAGTAAAGTAAAGAAGAATCAAGAGAGAAGCCCGCGTTCAAACTCCAGCTCCACCCTTCCTAAAGATCTTTTTTTTTTTTTTTTAACGTTTGTTTATTTTTGAGAAAGAGAGAGTGAGCGAGGGAGGGGCAGAGGGAGAGGGAGACAGAAGATCCTAAGCAGGCTCTGTGCTGAGAGCAGAGAGCCCAACATGGGGCTGGAAGTCACAAACCGTGAGATCATGACCTGAGCTGAAGTTGGACGCTTAACCGACTGAGCCACCCAGGTGCCCCTCACCCTTCCTAGAGGTCTTACTAACCCTGCACTGTTTTCTCACCTGAAAAATGGCATAAACATCATCCATCCATACAACTCCTGTGGGATCAAATTTAGAACATCCTTTTCAATGTACCTAGCACATAGTAGGTGCTCAATACATGGGGATGATTACCTCTAATCCCTAGGGAAAGACCCCCAGGGCCAACTGCCCTCTCTAGTTCCAAACAAAGCTTGCTGTATTGGAATCCAGCAAAGGATTCTGTGGTTTTTTCAAAGTCATCACTGGAGGAGCAGAGAGCCCAGAATAATTACCCCATAAGAATGGAGAGACCCCCAAACTGGGTATACTTTCCATGATCACAAGGACCTGGAGTTCTGGATGTCTTGTGTCTTGGGCTTGTCTTTTTTTCAAATGGGACCATTTGAAATTCAGTCTACACCACAGATATAAGTGGAGCTGATTTGCTACATGTGCATGTGTCGGGGGGAGGAGTGAAGAGCCTCCTTCCCCTTCCCTCCCTTCTCTCACCCTGCAGTAGGGCCCCCAAGGCACCTCCCAGACCCCTATGGTACTTAAAATACACCATGACCTTCCTGAATGTGAGAGCTGAGTCTCATTCATTCTCTGGACCCCACAACCCAGGGCACACAGTAGGCACCTAATCAATGTGTGCAAGCTATCATCCAGGCACATCACACTAGACTCTGTATAATCTACTGTCCACTCAAGAGACCAGGATGCTTTTTAAAAAACACATAGATGATTATTTCCCACTAAAAGAGCTTCCCATTCTAAACTTCCTGCAGGCACAGATAAACACCCTCTTCGGACAGGGGCTAATGTCATTCCTCTTTTACGGATAAAGAAACAGACTCAGAGCTTCCGAAAAATACAGGTGCCTGAGACCCTGTGTTAACCAACTGAATCAAAACCTTTGGAGGTGGGCCCTGACATCACTAGTCCCTGACAGCCCTCCAGGTGATTCTAATGGTCACTCAGCACTGGGAATAGCACTTTAGACAGGGCCCTGCTCTAAGAGGTCAAACGTCATGATTGTTTGTTCCTACTGTCTCTCTCCTGCCCAGCACAAATGCACCTGGCACACAGAGCACGCTCAAAAAATACTGTTTGAAGTAATGACCGAATGAACATACTAAAGGCTCTGAGAAGGCCTGCAAATGCATTAAAATTTTTGATTTTGTTGAAACTTCGTGTTTCCCAACCTTATTTGACCATCGAATTCTTTAAACTATTCACATCTTATAGGACACTTGTGAAACCCAGCAGGGGAAATGCTGACCTGGAGAAATCTCAGGGTTGGCGTCTCTGGCTCCACAAACTTGACCTGGGGTGAAAGTTATAAACCCACCCTACGGCCCATCCCTGCTGGCTCCAAAACCCAGGAGATGTATGGTCTTACTACCTGGGCTCGGGATAACATTAAAGTAATATTAATAACAACAACAACAACAGACACCATGGCTATGACCCTCAAGGGGCCGTGAGCTTTTTCTGCACTTCAAGAAACTGAGCTCAGAAAGCAGGAGTTCTGGCAGGTGCCCATGCTGACCCACATAGGGGCCAAGCTTTCTCCCCCATCGGGCCATGGAAAGCCTTCCTGGCCCCCTGTGAGCTCACCAGCCTGGAGTTCACTGGGCTCAGGGGGCCTGCAGTACAATCAGGGAAGACTCAACCCACCAAGGAGCTTTTTATAGCTGGCCTCCATTCCCTGGGCCTCTCCCTGGTATCCAGCCGAGATTTCAGCCTAAATGGGAAAGAATATTCCTTGGAGGGCAGAGGCTTCCAACTTAACCACTTAGGGGCCAGAATGTGAGGCGGCCCAGGAGAAGTAGGTCCACCCAGATAGGAGGCAGACGTAATGCGGTGACTGAAAGCATAGACTATGGCGGGCAATGGACTAGGGCCTGAATCTCAGCCTGCTGCTTCCTGGCTGTGTGACTTCTGGTAATTTACTTCCCTTCTCTGAGCCTCAGTTTCTTATCTGTAAGAACAGTGATAAAAATAGTCCTGACCTCGTCAGGCTAATGTGAGGGTGGCACAGGGTAGGCACACAACACACCGTGGCCGTTGTTTTTCTGCTGCGGTCTCTGCCCCCAAAGACCTCATGGTTCACTTGACAGCAGATGGCAATTGTGTCTTCAGAGGCTAGGGCAGCTCCAAGAGGCACGCTTATTACGCGCTGGATACCGTGTTCCTGCATTTTCATGCTCATTCACTCATTCAGAAACAACCCTGAGTTTTATTATCCAGACTTTGTGGATGGGGAAACTGAGGCTCGGGGGTGAAGCTGCTTGCCAAAGGCACTGTAGGTGCAAAATGGCTAAGCTGGGGTTTTGGCTAAGGGTCATCTGACTTCAGGTCACTGCTCTTCCTGGCAGAACAGGCAGGCTTGATACAAAACTCAGTCTTAATGGGACCAGTTAATACTCTTTGGGATTCTGTAGTCAACCTTGGGGTTGTGGGGGACCCAGAATCGGAGGCGAAGGAGGAAAAGTTCAGTTGCCGGCTCCTCGGACATATGTGCCAGCACAGGGGGAGAACATCACAATCTAAGAACAGGTCCCCATGGTGTGTACTCTCTTGGATTTCACCAGACAGTAATTCTAGCTCGTGAGGGTTTTAACCGTGTTTTCTTAGATTTTCTTGGTCTATGTGGCCTCTGTTAGAGGGCCAAAGTAACAGCCAAAGTTGTTTGTATCCCCAACCGCTTCCTTATTGCGTCTGGCACACCCAGCCAATATTTCCCCTGCTCTGAATCCCCAGGGCCAGGTACCAGAAAACTAGAGAACACCACTATAGCCCAGAGCCTGGTGACATTATTCAAGCTACGCAATCCTAAGCCGTTTCCCCCTGATGCACAATAAAAGCTACGGCCTCTGTTTACTCTTTGCTTCTTTCTGCCTCCTGACTGGTGCTCCCCACGTGGCCCTGCCTGCTAAGGCGTGTCCCTCTCTCCCAGGAAATGTAAGCAACAGAAATCTTCTTCCACCTCTAGAAGTTAAAACCTATGGGAACAATCTTGGATGCAGTGAGTCAAGTGAATCACCTGTCACACAGGCTTAGGGAATGACCATCAAAGCAAGAGCAAGCTGCGATGCATTGAGAAACATATGCCATCACTGGGCAAAGCAGTCTCCCACCAGATCTCCTTTGCTCATCTAACAAATAACCCGAGAGGCAGGTGTCACTCAATCCAGATTTGGAGTTGCCCCTGACGACCCGAGCCCGGAGCCTCCGGGTGGAATGGACCCGGGGGAGGTCTACCTACCTTTCAGGTGGACCGTTATCCGTGTTGCTGCTGTGGCGTCTCTGCATTTTCCTTAAGACCTGAAAGTCAACACATGGAATGAGCTAGCGTCTCTCAACATTCCCATTGCCGGTCAGATTGCTGAGGCAGGTGTAAACAAATATGACTCCTATCTCACATCCCCAGGCCTCTCTCACATTCTGCAAACCCTGTTTGCATCTGTTATGTCATTCAACCCTCCATTCAACATTCGATCCCAGTGAGGAAAGTGTTATCACCCCATTTTGCAGATGAGGATGTTGAGACCCAGGGGTGGAGGGAGTCTTCACGTGAGAGGAAGCAGTGGACCGGGCAGCAAAGAGGTGTCGGATGACAGGAGGTAAGCAGCGGACTGGCAGTACAAGACATGGCTTCTGGACCGATGCTGCTCCTAACTTGCTGTGTGACCTTGGGCAAATCAGCAACCTCTCTGTGGCCTCAGATTCCCCATCTGAGGATGGGGAAT
This sequence comes from Neofelis nebulosa, assembly GCF_028018385.1. NCBI lineage: Eukaryota > Metazoa > Chordata > Mammalia > Carnivora > Felidae > Neofelis > Neofelis nebulosa. The sequence goes on from NC_080792.1 coordinate 82,135,537, forward strand.
GGGGGGTGGGGGGGTGGGGAGCGGGTGTGGAGTTGCCGAAACCCAAAGCTTCCTTCCAGTCCTCCCGTTTAATAAAGTGGTAATAAGGATGTGAATTCTCCCGGAGACATGTCACCTGGTTCACGGTGAGGAGCCACATGGACTTCAGAACTCCATGTTGATGATGCTTGAGGTGGGCCTTCAGGGCTCCTGATGGGATGTGACCACTAGAGTCCAGAGAAAGCAAGCCTCTCCCTCCTCTTTCTCTGCAGAGGGATGCAAAGGTCACCAGAGCTCATCAGGTTCCAAACCTTGAACGGAACAGAACACTTCAGGGAACAGTCCATGCGATGGCTTGAGCCTGACAATGTCTTCGGGCATCACAGTAGCTCTAAGCGTATCTCTGGTTAGCCTCTCACTGATCCCTCTTTAGGACTCCTGGGAATGTTATCTCAATGTATTTTGCTCTATTGTCAAACTATGAGTCCTGATTGGGGAACACAGAAAATATGTTTTAGGCCCTCCAATGGCATCACGCTGCAACCCAAATAAAATCCAAACTCTTTATGGCCTACAAGTTCGCCCTGATGCAGCCTTACCTGTTTCCAATCTCATTTCCCTCCACTCTTCCTTCAACCGCTTTCCTCCAGCCATACTGGCCTTTTTGTTTCTCATACTTGCTGGCTTGTCCCTGCCTCAGGGCCTCTGTTCTTGCTGTTCTCTCTCCCTCCAATGCTTTTCCTTCTGTCTAGCTCCTCAGGTCACATGTCACCTTCTCCCAGAGGCCTTCTCCTCTCACCCTCCTGACCCACCATGTGCCCTGTCTCATCTTCTTCTTAGAACTTACCATTTACTTACATGTCTGCCTATTTATCATCTGTCCTCCATTAGAATGTAAATTCCACAAAAGCAGGCACCCTATGTCTGGTTCACGCCTGTACCTCAGCATCCGGAACACTGCCTAGCAGAGTTGCACTCAACAAATATTCGAATATTTATTCAACATTTATCTATGGGTCTCAGTTACTTTTTTTGTACACCCCCTTTTCCCTCCCTAGAGAAATAAAAGCCATAGACTTTCCATGAATAGGTTTAGCCTCGAAAAAAAAAATTATATATGTGTTATATATAATATATATATTATTATATATATATAATATATATTTTTTCATCAGGATCAAAGATGCTAGGTTGAGTACATCATAACTGGTTTTGCATGATTTCCTAATCATGACCACCTTCTTCAGGGGGCAGCATTGGCGTTACTAGGGCAGCTGATTAGGGAGACAATTCAGTGGCTAAGCCTCTCTTCTCTTTTGAAAACTCAGCTAAGAAGTGGGTCAGTATCACCATCTGCACGTATGAAGGAATGTTCATTATGTAAATATTTTTCAAGAACTTGCAATGTCACCTTTAAGGCCCCTCCCCAAAGACGCCCCCCCCCCCCATCACTTGCAAATCCTTGGGGGAAAAAATACAGCTCCCAAAGTTTCCATCCACGAATTTGACATAGCTTCCAAAATCGCATGTGCAAGAGTCTACTTTGAGATGCTCGCTCAATTTTGAGGGGCTTCAGGTTCTCTGTTGGAAGCAGGCCACACGTAATTATTCCTATACTGAATTCCAGAACAAAATTCTGCATGTGGGATGCATCTGAATGACTGAATGAAACGTCTCTTAACCTTCTGTTCCATTCATTGTTCTACAGCCCCATGAAGAATTACCCTGAGATTTTTCAATATATGCTTCGTTTTCAGTTGCGCCCCCGGGGCCGTTACATGCACCGAAATGCACGCGAGAGCATCTCCTGCGTTACATGCACTGGAAAGAGGCAGGTGCACTTTGGGAAAAAAGCCGCTAGCGTCTCTCATTTCTGCAACCAACGTTCAGCACAAAACGCCCTAGGACTGCAAGGGCAGGAGGCTATACGAACCATCCCCGGAGAAAAAAACCGCGTTCTTTTTACCTGCCCAGACAATTCGGCAATCACAGCGGCATCATTCACGTCCTCCCAAGCCAATCACGCGCGCGGCCCGGGTAGCACGTGACTTCCGAGTGCTTCCGGCCCCTTGTTCGGTTCTCTGTCAGGTAGCCTTGGCCAGGCGCTAAGACCGCGGCGCGGCGCGGCTACTCTTGCTGTGCGCACGCGGTTGCCCGCCCCCTTTTCGGGATTCAGCCAATAGGAGCCCGTCGCTCCTCAGGGACCAATAGCGAGGAGCCGAGCAAGGACGCCTGGCCCCTCCGAGCGGAGCGGAGGCGGGGAGTGGGGAGGGGTCACGTGGGGCGACGCGGGGTGGCTGCCGGGAGCTGGCTGCACCGAACGCCGAGGGGCCGGCGTCCGCCGCGGTTAATGTGTCCGCCGGCCGTATAGGGGCCATGCCGCCCGGGCCCCGGGCCTTCCCCGCTGTGCGCCCCGGCCGCCGCGCCCCGCGTCCGCGCCGGCATGGTGAACCTGGCGGCTATGGTGTGGCGCCGGCTCCTCCGGAAGAGGTGGGTGCTCGCCCTGGTCTTCGGGCTCTCGCTCGTCTACTTCCTCAGCAGCACCTTCAAGCAGGTCAGTGGCTGCCCGCCACCCTCCCACCTTTGCTCTCCCGGCCGCCTGGTTTCCCCCGGCTTGGGGGGAACCCCCTCTGCAGCCGCACTGCCGGTGTGTCCGAGAGTCCGGTGCGCTGGGACTGAGGATGGACGAAGGGACCTGCCCGTTTCGTTGGTGCCCGGGCGAGAAGGAGCTGCTAGGCTAGGGGTACAGGTGGGACTCGAACCCAGGTGTGTCGGCCCTTAGCTGTGGTTATTACCCTTACTGCCATCAGCGTGCCTTCTACCTGCGGGGTCCAGGGCTTAGAGGGGGCGTGCATTTCTTGTTTCATTCTCCTGGCAGTCCTGAGGGATGGGTGTCTCCAGATTGCAGCGGGGGAAACTGAGGCTCAGAGAGGCGGGGGTGGTAAGAAGCCGAACTGCGAGACCAGAGCTTGCGTGCTTCGCCTGCATTTACTTTGAGGGCTCAGCAGTTCACCCGGGAGACCCAGCAGGACCCACGAGGTAACCTTCTGTGCATAACTTGGTTGGATGGAATTTTCTTTTTACCTCCCCGTCCCGTTAGTTTTTCTTCCCACGTGAGAATTTCTGGGAGAAAAGGCAGGATGCTTTGGTGAGAAATGCGGCCAAAGCAATTGAAAGTTTGTTCGGACGTCCGCTTTGAGCGTTTGGGTTTTTAGAAGGGGTGCGCATACCTCACAGCGTAATCAGGGACGATCCGGTTTATGCTGTTGCTCTGATGTAGTTATTAATAAAAGCTCCTTTTTTGACTCCCAAGGGTCAAGTTCATAAATAAAATATATTAACGAATAGCAAATAAGTGAACTGTGTGGTCACCCTAGTTAAATGGGATTGGTGGGAGAGCTGAGTAAAGTGCAGATTAGAGAACGGTACCCCACTTAGGCAAACAGAGAGGCTGAGTGTTGTGAGCCTCTTATATTGACTGGGACGTGTTGGTGACATGCACGAACTAAGTGCTTCAGGGACTTGTGTTTTCTGCAGCCTCACAGCTATTTTCTCGTGGTCACATGTTGTTCCTTCTCTGTCTGGTGGACCACTGAGTGTGATAGTAATCTTGGACTCAGATCTCTGCCTTTCTCTCTGACCCAGTGCTTAAATACCGGTTGCATGCTCTTGATATCCCAATTTATAACTTTAGCCTAGACCTATACAGAAACCCTCAGTTCTTCTATCCACCTGCCTACTTGACATCTTCTTGAATATGTCGTAGGCGTCTCATCCTTGGCCAGAACAGAACTTTTGATTCTCTACCACCGACACTTCCTCTCCAGTCTTCCCAGGCTCAATAAGTGGCATTACTCTTCACCAGGTAGTCAGGCCACAAATACTTCCTTTTTTCCCTCGCTCCCCACATCTAAAATACTGCGTCTGCCTCCACAGTGTATCCTAATTCTGTTCCTTTCTCATGATTGTCACTGCTGTCACCCTAGGTGGGACTACCTTCGTCTCTTATCTGGACTGCTGCAGTAGCTCACCAGCAGGTATCTGCTTCCTTTCTTGTCTGGCAGTCTGTTTCTCTACCCAGCAGTGACAGGGTTGATAATCTAGGGGGTGGGAGGAAAAAAAAAAAAAAATCACAGCACTCCCCTGGGTATAATCCTCCTTTGGATTTCTGTTGCACTCAGATAAAACTCTAGACTCCATTCCAGGGTCACTGCATGGTGAGTTTTGTTTTGTTTTGTTTTTTTTGTCTTTTTTTTTTTTTTTGTCACTTCAGCACTTCAGGCCAGACTGTTGCTGTCTCAGGCCACACCAGGTGACACAATTTAAATTAAGGTTCCTTGCCCATAGATTTTGCTTTATTTTCTTTGTAGTAGGAATCACTAACTGGACATTTCTTGTTCATTTACTTGTCTGTCTTCCCTCTCTCTTCCTTCTAGAAGGTAATTTTCTTGAGAACAGGGACCTTGTCTGTGTTGCTCATAGAATCTCACCCCTGAGAATATTGCCAGGCACTTAACGGGCACTCAGATATGGGTTGAACAAACGAGTGAGTCGTGCATCTTTTTAATTGGGATGACTTTTCCTTCCTTCTCGAACTCATTTTTCATGTCTTGACTCAGATGCCCTCTGCTCTGCGATCTTCCCTACAACCCCCCCCCGCAGCCTATCGAACACGAAGAAACACTTTCACGGTCGCCTCTCTCTATCCCTGCCCATCAACTCCTGGCAACCACTAGTCAACTTTCTATCTCTACAGATTTGCTGTTCTGGACGTGTCATGTAGATGGAATCATACAACGTGTATTCTTCTATGTTTGGCTTCTTTCAGTTCGAAGCCAGTGACTTTAAGTTTTATCCATGTTGTAGTATACATTAGTACTTCATTTTTATGTGTGAATAATATTCTGTTCCAAATACAACAGAACATTATTCACAGTTTAGATATCCGTCTTATTTGGAAATATGTTTTCAGTTCTCTTAGGTATGGTCCTCGGAGTGGACTTGATGGGCCACATGGTGACTCCATCTTTAACTTTTTGAGGAACTGCCAGACTGTTTTCCAAAGTGGCTGCATCATTTGCAATTACCTTTTAAGAAACCACACTTGTCCCCCCCCCCCAAAAAAAAAAGAAACTACACCTGTCAAGTTTTGACGTAGTACTAAAGAAGATTATCTGTAATTATTTGACAACACCATTAAACTATCCCTCCCATTTCCAAAGACACATCTGCGGGAGGTAGATTTTCTTCATATGCTTCAACCCAAACAACATATTGCAACAGATTGACTGCAGAGGGTGATGTGAGAACCCAGGTGTCTTCCATTCTGCCAGACGTTAAAAGGGTTTGCAGAAACGTAAAAGCATCTTCTCACCAAATTTCTTTCTTGTTTTGAAGAAGATTTTTTTCATAGACCAAAAACAAACAAACAAACAAAAAACACCTGTTGACATGTAATAGGTTCATTGTTATTTTTAAATGAATAGATAATTTATTTAAAGTAATTTAAGAATTTATTTTTTTAATTTCCGATATGATGAATATCAATAGCCATGATCCTCATGAACCACTATATCGAGATTCTCCATGTAAAGAATATAAAGGGTTCTCGGGACCCACCTCGGAGCCCGTTCTGGCTGATGCCGTCTTACATGCACTTGAGTTTGCTTCTCTTGCTCTCTGCTCCCTGCAGTTCTGGTCGCTGGCGCTCCTGTGCGACACGAGGCGAGCGTGCTTCGTTTTGCCTGGCCTCAGGTTCGTCACTTGTGGAACGGAGACGCGGTATAGAATATATGGGGTAGGGGCGTGTGTGTTGGGATTGAATTGAGAAGAGGCCACGAAAAATTGTAAAGCTCAGTATGGTCCCAAGCTCTGCCTCAAGTGAGATCCTGAACTCGTGGAGCAAATGCAGGTGCTGTTTTGCCTAGAGAATAGCTGATTATCCTCTCTTGCTTTGAATTCCTCTTTTCTTTGGTTTTCACGTTAATTAATGCTTTGGGGGATAGTTTAAATTGTAGCGATAGAGATGGGAGCTCAGGAGAAATTAGTGACACTGGTGGGAATGCCATTGGGGGAGAGGATTGGGTGCTGAGTGACTTGGGTGTGTTTAACAAATGTTCAGTGAACCCCAGCTGTGCACTAGGTGCTGTCTGCTAGGTGATGAAGATGGAGGGCGGGGTGGTAAGGCACAAAGCAGACAAGGTCTTATTCTCCGAGAGCCTGTATTCTGCCAGGGAATAAGGGAGCAGAAATGGCAAATGACCAGAAATGTTGCAGGCTTATGATACGAAGAGAAAAACAACAAGATGTTGTGGTGGAGCAGCAAGGTGCGCCTAACCCTGTGGGGCATTTGAGCTCAGATGGAAGGGTCCTTAGAGGTCCTCTTATGTAAATAAATGTCCTCCTAATGTTCCAGTAGAGCAGTTCCTGTAAGTTTCCGGGCTGTGTGCATAACTCTTTGAAAATATGTTAAAATCTTTAGCTTTAACGTAATGAAGTGTGTAAGTTGCGGTAGACTAAGAGTGTAAGTTCGATATTTCTGAAGTGTCATACATCCTAAGAGCTGCTAATGTTTTTGTTTTGTTGTTCACTGATTATCAAGATATAAATATTTTTCAGAAGGTTTGTCAAGTACTGCCCACGGTAGAGGAGGAAAACAGTGACCTGTAATTTCATCAACCATGGGACATTTATCGCATTTGACCATTATGATAACCTCTGTAAAATAGGACAGTTATTGAAGTACTCCTTTTTAAGTCAGGCTAAGTAACATATGTTAGTAATAAAAGCATTACAGCAACTCCTTATAATTTGTGAAGAAAGTTCAGATGTTATTTTGTTTTGCTCCTTTTTTGTTCCTGCTCTTTTCTTTGTACCCTAGCGTACCCTGTGTGGACATCCATTGTGGTTAATTGCACTGATTTCTGTGCATGCTTCTTTATCGACTGCTCTGGGGACTCCTTGAGAATAGAGAGCCTGACTGCCTTTGTCTGTATATCCTTAATGCATTGTAAGGACTTGTTACCTTTGCGGAGGGAACACACACACACACACACACACACACACACACACACACAGGTGCATGCACGTGTGTATATATACAGGCCTAGAATTGAGACAACCTAGTAGGGTAGATCAGTTTGGTAGGGGCTTAAAACCATGGAAGGGATCCCTTCAGTGCCCCTCCCCCCCCACGCTTGGTGAGACTGGACCCTCAGAAAAATGAATGTGTGTTAATTCATTACATAAGTCACCATGTGTTACACTATCTCTTGTATAGCTTTTTTTTTTTTTTTTTTTTTTTGATTGTACAACTCTTACCCAGTCTTTTTGGCAAGGTCTTAAATATTCGTGTTTGAAAACAAGTTCAAGTGCTGGAAGAATTGCCTTCCTGTTTACCAGGAGTGTAGTTATGTGGAAGAGGTCCTTCTGGGATGCACTTGGCTGTGAACACTTGTTTTCTTTCGGGAAGACTAACAGGATAGTTTGAGAGTAATGTTAGGAGTAACTCTTAATCTTGTTGTGAGATCCAGTGTACTTTGACCAGCTGCTTACTAGTCTAAATGGCTATTAATTTATCTAGGGCAGCATTCGAAGCTCAGTTTTGATTGGACATAGCTTGACTATGCAGCTAACTGATAGGGTCCCAGCAGAGCAGAGGAATATAAATGTCCAGGTAGTTAAACTGTATGTAGCTAAGTAATTTGCCCCATATTCCCAAGGCTTCTGCACTTAGCCCCTCTTCTTGCACCAACCAAGGAGTATAGATGTTGTTTATATATAACCCATCCTGTTCCTGCCAGTGCCAGTTTTTGCCTATAAATGAAACAAAAGGGAGAGGCAGAATAGAAATTAAAGCCACTAAGTGTGACTGTTGTGCACTTAGTAAATTAAAGAACAAAATCCAGTACTGGTGCAGTGGTGGTAAAATTGCCAAATGCTGGTGATGTGACAAATGGTGTTTATAACTTTGGGGAAGTTCTTTGGCGCATATAGCATTAACTGGTTTTGATAATTATTACTACAAGTTATTGAAGAGAATAAACAAACTTTATTGCAATGCCACCTCTGATAACAAAGGTGTTATTCTGTAGAAGATGTGTTTACTAAATTATGGCATGGGAACGTGATAGGTTATTATATAGCCTTGAAGATGTTCTTGTCAAGATAATGTAGGTACTTGGATGGCTTACCATCCAGTTAGTATCAGGAAGAGTTGAATGCAAAGCCTCCTACTTTGTAGTGTAAACGCCAGGGTCACAGGCTAGAAGTCAATGTATAAATATTGATACAGCTTTGTTTAAGCAGTGGGGTTGTGGGCAGTTTTTGTCTTTAATGTTGGTAATCATGCTTTTTTAAAGTAAAATTTTTATTTTGGGGCAATTACAGATATAAAGAAAAGTTTCAAGGATAATACAGAGTTTGTGTAGATCCCTCAGTGTCTTCTCATATTAATGATAATTATGCTTCTATCATTTTATTTTAAAGTGAAGATATCCCAAAGATGACAAAAGGTGTTAACAATCACCTCTGTCCCTTCCACGTCTGTAGCATATCTTTCCATACTTTTATCTCAGCTCTTACAAACTTGTATGTGTATGTTATTATAATTGTTATAGTGTGTGATAATATGCATGTTCTTTTGTAACTTGCTGGTATCACTTAATAATATATTGTGGGCATCCAGTGGTCTACACACAGTGGTCTCTGTAATAAAATCAGCTGGGTGGTCTCACAATACTGATTCCTAGGTCCCATTCACAGAGATTTTTACTCAGTCTGAAGTTGGGCTCAGGAATCAGAATCTGTTTTAAAGACCCTGTATAATTTAATGTGCAAGTTCAGATTTAAGAACTTACTCTAGATAAATATGTATCATTCACATCTGAGTTGTTTGTAGTGGCCAAAGCTATGCCAGTGTTTTTCAGTCATTTCTCCGTTGGGTTTCTAGGTTTTTCCTACCATGTACACGGTGCTGTAGTAAACATCCTGGTGCATCCTTACACAGTGGTACTGTCTATAGGATAAGCTCAAAAATGTGTTTATGGGCTGCCTGGGTGGCCCAGTCAGTTGAGTGTCTGACTTCAGCTCAGGTCATGATCTCATGGTCTGTGAGTTCGAGCCCCGCGTCGGGCTCTGTGCTGACCGCTCAGAGCCTGGAGCCTGTTTCGGATTCTGTGTCTCCCTCTCTCTCTCTGACCCTCCCCCGTTCATGCTCTGTCTCTCTGTCTCTCTGTCTCAAAAATAAATAAACGTTAAAAAAAATTTTTTTTTTAAATGTGCTTGCTGTGCCAAAGGAGTGTATGTGGATGTGTATTATTTTTTTTAATTAAAAAATTTTTTTAATGTTTATTTATTTTTTGAGAGAGAGAGAGTGTGAGCAGGGGAGGGGCAGAGAGAGAGAGAGAGAGAGAGAGAGAGAGAGAGAGGGAGACACAGATTCCGAAACAGGCTCCAGGCTCTGAGCTGTCAGCATACAGCCCAACGTGGGGGTCGAACCCACAAGCTGTGAGATGATGACCTGAGCCAAAGTCAGACGCTTAACTGACTGAGCCACCCAGGCGCCCCTTTTTAAAAATTTTTTTTAATGTTTATTTTTGAGAGAGAAAGAACACATGCACAAGTTGTGGAGGGGCAGAGAGAGAGGGAGACACAGACTCCGAAGCAGGCTCCAGGCTCTAGGCTCTGAGCTGTCAGCATAGAGCCCAACGTGGGGCTGGAACTCACAAGCTGTGAGACCATGATCTGAGCTGAAGTTAGACACTTAATCGACTGAGCCACCAAGGTGCCCCTGTGGATGTGTTTATTTTAAATATTAATAGCTTTTTTCCAGATTGCTTTCCTAAAGAAATCTCAGTAACTATAAAGATCTGTTCCATTGTTTTAAAGTATATATCATTTGCCATCAAACTTTCAAGGTTAGTCCCTTTCGCTGGTGACACATGATAGATCATTAATGGTAAAAGCCACAGAATTCTATTAAAAAGGTAGAATGTTTAAAGTATATAAAAAGCCTTTGGGAGAGAGTCTTATATAATTGTTTTGTTTTCCAACAGCAGGTTAAAGGATTCAGAAGATGGCTATCTCATGCTTGTCTTGTCTTCTGGTACTCAGGTGCCTTCCCCTTAGTTTCTGTAATAGTATAGGAAAAGCAGTTTTGAAAGCTCGGCTGCAGCTTGGAGGCTAGGAGAGAAGGTGCAGGGGCTTGCCTGTAGAGCAGCAAGTCCCTTTGCACATGTAGGTAAAGGGCTGGCCGGCAAGGATGTCTTATGTAAAGAAAGGTATGTTGTAAGGGTTGCATACTCACTGTTTTTTCATAGGAGAAATTTGCGAGTTGACATGCTTCTTCTTGCCCCTAAAACCAACCTCCCAATTCAGTATCCCCTGAGTTTACCACTGAAGTACTCGTAATGGAAGTGACCTTGTGCTCCAGATGAGTCCAGGTATTGTCTGAAATGACCATTGCAAAATTTTGTGAAGTCTCCTCTTCTATTTTAAAAGTGTATTCACATTTTACCTTTTATTCCACAATGTGTTTGTTTTGATATAAAAATAAATTATTTTATCGATGGCAAATCATTTAAGGTTTAAGACTTTTTCCCTCCAAAGTTTTGCATGGAATTAACACTTTCATACATGTTTACAATGTGCATGTAATCCAGGGGCCGTTAATGTAATTATGCCAGTTTTGAAGCATAGCCTTATTTTACTACTTTTCCTACAGGTTTATTTTGCTTTTTATATTATGACTTTGGCTCAGACTTTGCTCATATGGGGGTGGGGGTGGGGGTGACGGTTCCTGTTGGGCAAGCTTTTTTATATTGTTTCTGTCTTGTTACTGTAGTTTGTATGAAAAATTGGCAGAAATGCAAGAAACGGTACTTTAACCTTTCTGTTTGTCGTCTCTGTAGGAGGAGAGGGCAGTGAGAGATCGGAATCTCCTCCAGGTTCAAGACCACGACCAGCCCATTCCGTGGAAAGTGCAGTTTCACCTGGGCAACAGCAGTCGGCCTGGCAACCAGTGCCGGAACTCCATTCAAGGGAAGCACCTCATCACGGACGAGCTAGGTAGGGCTGGCTCCCATCCTCTCTGCAGCCAGCGATGGATTCCAGTGGGAGTCCATCGCTTGGGTTTTATACAGAGCCTTGTCCCTTCCTGCTCGTTTCCAGCATTTCTCACATCTCTGTGTCTCATACCTTACTCATCATTCATAATCCCCCTCACTGTCAGAGAAGTTTGGTCCTGATAATTCTGTCTCTGAAGCATTGGACCCCGCACCAGTCCCTAGGCTGCTTCCTGCCGGTCTTGTCCTGGCCCCAGGATATTCAGATCTTGCCAGTGTTCTCTTCTCTGAATGGTGAACTCTACAGGGTAACCAGCATTCCTCCTTGGTGACCTACATACTACCCCATGGTTCTGGCACTTCGGAAATGTGCTCATTGACTAACTGGGTGATCTCACGTGAATTATAAACATATTCCAAATGTGTTACTCTTACAGTGAAAATGGCTGCCTGTCCGCCTGGGGGTTTTCTCCCACAGTTTTCTTGCCTCCTTTTAGTCTATAAGAAAGGCGATTCCTGTGCCGTTGAAGTAGTTGGATTAGACCACTGCTCGAGGGCTCACTACACGAAGGCTGGCCCGGTCTTCCCAAAGAGGGTCTCTCATGAATGTACAACCTGCATTAAGTGAGCTCTTAACTGCATGCCGGGCACTGGGCTAAAACCTCTCTTTCCATATCTCATCTGATTTTTGCAGCAGTCCTGTGAGGCGTGGGCATTGTTCTTGTTCCTTAATAGGTGAAGACACAGGCACCAAGGGGCTAAGGAACTTGCCTACAAGGGCAAGGACTCTTGTAAACCATGATCAGGATACCATGATTACATCAAAAAAGTAACACTTTTCCTTAATGTCAACTATCCACAAACAGTTTTTCAGAGTTCCCTGCTAGTTCTACAGACTTGTTTTTCTCTTTTCAGTTGGTGGTTTGGAGATCATGCGGTTGGTTTGTTTGCAAGAGCAACTTGTGCTCTTATTTCAGGGAACCTGAGCACAAGTGGGTTGTGACTCTGGCAGTACTGAAATTGACCCAGGCAACCTTGAATTAGAAAACTCCTCTGTACACACTGACCGACCAAAATGCAGATGCTCAGTCTTTAACATGACAATGGCCGTGCATTTATTGTTTCTTCAAAAAAGTTTGCGTTCCCAGCAAAATAGAAAATAAATAAATAAATAAATAAATAAAACCTTGACGAAAAGATCTCAAAGGTATCAGACCGGATGAGGTTATTTGGAACTGAAGGAAGGGATCAGAGGCAAACCACCCACCTACGGTGGGAGAGCTGGACAGTTTTGCACAAAAATGCACTGATGCTCAATGTCAGCCTCCACCTCTAAGATCACATTGAGAAGGCAAATAATACCGCAGATAGCTTCTTTTTGTGTTCTGTTTTGTTTCTTAAAATTTGGTAAAGGCAATTTACTTCCGTAAGGTGATAGAGCCAGTCAGTGGGCAGACCCCGGGCCAGGACTGAACTTAGAGTCCAGTCCTTTTTTGCTTGGAGACTGTTTTGTTCGTATGACACCCAGTGAGAAAACATGAAGTCTTAACCCCCTGGGTCTCCTAGTTAACATTAGGTTGTGAGTGACAGCCGTTTTTTGTTGTAGCTAACAAACGAATAATTTCCCTCTGATTAATTCATGGGAGACAAAGACTCTCAGATTTCTTAAAGTAAAAAGTTCCAAGAATCAATCAATAAAAATCCAGGAGCCATAGTTTTTATTGTACCTTTATGACTGTGAGAAGCAATAAACAGTACAAAGAAAACTTGGAGAATTTATGTCTTTCAGCAAGCAGGTGCCACCGCAAATATTTCCAGGGTAACGGTTATTAAATAAGACAACCTTTGTCTTATTTATGGCAAGCTTTTCCAGGGTTAGGAGTTAATTTCTCAGTCAATAGCAACACACTCTGAGGTTGTGATCTTACTGGACTCTTTGTTGGAAACAACATTTGCATGAATAGATTTACGATGCAAAAGGAGAAATCTCGATTAGCTTTATTTTACCAGCAGTCAGGAGGACCTGTGGTTTCAAGGCTAACTACGCGCAGCTGGCACTGGGGCGCAAAAGGCACGCAGTGGTGCTGACACAATACGGGAGAGAGAAAAGGGCAGAAAGAGTTTTCACAAGTGGAGTTTAGGTTACATTATATTTTACGTCTTCCTGACACAGAGGTAATAAGGTTGGAGGGTAGTTATTTGGGGCAGAATTTTGAGAAACACGCTGGCCTGTTTGACTTTTGTTTGTTTGTTTGTTTATAATCCCAGTGGGGAAAATGAGTAAGAATAGTTGGGAATCCCAGAAACATTTACTATGGCGTTCAAGGCTTCTTTCAACATGGAAGACAGAATGGCATAGTTAGAAACAGCAACACAAAGTTCCTAGTTCTCAGGTAACTGGGGTCTGGTTCTTTCCAGGCTCCAGTTTTCCAGGTGTTAGGTGCGGGTCCTCTGAGTCTCTTCCATTGTTATTTTACTGGTGCCTCCTGCTCCTGCACAGGCTGTGTTTTCCAGAGTAGTTTCAGAAAGCGACCTTGTGCTTCACCGAGTCTCATTGTCTGAGGATTAAGAAGCTGGGGCATTTGGAATGGAATGACGCTAGCGACAGCTGCTCCACACCTTGGGCACCTGTGGGCACCTGTGGGCCCGGGTGGAGACCTGGGGGCTGGTTGCACACACCTGGGAGTTTCCCAAGGGCCATGTGGTGTCCCTCGTGCACTTTTCTTACATTTTTCTGTCCCGCTCCCAGAAGGTTGTAGAGAAATGTCTGTTTAGCAGCTCTGAACAATAAATTGGTTTTTGTAAGGAGATTCTTTCCTTCAAGTTGAGGATGGGTTTGATTGGGGTGGAGGGAGTGTGTACAGATGATGGGATTTATGAGTGGAGGGAATTAGGATTTTTCTCCCTTGGGTGGTAGAGAACTTGTATTCCTTTTTTTTTTTTTTTTGTCAACATTTTTTATTTATTTTTGGGACAGAGAGAGACAGAGCATGAACGGGGGAGGGGCAGAGAGAGAGGGAGACACAGAATCGGAAACAGGCTCCAGGCTCCGAGCCATCAGCCCAGAGCCTGACGCGGGGCTCGAACTCACGGACCGCGAGATCGTGACCTGGCTGAAGTCGGACGCTTAACCGACTGCGCCACCCAGGCGCCCCGAGAACTTGTATTCCTTAACGCTGAGGGCTAGTTGAGTCCCAGGCCTATATACTTACAAACAGCCTGAATCAATTTATGAAGATTAGGTAGGACTACGTTTTAAAAAAAATCTTCCAAACTACTGAGTAAATAAATGCCAGGCATTTAAAATATATTTGTAAAGGGGGAGGGTTGGTTGGTTGGTTTTTTAATCCAGAAGGCTCCGACTTTCAGGAATGAATGCCTTGGTTTTTTTCTATTTTCTGTCTTTTTTTTTCCTTTTCTAAAAACAATGCCATTTTTCTTCGATCACAGGTGAAAGAGTAGCTTACGTTGGTTAGGTGTGACTTGATGTGGTGATTAAATCAAACACATGACAGCAGACCGAAAGGTCGCTTTAGGTGGGTTAGAATGTATAGCCTGCTTACAACGTGGGAGTCCATGCTGCCTGTAAACGCCGCATGTAGAAAGCTCTGGTCCCCTTGTGTCTGACTCCTGGCCCTTTGGTGCCCGGGACGCTCCAGATTCCATGTTCTGTCTCTGCGTTCTCTGCGCGCAGTACCCTCATTGTGGTCACCCCGGTAGCGAGGTGCGAGAACTGCCGGCTTTGTACTCAGGTGAGTCTCTGACTTCCAGGATACATTTGTGAAAGGAAGGATTTGCTGGTGAACGGCTGCTGTAACGTCAACGTCCCCGGCACGAAGCAGTACCGCTGTGACGGCTGCCTGCCCAACGGCTGCTGCAGCGCTTACGAGTACTGCGTGTCCTGCTGCCTGCAGCCCAGCAAGGTACGCGGAGCCGCTCCCCTCCACGTCCCCTCCTCTCTCTGTTTAGGGTGGGACTTCATGACGAGTACTGACGTCTCCACGTGCAGCTGTTCTGAAGGTAGAACTGGGAGGGCATCTGGGGATCTCAGTCGGTTAAGCATCCGACTCTTGATTTCAGCTCAAGTCGTCATCTCACGGTTTGTGGGATGGAGCCCCGCATTGGGCTCCGTGCTGACAGTGCGGAGCCCCCTTGGGATGTCTCTCTCTTTCTCTCTCTCTCTCTCTCTCTCTCTCTCTCTGCCCCGCCCTTGTGGGCTCGCTGTCAAAATAAATGAACATTAAACAAAAAAGCACCGAGGAGGGAACTTTGAGATGTCAGAAATTGCTGCTGTGAAGAAAGGTTGACAGTGAAAGGAGGTTCCCAGTTAGTTTTGCAGGATGGACTGATGTATTGCTCATCAGATACCTGACGCATAGGGTATAGGGCTCGTGTGCGTTTGAGCTTGCTGTCTCCCTCCCCACCCCCCTTCCATATCAGCAGTCTCTTAGTTCAGGAGAAATATCCAAGGTTACCTTGTGCTGCTGAGTCTGGAATTTATTACAGGTACTAACTTTTGTTTCCATAGCAACTTCTCCTGGAGCGCTTCCTCAACCGGGCAGCTGTGGCATTCCAGAACCTCTTCATGGCCGTCGAAGATCACTTTGAATTGTGTTTGGCCAAGTGCAGAACCTCATCCCAGGTCAGAAGCTGTGATGCCTGTAGCTGGGGGATGGGCGAGTGGGAGTCAGGGTTTAGAAGAAAACTCGAGAATACGCAGTGGAGGCCTCTTGGCAGAGTAATAACGGAGAAGAGATTTAAGCGAAGCAGCGTCGAGCTTCGTTTGGTGCAGTGATAGTATTTAGAATGTCAACAGGAGGTTGCACACATTAGGGAAGTAAAATATTTATATTAAATCAAGGTCTAATCAGCTTGCATCTCCCCTATCTGATTGGCGTGTCTGCACTTCAAGTGGGAGCTTAAAATTATTTTTAAGTCTGGGTGGAGTCCTCGCAGTCCGGTTCCTGAGAGCAGTTCTCTCCCCGCGTCTTTGACTGAAATGTGACTAAGGCTTTCCAGCAACCACTTGTTCAGAGGAAGTAGTAATTTGTTCTGGGACAGAGTTGTGGTTTATTTTAGGATTTGAGGGGGCAGGGCAGGTGGGCATTTAAAAATACACGAATCAATCTGCGGGTTGTCGAGCTCTCGGTACTCAGTAGCATGCTGTCAGTAAATGCTTTGCTCTTCGGGCACTCGGCGCTGCACCTGCCGCGGCAAGTGTCTGCACGTCTGTGCCTTTGCATCGCTCTGCAGCCTTGGCTCTCAGCTTGTGTGGTCGGGTGTTGTTGGGGCTCGGGTGGTAAGATCAGCAGGCGTGTATTGTGCAAGCACGCTTCTTCTGGTTTGTGTCCTTGGTGTCTCCAAGACTGCTGGCTTCGTCTGAGATAGACTTGTCATTCTCTGCGACTCTTGTACCCTTGGCAGATTTCTGTAGACCACCTTTTGATTTTATGCCACTTTGTCCGTCTCTGGTCTGCTCTCAGAGCACTCAGAATCACTGGGTAAATATTTCAGGGATTATAATGAGCATTGGAAAACATGAAGAAATTCCTGATGGTCTTGTTTTGCTGGAAGAGCTTTCCACTTGAATGGGCTTTGAAGGAAATGTGGAGGAAGGCTGAACACATGACTCATTTTGATTTAGATTCTCTCTCATTCTGAGAAGTGGTAGAAAAGGCGGAATATTTTCTTTCCTTAACCGATAAAACCCAGACGCTATTTCCAGTCTTAAGGGAAGATGCTAACTTTTCTAACTATCTTTTTATTGCAAAGAGAGAGATCCTGGTTCCCGGTTGATTGCAGTATCCCAAAAAGGAGATTTGCTGCGTGTCTATAAATTGGATTAATACTTACAATTTAGCTGCTAAACATTGGTTTTGGGCTAGTTAGTGAACTCCAGACTAGCCAACAACTCAAGTTGCTTGTATGAAAACAAACTGCTGGAAAATTAGCCATCGGGGATGATGGTCTGTTAAGTCACACTCTCCGTTTGCTTAGCCAGATGAGGCTTATGTGGTATTGTGGGGCTGGGCTCAAGTGCCAGACCTCGAGGTACATAAACCTTCATGAGAGCCACGTGAGGTGGTATCTCCTTCGTCTCTGCAGGGCTCAGGACCAGGAACTGCATTTCTTTGGAGCACAGAAGTCAGGAGCAAAGCACCCACTGGATCTTAATCTAAGTTAAAATCATTTGCAAAAAAAATGATTGTCTCGAATTGCCCAGGTCATAGCTAGGCTGTTTAAAAAGAAAAAAACCAAAACAGCAAAAAAAAACCCCTCACTGTTGACGTAAAAAGAAACAGTCACATAGTGATGTTCTGCCCATTTTCATGCTCTTCGTTGGCATTCTGTGTTGAGCTTCCACCTTTGTTTCAGACAAGTGCCTTGGAGCCTTTTGGTGGCATTTGGAGATGGCCTCGTCCAGGCTCCTGCAGGGGGTGACTGCCCGCAGTCCTGCTCTGATCTCCACTGTTCCGCGAGGGAGAAATGTGAAACTCTGCTCTCTCTCATGGCGCTCTTATCTTCCCTTTTGCCAACAGAGCGTGCAACACGAGAACACCTATAGGGACCCCATAGCCAAGTATTGCTACGGAGAGAGCCCTCCTGAGCTCTTCCCTGCGTGACGGGCACAGAAGACGACCCATGGGCGACCAGGCACCGCGGAAGAACTTGTGGCCTGAAGCCATGCTCCAGTGATCTCTAGTCCGCTTGGAAGAAGAGGGTCTTCGTGCTTTGACCTTGGCTTTGACCACTTCTTGTGTTGTACTTTTGGCCTCACTCTCCACTGGGCTTTAACCCGTGACACTGTTCTGTAAAGCAGCTTGGAAATGCAGCAAGTCACGTTCAGGAACAGACTACGGGCGAGCTCGTGGAGGCGTGGGCACTCGGGGACACTTCTACCATGGTAGACTCATGGAACCCTTCACTGTAAAGTTATTTATTGCGTTTCTTTGGAGGAGTGGGAAGGTGATGATGTTTGATAGGGGAGGATGCCTTGCCTTGATAGTTGAATATATTCAAGGAAATTCTTGTTGTTGTCGTCGTTTTCTTGTGTTCTTGAGTTTCATGAGCTAAGTCATCCCTTCACCCAGATGAAGTGTTTCGCCCCTCTGAAAGCGCGTGATCTCTCAAGGTAGTTATTTTTGGTTTTGTTTTCACAGCATCTTCGGGTGTGGGCTCTGAACACCGTATCCTGACGTGTAAAATTGCCGATAGCTCAAAAGATACTATTCCATTCCCGCTCCGTACCGTGTTCCTAGCAGGGGGCACCGGGTGCCCTCAGGTTTTCTCGTAGTGGTATTTGAATATGCTTGCTTACCTCTCTGTGAGCACTGTTACGACCAGAAGTTCGGGCTTGTTGTTCTGGAGGATTTTGTTCTCGTTTCCCATGCCACCGTTGAAATGATTGTACTCCGCTCAGCCGTGGCACGCTGGGAGCCTCAGGAACGTCACCGCGGCCTCCTCTCCTCTCCTGTTGTGGAAGCCCGGTGTCAAGGTGATTGCTACGTGGAGACACATCTAGCAACTGGCTGTGAGAGTCATCCTCATTGCTGTCAGCTTCGGGACACATAACAGGTTCAGACCTTCACTTTCCTTCTGATTTGCAAGGAAGAAGAAAGCCCGGGTTTCTGTCAAAGTTCTGTAAGAGACTTACTCCTGCCCTCAGTGGGACGAGTCCGTGAATGCTGGACATGCGGCTGTGCGTCCACATGCTCGAGGCACCCCCCAGGATTTCTCATGTGACACTGATTCTCTCAAGCTCAAGGTCTCAGATCTTTGGTCCTCAAAGACATCCTGCCCCTCAAATAGTATGGCTCTTTGCTCTCAGGAGACATTAACGCACAGATCTTTCCTGGAGCCCCTCACTTGGGCAAGGTATTTTTCATTTTTTGGTTGTTCAAGTTGTTGACCTTGGAGCAGGGCATTAGTTCTACAATTCTCTTTGGAGATATATGTATATATATGTACAAAGGTATATGTATATATATGTATATATATATATATGTATTTTTTTTTTTTTTTCCAAGCACGGCTTTTTCTTTGGACCGTGTTTGCCTTCCAGTGTGTTTCTGCAGTATGTAGCAGTTAAAATTTCCCTTAACTTCCTGTTACATCTTATATTTATCTTCCCAAAGTGGTTTGTCCCCCTAAATAAACTTTCTCAGGGGGCGAACTGTCTGGCAATTGGTTTTTGATGTTTTTTTCCCCAGAAAATCTATTTAATTTGCATTGGACTTTCTGGATTCTGTGTGTATTCACGGTGCTAAATCAAACTTCGTCTGTGAGAGAAAGGTGCATGTCTGGGTGTTTTACCATCTCATTCTTTTTGGTGACTCAGTCTGGTGTGGGAGTCTGTCTTACGTGATTGTCACTGGTGTCAGTCTCTCCTTGGAGCTTATTTGAACTTCTGGGCAGGGTAACGTAGACTGAGTGTGCAAACAGCGCGTATCGAGGGCCAACCCACACCTCTTTACTTCGTACTTGAAATACCGAGGAGCACGTTCTGTGTTTTCAGTGCTTTCACAAACAGTACCTACAGCTGTGTGAGAGAGTTAAGCTCGCGTGTATGCCCACCCCACAGATGAGGAAAAGGAAGCGAAGCGACTTCCCAGAGTCCCTACTGAGATTTGACCACAGAACGAGAACAAGAACTTCATCTCTGGCTTCGGGTCCGCTATCGCCTCTCGCCAGCTCCACCGCCAGCTCTGCCAGGATCGTCCCCCCCACTGGTCCCCCCCCTTGCGAGGAGAGGGGGGCCTCGGTAGCCAGATTGGGTCAGTAATTTGAAGGTCATTTTCATTTGGCCCTGGAATATGTTTTGTTTGTTTGTTTAACTTAAGTCAAGTTCACTGGTTTGGAAACTCACAACACTGCAGACTACATAACGAAGTCGTTGAAGGACTTGGGCCATTGTTCCGCCTCCCCAGCCTTCCAGCCCAGAACCTCTCCCTGCTCTGCACGCTGTGGTTTGTTTTTCCTTGACTGAGGGTTTCTAGAATCAGGGACCTCACCTTAGTTCTGCATGGCCAGAGTTTAGCAAAGCACATGACACATGCTGGGATTTTAGGGAAACGTGAAAGAAGGGACAAAAATACCTTTAGTTAAAAAAAAAAAGTTACGGGGTGCCTGGGTGGCTCAGTCGGTTGAGCATCCGACTTCGGCTCAAGTCATGATCTCACTGCTTGTGGGTTTGAGCCCCACATTGGGCTCCGTGCTGACAGCTCAGAGCCTGGAGCCCGCTTCAGATTCTGTCTCTCTGCCCCTCCCCCCCCCCCCCCCCCCTCTCTCTCTCTCTCTCTCTCCCTCTCTCAAAAATAAATAAACATTAAAAAAAATTCAAAAATTAAAAAAAAGTTTCTAAATGATGAGTGTTTGGGGCTAAAGGTAAGAGGACAATTTAGAGCATTTCCCCCAGTTCTGAATCTTAATTGCGTTGCTTGTTGCTGGAGCGCAAAGATCTGTCCCAACAGGGAAACAAACAGCAGAGTGTGTCAGGTGCCGAGGCAGGCAGGTACGAAGGAGGGGTGAGCTGCCTCCACCAGGCCGGGGCCTCAGGGCAGCCCTGGACCTGGCAATGTGGGGCTGGCATCGCATCGCGGCGGGAGCTCGACACCTCTGGGAAAGCGGGGGTTAGGGTTTTAGAGCCTGGACGTCAGCTGTCCATATGCTCCCGAAGGCGGACTGCGGGCCTCCGGGAAGTGCCTCAGTTGGTGTGGCTGCAGAGAACCGTGGGCTTGGGCAGTGCCACCTGCAGGATCCCCAGCGAGGCTTTTCCTGGCGTTGGGATTTGCAGATAAATTGTACACGTGCCGAGATGTTGCTTATTGTGGTGCTGGCGGCTCCCTCGCGGGCGGGAGAGAACTCTGTCTCGTGGTTAGTGACTGCTTGCTGACAGGGGGCTCTGGGTGGTCTCCTCTCCCGAGTCCCAGGCCCTTCATCTGGAAAGTGGGGTCACCCGTGTGAGGTATCCGCGCGAGCGAAGCCTAGTGCTCAGCACAAAGTCCGCTGTCTGCAGCCCAGCAGGGGGACAGTGTCAGGTGGTCACAACGCGGGGGGCCGTGGGCCCCTCAGGTGGAAGGGTGGCGATCACAGAATTCCCAGCATTATCTTTATTACTAGTTTTAAAGGAACTCGTGCTCACGATGAAGAACTTCAGATAACTCAGAAATATGTAAAGATGAAATCAATAGTCACCGAAAATCCCATGACCTAGAGATCAGCCCCAGTCTTTTTTCTCTTCTCCCATGACTTTTCAGGCAGAAACAGGCGCCCGTTTTCCTCTTGAAGACAGTCCTGTAATGGACATCCTCCTATGTGAACATATAGGCTTGTAGTAATTGTAATGACCACATGGTGTCAATTTTGTGGATTACAATAATGTTATTAACCCCCTGCTGAGGACACTTAACTTATTAACATTTGTTTTTTGGCTGCTACAAACAATGCATTGATAATAGCACTTTTAAATGCGTGTTTGTATATTCATCTGATAACTATTTTCACCAGTTTTTACTGTGACCTAAAAATTGTGGGAGTGTCTTTTTTTTTTTTTTTTTTTTTTTTGCCATGCCCCTGAGACCCTCACGTTATCATTTAACTCTGCTGATGGATGTCAGTGTTCTAATTTGTATTTATTTAATTGCTACTGACATTAACTCTTCCATGTACTAATTGGCCATTCTTCAAATGTAGTGAACTGTCCCTGACCTTGGCCAACTTTTCTTCCTTAGCATTTAAAAAATTTGTTTTTAGTGTTTATTTTTGAGAAAGAGACAGAGCGTGAATGGGAGAGGGGCAGCGAGAGAGGGAGGCGCGGGCTCTGAAGCAGGCTCCAGGCTTGAAGCTGTCAGCACAGAGCTTGATGTGGGGCTCGAACTCACAAACCGCTAGATTGTGACCTGAGCCGAAGTCAGATGCGTAACTGAGCCACCCAGGTGCCCCAACTTTTCTTTCTTTTTCTTAGCGTTTTTAAGTGAGGGCTAACTTTTCCAGTTGACCTAGGACAGCAATGGCGGGGGCACTTCTGTCCCCAAAAGGACCTTTGGCAAGGTCTGGAGACATTTTTGTCACAACTGGGGGAGGATGGTGCCTCTCGTGGGTGGAGGCCAGGACGCTGCTAAACATCCTGCCACGCACAGGTGGGCCCCGTGACACGGTTACCTGGCTGCAGATGTCAGCGGGGCCTAGGTGGAGGCCCTACCCTCGGGTCACATTTCCCCCTTGGGTGGAACAGAGAAGCTACCAGGAGCTGGGAGCTGACTTTATTATTTCCCTGCCCTTGCTTTCAGCCGCGCTAAAGCGCCGCTGATTAAATTACCCTGGAATCCCAGGGGACCTGCTACTTCCCTCACTGGTCTCTCCCAGCCCAGTGCTGCCTCCACGAACAGCATTATTACTCTGCCATGATGTCCTTAGCACACTAGTGTGATCCCAGAGCAGACGCTCCGCTGTGGGATGGCCTGCAGGTTCACAAACAGTCCCCTCCCCAACATGACAGCTTTGTTCTCCAGGTCCCCCCCCCCCCCCAGCAGCTCCTTGTGTGGGGTGACTGGGGGGTAGAGGGAGTTGGGAGATGCCGCTGCAGATTCCGTTTGCTCTGCTATAAGAAGGTGCCGCACAAGGATATAGTAACGCTTTTCTTGCCAGTGGATCATGAGGGTTCTTTCCTACACGAGTGCTTTCCCGACCGCGTGGCTTGTGGGCACATTGCCTTCGAGGCCCTTCTGCTTGGATTTGTCCCGCATGGTTTGTTATCAGGGTGCCGGAGCAGTCGTGGGTGCTGGTCTCCCTGTTCCCGCGCAGTCACGCATCTGCGAAGTTCCTTGGTCAGTCCACTTTCACAGGCACCAGGAGGGATCGCGGCTGGCGGTATGCTGAGTGGGGACAACTGTCCCAGGGGCCCTTGTCCGTTATTTTGTGCGTACGGCTTGATTCCTATCCAGTGATAGAGCTGAGCTGCTGGACTTTCTAAAAATGAAAGGCCAGCCTTTAATATTAAAGAGACAAACGTTTTTGAGACGGAGAAAAGTTCCTTCGGCTTTGGACTTTTCTAATTTGTTGACTTTGTTTTTTTGTTTTTTAATATTTATTTTTGGGAGAGCCCAGGTCGGGGAAGGGTGGAGAGAGGAGGACAGAGGATCCGAAGCAGGCGGTACGCTGACAGGCTGACAGCAGCAAGCCCGATGTGGGGCTCAAACTCATGAACCCCTCAGGATCATGACCTGAGCCGAAGTCGGATGCTCAACCGACTGAGCCACCCAGGTGCCCCAGTTTGTTGACTTTTTACGCAAGGTGGAGCAGGCAAGCTCTGGTCAGCTTGCCGTCCGGGTTGTCACGACATCAAAAGTTGTGTTGGCTGAGTGAGAAACGGTTGCGTTGGCTCTCAGTGAAATTTGGGGTTTCAGACTATGTCGGCCACACCCCACTGTTACTAAGGGCGCTGGTGTGTGTAAGCGGTATGAGGTGTGCGGGTGGCCGCCTCATTTTATTGACAAGCGTGCAGGCATTAAAGACTGGGAGTAAAGTAATGTTTTCTGGCGTTGCTTTCCTCATTGGTGAAATGAGGGTGATGGCTAAGGTATCTCGCAGATGGGAAATTCTGTTTGGGACCAGCCAGAGATGCCGCCGTGTGTGAAAGCAAGACCGGAACTCGTGCCTCCCAGCCTCTGGATCCTGGGCTCTGATCCTCACAGGGCAAGCGGACCAGCCATCGGAGGCCCGTTTTCCTGAAAGCAGGGCTTCCCCCTTCTCTCGCGAAGATTTCAACCGGGGCTCACCGCTTTCTGCCTCTTCCTCCTCGAATGTTAAATAGACACTGTATTCTTCTCTGCTGGGACCGGCTTCTCATGGATTGCTGCTCTGCACCTGTGAAAACAGCTGTTGTGTTTTCCATCATAAGAAACAGCTGCCTTTTGGCAGGAAATCACGGAGCTGTATACGCGGCTGTGCCTGAGTGTGGTGCTAAGTTATTCAGGTGCGCTTAACCTGAGTTGCCAGAGCACCTTGGAATTCCGGAGAAGGGCTTGTGTAGTCGTTCCTCGGTAAGAGGTCTTCCTTTCATTTCTTTTTGTGATTACAAAGTAGAAACCTTACAGTATAGGAAACTACGCTGAAATTAAATTGTGCCAAACTAGACTCCTAGGCCCCAAAGATAACCATGTCATTTTCGATGTAAGTTTTGCCTGTATTTTGTACATAAACATGTTATTTTATGTTAGTATGCCAATCAGGTAGAATCCTGTAGATAATATTTAAAAATAAACAGTCCCTGTTAGATTGATGTAACGCAATTATAGCTAATTGTAGAGTAGGAAAGTGCAGGTTTTTGCTTCTATGATCCGGCCTCTGAAATAAAGCCCGGTTAGAGGCTTCGAAAGCCCTTTCAGAGTTGCACACGAGGATGGCTGTTTCCGTGCGGTGGCTTTTTGTTGTGCGCAAGTGAGTGGTAGGCGCTTCGGCTTGTCCAGAGCGGACCTGCACGAAGCCTGCCGGGGACGGAGCCTGGCCCAGGCTTCCCCTTGCGAGCTGAGAGAAGGACGGGGACGAGCCCGCCAGACCTCCTCATACGCAGGCCATTCAGATGCAGAAAGGAAGGGGAAGCTATGTGAAAAGTTTGGGTAAAGACGTGTGGATCGTCTTACTGGACATCTGGTGTGGAGGAAGGATGATCTGAGCTCAGGGCAGCCCAAGTGTCCCCCGAAGCTCCAGCTCTGCCTTGACAAGTGTCTGGCAGTGTGGTGGTTTCTGAGGGCACGAGGGACCTCTGCTTTTAAAGATACTCCCATGTGCTCCATGGAGCCTTCCGGCGGGCACTGTTTGAGGCTGGGATCCGCTGTGCTCGCTCTCCTCGTGTGCCGGACTCCATTTCTCCTGGGAGGTCTGCACCGGGCAGAATTCGGGGATGCCCTCAGAGCTCAGTCCCTGACATGTGTGCCTGTCCTTGCTTTGCCTGTGGCCTGCTAAGCGCCAACTTGGAAGCCTGAGATAAATAGTCTTGCAGCAGCTCAGCAGTCGGCTGGGCTCATTTATTCGACACAAATAAGCTCATTGACCTGATTTAGCGCAGGGAGGAACTGTGGAGTTAAGTCAGATGAGATCTCAAAGCCCTGTCTCTCGTCTGCAGCCTTCGCAGACCCCCAAGGACAGCCGCCTGGTTAAACGATGCTCGTGGGCGCCATTTCAAGGGCAGAGGGGGAGAGAGGATGGAGAGGTGGAAGGAAGAGGGATGGAGAGGAGAGAACGAGGTGCTGGTGGCACAGACACCAACAATTGCTCTCTGTGCCACTTGGTGGCACCAATTCCATAGGTTTTTCTGTCCCAGCACACCGCTAGTCAAGCGACCGAGGGCCTGGAGCCCGCGTGGTCGGTCTCCCTCTCCTTAAAACAATGAAGCGGTTTCTGTCGACGGGGAGCCCGCTGCCGCTGAGGACACATCGGGGCTGTTGATTTTGTGCACGGACACTCGGGAGAGCAGCCTTTGATCTGCCTCTGGTGCCCATGCTACCCACTTTCTTTTTCCTCCCCGTTCACCGAGAGGAGAAGGAGAGAGGTCTCTTAACCGTCCTTACCCAGGAGAGGACAGCGCCTTGGAAGCGCTCCCAGTGTCCCGTTCTGCATCCGTCTTCTGAGGCAGGTGCTCTTTCTCCCCGTTCTGTAGAGGAAGTCTTGGATGCACAGGTGAGCTTCCTCAGGCCACGCCGTGGGACGCTGCAGCCACATGCACGCTTGAGATCTCCAAAAGGTGCGTGCAGGCTGAGTGGGCAGCACACGGCCTTGGCAGACGGTGATAACAGCAACCCTCTTCTAATCATTTCTGGTGCTAGAGGCCTATTTAATCCTGACAACCACTCCTATGAGGGAGGGAGGTCGGTCTTTTCATTCCCGTTTTAAGGAAACGAGCCCGAAGATTCAATACGTTGCATAGGGACGCACTGTCTTGTTTTAAACGACCAAGACTGAACCCAGACCTTTCTTGTTTTAGCCCCTGTGATGGAGTAAACGCCGCACGGGGCTCTGAGCACGAAAGGCAGGGGGCAGGTGCCGGGGGAGGACCGGTCGGCATTCGCTCTCACATTTGCACTTTGGCCCCAGAATTGGATCATCCTTGATTTAAGCAAAATGTTTCACCTTTTCGCTGCTGGTCCCTGCCGGAAAGGGCTTTTGAAGACTGTACTAGAAGGGGAACTTAACCCTTTCCGTACTAGTGAGAGGGCTGTGTCTTACTCTCCACCAGGCAGAGTCCTTGTAATGGGCTGCATTGTGTCTTCCCACCAAATTCATATGCCTAAGTCCGAAGCCCTTGTACCTGGGAGGAGATGAGGCCTTCAAAGAGGTGACTGAGTGAAAATGAGGCCGTTAGGGTGGGTTGTAATCTGACAGCACTGGTGTCCTTTCAAGAAGAGAGAGACACCAGTGGTGCAAGCAGGTGGCCGTCTGCGAGCCAAGGCGAAGGACCACAGGAGAAGCCAAGCCTGCCGACAGCAGCCTGAGCCAAAGGCCAGCACGGGCAGGGGAAGACACGGCTGCACCGCTGGAGTCGTTCTGGCTCCGCGTGTCTCCTCCCTTCTGGGCCCGTTGGCCCATCTGTGAGTGGGGCCCACGGTCATGCACAAGGAGCCTTCTGGCCCCAGCCCTCTAGGATTGTAGGCGCTGGTTGCCAGGACCTGCAGAGGTTGCTTGAAACCAGCAGTGTCTAACCAGAAGGGGATTTTACGCCCTAGGAGACATTGCCAGTGTCTGCGGACGTTTTCGATGGTCACCAGTGTGTATGTGGAGTCACAACTGGCATCTCCTAGAGGCCGGGAATGCTGTTCGACGTCCTACGGCGCACAGGACAGCCCCCCTCCACAGACGGTTTGCCGGCCCCCGGAGCCTCTGGTGCCGAGTGGAGAAGGCCTGGGTTAAAGCTGCCACCCCTTGAATGGGACTGGCACCACACTCCCAGCCCCAGCCATTCATTCTGCAGGTATTTAATGACGCCTGCCGTGTGCCTAGCTCTGGGCTGGATGCTGGGGAGCACACAGGAGTGGAAGATGACCTTCTGAAATGTAAAATTGAGTGGATCCCGAGCCTCTGGTTTGGGGAATGTGGTACCTGAGCATCCTTAGGTATTGATTTACCCTTAAGATAAAGTGTCACTTGCATTTTTACGCTCGAACGGCACAGGCACCACATGTTTATTCCTACTTCATTCACCTACACCTGTACAGCTTGATTATTTTCTAAAAGGATTTGAGAAAATACATGTTTATATATAATACTGATTAGTAAAATAGAAATAAAATTAGAACAACTTTTTTTTTTTTTTTTTTTTTTTTTTAGTGTTTATTTTTGAGAGACAGAGACAGCATGAGCGGGAGAGGGCAGAGAGAGAGAGAGAGGGAGACCCAGAATATGAAGCAGGCTCCAGGCTCCGAGCTGTCAGCCCAGAGCCCAATGTGGGGCTCGAACTCACAGACCGCGAGACCACGACCCAAGCCGAAGTTGGACGCCCAACCGACTAAGCCACCCAGGCGCCCCTAGAACAACTTTATTTATTTATTTATTTTTAAAAAATTTTTTTAAATGTTTTATTTTTGACAGAGAGACAGAGCATGAGTGGGGGAGGGTCAGAGAGAGAGGGAGACACAGAATCCAAAGCAGGCTCCAGGCTCTGAGCCGTCACCACAGAGCCCGACGCGGGGCTCGAACTCACAGACCGCGAGATCATGACCTGAGCCGAAGTCGGACGCTCAACCGACTGAGCCACCCAGGCGCCCCTAGAACAACTTTATTTTTTTTTTTTTTTAATTTTTTTTTTTCAACGTTTTTTATTTATTTTTGGGACAGAGAGAGACATAGCATGA
This sequence comes from Neofelis nebulosa, assembly GCF_028018385.1. Classification (NCBI taxonomy): domain Eukaryota; kingdom Metazoa; phylum Chordata; class Mammalia; order Carnivora; family Felidae; genus Neofelis; species Neofelis nebulosa. The sequence goes on from NC_080792.1 coordinate 82,163,423, forward strand.
ACGGGGGAGGGGCAGAGAGAGAGGGAGACACAGAATCGGAAATAGGCTCCAGGCTCTGAGCCATCAGCCCAGAGCCTGACGCGGGGCTCGAACTCACGGACTGCAAGATCGTGACCTGGCTGAAGTCGGACGCTTAACCGACTGCGCCACCCAGGCGCCCCCCTAGAACAACTTTAAAATAGAATGCAGACATGCAGTTGAACAATACAGGTGACGCAATTGAGTTTCCTGGCAGCAAGGGCAAAAAGAGAAATAATCCCTCATGTTAATGCAAAGTATTAATGACATAAACACAAAGCATTTCCTCAATGCAAAGTCTAAAATGAAATTTTTGTACAGGCTTTTGTTTTTTTTTTTTTTTTTAAATTTTTTTTTTTCAACGTTCTTTATTTATTTTTGGGACAGAGAGAGACAGAGCATGAACGGGGAAGGGGCAGAGAGAGAGGGAGACACAGAATCGGAAACAGGCTCCAGGCTCCGAGCCATCAACCCAGAGCCTGACGCGGGGCTCGAACTCACGGACCGCGAGATCGTGACCTGGTTGAAGTCGGACGCTTAACCGACTGCGCCACCCAGGCGCCCCTGTACAGGCTTTTGACAGAGGATACTGACTGATACTTAGATCTATGCTATGTGTAGTGAGCATACCAAAACCAGGCATATTTGGATGTTGGACAGAACGATGAATTAGAAATGGTCTCTGCTTCCAGAAAATATGGTGTGTTGTGAGAGATAGGCAGTTATGTCACTACCTGCCATATGGGATCATAAATGTGAGGATAGAGGAAGTATTGCTGTATGGGTGAGGCTGAGAGGGCAGACTTAGAGAGTAAAATGACATGTTTAGACATACGTACTTTTTTCCCCTAATATTTGCAATTTTTTCTAATTACAAAATAATACACTGCATTATAGAAAATTAGGGCGGTATGAAAAAGATTAAAAGCTCTCATGATTCTTTTATCTGTAGATAACCACTCTGGGTATGTGTCTATTTTCATATACACACACTTATATATTAATATATTTCACAAAAAAAGAAAATTTGGATCCTGTTTTATCACTTTGTAACCAAATGAAGGCCCTCGAATGGGGCTTTGAAGTAGGAGTTGGGAGATCACCAAGCACAGGGAGATCACCAAGCACAGGAAGTGGTGTGCGTGCCGGGCTGGCTGTGGAGTAGATAGCCAGGATCGTGAAGACGGGTGGGGCCCCACGTTTCATTTCACAACTCCTGGGGGGGGGGGCACCATTCCCATGGTAACAAAGAGAATGTTGCCCCCCACCCCCACCCCTGGGTTGTACAACCCAGCAGCCCTGTAACTATTTTTGTTTTTTCACTTATCAAGGTAATGGAAGTGGTTTTCTATGTTAGTCTACCATGTCATTATTTTTTTGTAACAATGTTATCAGGATATACTCACTTACCATACAATCCACCCCTTTAAAGTGTATATACAGTTCAGTGATTTTATTATATTCACAGTTATGCACCCATCACAGTTCATTTTAGACACTTTTGTGACCCCCCCCCCCCCCCCCCCCGCCAAAAGAAAGCCCATGCCTATTAGTAGTCACTCCCCATTCTTTCTCCCCCCAGTGTCTGGCAACAATTCATCTAGTTTCTGCCTCTATGGATTGACCCATTCTAGAGGTTCCATATAAATAGAATCATGCAATATGTGGTCTTTTGTAACTAGCTTCTCTCACTCAGCATATTTTCAGTTTACCCGTGTTGTAGCATGCATCAACTTCTTTGCTATCACTAGATAATATTCTCTTGTGTAGAAAACAAATGCACATTTGTTTGTGCACTCTTCAGTTGATGGACACGTGGGTGGTCTCCACTTTTTGGCCCTCAGGAGTAATGCTGCTATGAACATTCATGTGTAAGCTTTGTGTAGACATACGTCTTCAGTTCCCTTGGGTGTATCCCAAGGACTGGAATTTCCGGGTCATTCGGGAGCTCTGCGTTTCACCTTTTGAGAAACTACCAGATTGTTTTCCAAGAGAGTTGTACCATTTTGCGTTCCCACTTGCAGTGTACGAGGATTTCCGTGTCTCCACATCCTCTCCAGCATTCAGTATTGTCCATCTTACTGATTATGGCCATCCTGTGTTTATAACGTGGAATCCCGCTGTGGTCTTGACTTGCATATCCCTGGTGGCCAATGATGTTGTACATTTGTATGTCCTCTTTGGAGAGAGGCCTGTCCTCATCCTCCCACTTTTAAGTTGAGTTGTCTTTTTAGTGTTGAGTTGATGGAGTTCTTTACATACAGTTTTGATGTCAGTCCCTTATCAGATACATGATTTGCAAATATTTTTCTCATTCTGTGGCTTGTCATTTCACTTTCTTGATGGTGTTCTTGGAAGCATAAAGGTTTGATTTTGATGAAGTTCAATTTAACTTTTGTTACTTTGTTACTTTGTTTGTTACTTTGTTACTTTCATACTTTGTTTTTGGTGTCCTGTCTAATACTATTTGCTTTTTAATGTGTGATCATACTCCTTGGAATGGATGTAGCATAAGGGAATAATTATTTGATTCTAACTTGCATTAAGGCATTAGTTTTAAATGATTCCCCCTCCCCCACTGGTGGATAGCTGCAGTTAGACCATAGTCATTTTGTCCCATCTTATAACCTTTTTAAAAAAAAATTTTTTTTTAACATTTATTTATTTTTGAGAGAGAGACAGAGCATGAGCAGGGTAGGGGCAGAGAGAGAGAGGGACACACAGGATCTGAAGCAGGCTCCAGGCTCCGAGCTGTCAGCACAGAGCCATACGAGGGGTTCGAACTCACGAACTGTGAGATCATGGCCTCAGCCAAAGTCGGCACTTAGCCACCTGAGCCACTCAGGTGCCCTTCCTGTAGCCTTTATAAACACTTCATTGTTCCACATGCTTTTTCTCCCCACCAATGTGTTCGGTTGTGCTCAGACCTCTGCATAGTGGCTGGGGAGGTGCTCAAATCTCCAGGCAGCATACCTAAGCGTGTCCTCTGCCCTGTCATTTCATGGCCAAAAGTCACAACTAACACAACCTTGCAGGACATGTCGCCATCTGCTGGCAGAGGTGGGAAAGTGCGGCGCCAGGAACAGGAAGATCGCACTTAGAGCACATTGTCAAGGACTACCGGCCAACTCTTTCCATTCGGGCCTACTCCTGTTGCTTTGAAGCTCTTCCCACCTTTGGGGGTAGTGTTTAAATACGAAACCCTTTACTAAACAAAATCTGTTTTCTACAAGGCAAGGAAGCCTGGGTGGTTCTTGCTCCATGGGCGCTACCTGGGGCATGAAAAACGTCATCAACTAGGAAGTACTGTACCACAGGTGAGGGAAGGGAGATGAGTAGGAGGCATTTGTTGTGCCCGACGGGTAACGTTATCATTGTGTTTGTCGGGTCTCCAATGCTCCAGAATCCACCCAGATGTGTCATTATACCTGCTACTTGCTGCCAGCTCTTCCGGGGTAGACTGTGCCCACTTTGCTGATGAGAACAATGAGGCCCTGTGAAGACAAAGAACTGACCTTTGAGGGCTGTGTGCTGACAGCTCAGAGCCTGGAGCCTGCTTCGGATTCTGTGTCTCCCTCTTTCTCTGTCTCTCTCTGTCTCTCAAAGAATAAAAATAAACGTTAAAAAAAAAAAAAAAAAAAAAAGAACTGACCTTTGTATGTTTTCTAGAACAGTATGGGCAACAACCTGATTTTTTTTTTTTTTAACGAATGATAGAACAGCCAGGGTGTGAAATCATCAGTACCTAGTATAATGTCTTATACTCTATTTTAATAAGTATTTATTGAATGAATGAAAAAAAACACCAAACTTCTGCATCCCAACTCGTGACGCACCTTCTTTTCACCACACCTAGCTGCTGCTTCTGTCCTAAATGCTGCAGTTATTTCAATAAGTGTTTATGATGTTGTTCAATGAGAGAATACGTGTTTTTTGTTTATTTATTTATTTTGAGAGAGAGAGCAGCAGGGAAGGGGCAGAGAGAGGGAGAGAGAGAGAATCTCAGGCAGGCTCTGCACTGTCAGCATGGAGCGCAACGTGGTCTCAAACTCACCATGAGATCGTGAGCTGAGCTGAAACCCAAGAGTCGGGTGCTTCACCAATCGAGCCACCCAGGTGCCCCAAGAGCATGTGTTTCTAATTTATTTCACCCTTTGATAAAAGGAGTATAAAAATGTGACTTGTCAAAAAATGTGCAGAAAAGTTTGTACACGAATATTCACATCAACACCACTCACAACAGCCAGGAAGTGGAAGCCGCCCAAGTGCCCGACAGTAGATAAATGGATAAACAAAATGTGGTACATCCTAAACGGAATACTAGTCAGCCCCCAAAAGGAACAAAGCACTGACATCTGCTACAATGTGGATGAACCTGGAAAAATATGGATGATGCTAAGGGAAAGTAGCCAGCCACAAAAAGGCCACGTGTTGTACACCTCCGTTCATATGAGATGTCCAGAGTAAGCAAACCTGTAGAGATCAAAGGCAGATTCTTCATGGTTGCCAGGGGCTGAGGGCAAGGGGAAAGATGAGGAGGGACTGCTAAGGGGTAGGGGGTTTCTTTTGGGGTGATGACGATACTCTCAAGTGGATTTTGGGGATGTTGGCACAACTCGGAACACACTAAGAATACCACTTGAGGGGCGCCTAGGTGCCTCCGTCGGTTAAGTGTCTGACTTCAGCTCAGATTGTGATCTCACAGTTTGTGCGTTCGAGCCCCATGTTGGGATCTACACTGGCAACGTGGAGCCTTCTTTGGGTCCTTGGTCTCCTCCTTTCTGCTCCTACCCCTACTTGTACACTCTCTCTCTCTCTCTCTGTCTCAAAAATAAAAGAAACTAAACTAAAAAAAAAAAAATACCATTTGAAATCGGGTTGCATTTTATAACATATTAATAATCTCAATAAAACTTTTTAAAATATGCACAATAAAGATTAGCAAAGGGCTGGTGTGTGAGGAGGTTAGGGGATTGTACTTGGGATCCTCACAGAGGAAGTAAAATCCAGTCTGGAGAGCTGGGCTCACCAGGTGGACCCAGGCTTAAACCCCAGTTCTGCCCCTGTCTAGTAGCATCATTTTACATGAATATTTAGTCACTCTGAAGCTTGATTTCCTTCCCTGCAAAAGAGACGTAATGCTTTCCGTATAGGTTTTTTTTTTTGGGGGGGGGGTGGATTATATCGACCATGTATGTAAACTTTCTTGCACACGCTATGTTCAGCAAATAATCTTTTCCATCTCCCAGCCCTGAGCTGTTATGATTCTGTGGCTTTCAGGCTAGTGAAAGGGCTTTCGACGAAGTCCTTTTGCCTTCAGAAGCTTCTAGCGGGCAGTGTGGCTGAGTGGACTCAGAATGTGAAATGAGGGTTTTGGACTGAGCTAAAGGCTTGAAGTCTGTGGTTTCCTCACTTCGGTGCCCTTTCACCTTAGATGTCCGCTAGAGTCTGCTTCATTCTACCCTGCAAGTTCCTGATCCTAAAAAAATGGCAATTTATGGGTTTGTGGGCCACGTGCATCGTCTTCTACCTTATTCCGAAATGATGGTGCAGGGGCACTTGTGTTCGCTGCTGGCTGCCCCCGGCTCCACCGTCACCGGCTCATTCCTCAAGGGACCGATTTGCAGAGTGGCCTTAGAACAAGGGCAGTGCTGGGAGTGTGGCGAGCATCAGAGCTTTTCCCGCATGCCCTGTTAAAACAACTCTGTCCTGATGAATAAGGACCCTTCAAGCTACTCCACATAGACAATATGTTGGATAAAGGCAAATGTGCCAGAGAGGCCGGAGGGGGGGAATGTCAGGGGGCTTCTAGAAGCATCTCTGCCATCCCCAGACCAACAAGTCACAGTGGTCCTGCCCTCAGACACCTCAGGACCCAGATGAAATTGACCCTGCTGGTGACTGCTGTGCTCCCCCTGTGCTAGGCCTCTGGGTGAGCTGGAGAGCCCCGCACACGTGCTCCTCCTCAAACACCTGCATTTGAGAGAGGCCTCCCCCAGGGGGGTGCCCAGCAGAGGGGAATGAATTCGGAGCATGGAATTTTCACACTGGGTCGCAGGGACTGGGGAGAGAGAAATGTTTGGGATAAATTGCAGGGGGAGGACTCATCCTGCCGTTCTTAGGAAAATGAAATAAAGAGGGAGAAGGACTCTGTTGGGTTTTGACATTTCCAAATTCTCACTTTTACATTGAGAAGTAAATTCAGGTTCCCTTTTTAAAAGAGAACTTTGCTAGGGACGCCTGGGTGGCTCTGGCAGTTAAGCATCCGGCTCTTGATTTCGGCTCAGGTCATGATCTCACCGGCTCGAGCCCCATGTCAGGCTCCGTGTGCCGACATTGCAGAGCCTGCTTGAGATTGTCTCTCTCCCTGTCTCTGCTCCTGCCCCTCTCATGCTTTCTCTTTCTCTCTCAAAATAAGCAAATAAACCTAACAATTTTTCTACTGTCAAACTTACTCAAAGGCCTTCATCTGGGGGCTGATGCTCATAACCGTAACAAGGTTATGGGAGGAGTGGAATCCAGCCCCAGCGTGGTCTCTTCTTCCACACGGCCCCTCAAACCATGATGCAGTAGTGTTAGGCCTGAAGTGGCTTAAAATGAAGGTCGTCTGCTTTTTCTCGGGCTCTCAGCCACCTTTTACTGACAACATGTGCACAGCACTGCTGAACCCTGCCCCTGAGTCTACTGTGGAAGTGTGCGCAAGGTTTTCTTCCCTATGTGGGTTTGCTCGTTCTCGTGTTTTGGCCGAGAGTGCTGAGCCGAGGACTTCAACGGAAGTCCCACTGATGGTGTAGACACCTGGGGATGGACAGAGGCACCATCATGGTGGATGATCGTGGTTTGGCTGATGTGAAGAGATGGCTTCTTCCATAAAGGACCAGAGAGTAAATATTTCCAGCTTTGGAGGTTGTATGATCTCCGTTGCAACTGCTTAAACTCTGTTGTTGCAATAGACAGTATATACACCAGTGTGCATGGCTGCGTTACAATAAAGCTTTATTTAAAGACACAGGTAGAGGGCCGGATTCAGCCTGCTGGCCTTAGGTTGCTGACCTCTGGCTCACCGAACCACCTTCATTGCTCCACCTCCTTTCTGAGTGTTGTCTCTTATTTTAGAGATGAAGTGCTAAAAAAGCTGGAATGTTTTCCTCCGTGCTCCCGGAAATGTTGCTAAATACCATGAAAGGCCACCTTCAGAGAGAAGGACCTCAACCGAGTGGAAGCAACAGGAATTTGGAGTTTTAAACCTACAGCAGATGCTGAGAAATGAAGATTCTGCTGTCTTCCCATTGTCCCTCAACGGAAGGCTGGGCGTTTTAATTAGCTAATGTTGGCAAATTGCTTTGAAGAAAATTGTAAAATGTTTCGTGCTACAAGGTGCCAAGAATCCTAATTAGCTTTCCTTAAAGATACCACCTGGAAGTGTGATATTTTGTTGCTCGAGGTCCAAGCCAGCAAGAATAACCTGCAGATCAAAAACTGGTTTTTCGGCGAACACAACTGAGTATAAATGGATCTCTGCATCGACGTCACATTTTCTTCCTTCTGCCTAATCTGGTTCCTAGCAGCTGGGATATTAAACCCCGTAAATGGAGGTTTTGAGTTTTGTTTTGTTTTTTTTTTTTTCCTTTTTTCCCTAAGAGAGCTCAGTGGCGACGGGGACATGAAACAAATTAACCCATCCATGTGTTGCGGCCGACATTGCCTTTTGGATTTTTTGGCTTGTGCCCCAGAGGCCCTGCCCTGGTGCGTCAAGGTTACAGAGAGGAGGCGGCTGGCAGTCACTCAATCACAGAGCAGGGCTGGCTCTCAGGTACCCCAGTCCAGGAGAGACGTGTGCATGCTCTTAACAGCTGGGTAATGAGTGTGCTCTCCAACATTCCTGTTTCATGCGGTGGCAGCGGCCACAGCAGCAGTACCCGACCTGTGTCACCGTCAGAAGCAAGTGAGATGTAGTTAATATGGACCTTAGCCACCGACGTGCATGGATTTGGAAGCTCCAGGCTCTGATGAAGTCCTTGCCAAACTGGGGGGGCCGCCCGTGCAAGAGGAGGCAGCCGGGGGTGGGGGTGGGGCTTAGGGCAGGGGTCCCCAGCCTCTTCACTGTTGACTTTTGGGATCAGATGGTTCTGTGTACGTGTGTTGTGGGGGGAGAGGGCCGTCCGGTGCCTTGTAGGATGCTGACCAGCATCCCTGGCCTCTACCCACTAGATGCTGGCAGCAGCCGTCATTCCCCATGGTGATGACCAAAAACTGTCTCCAGACACGGCCTAATGTCCCCTGAGGGGATAATTGCCCCTCATCGAGAAGCCCTGGGTTAAGGGGAGGGCTAGGAGTCCTGTTTTTCAGGGAGACGCTTGGAGCAGGGCCCTAATGGAAAGTGGCTCCACAAGCCACTCCGGCCTCTTCCCTGTGTCTCACACCCTCATGTCAACCATCAGCAGATCCCAAAGGCAGCCCTACCTTGACCGCATGTTGTGAACTGACCACTTCTTGCCGTCCAGCCCCTCCTACTCTCGTTCAAGCCCCTGCGTCTTGAATAGACACGCTTGTGTGACTAGCCTCCCTCTGGTGCCCTGCTCCCCTTTGCGCCCCACAGACTGTTCTCCACCCAGCGGCCAGAAGGAGTCATCGGAAGTGTCAGTGGGAGATCTCATGGTCCTGCTGGGAACCCCCCCGCACCGTGGCACTTAGGTGGAACTCCTGCTCGACCTTAGGTGTGCGCTGAGTGCCTGCCTCGCCTCTGCACCTGTCTGTCCCCTCTGCCCACAGACGTCCTTCGTCGTCCCAGCTCTCTGCTCAGATGCCCCTCTCTAGAGGCCTTCCCCGACCCCACCTTGAAGAGCACACCTGTCCTCTCTGGGTCAGGGGTCCTCAGCCTCGGCACTAGTGACATTTGGGGCGGGACGACTGTGGTGGGGGCTGTCCTGGGCATTGGGGGATGTGCAGCAGCATCCCCCCCCACCCCCCGCCCCAGATCATAGTGGCACAGACCCCACCCACCCAACTTCGACAATGAAAAATGTCTCCAGACATTGCCAATGTCCTCTGAGGGGCAACATCGTCCTGGTTGAGAACCACCGCTCTCCTCCTCCCGCTTTATTTTTCTTCACCACACTCTCTGGTAAGACATCCAGTCTATTTGTCTTCTTCACTGGAAGGCAAGCTTTATGAAAGCCGAGATTTCGATTTGTCCCCTGCTATATTTCCAGGGCCTAGAATAGAGCTTGGTGCACAGTGGGTACTTAATAAATGTGTTGAATGCTCTGAACTTTGTCCTTCTAAACAACCAGTGGGGCAAATGGCCTCATGGATTTTGGGCAAGACTGGACTGGCCACAGACATAGAAATTCTGTGCCTTGGATGCCTGCAAAAGCATCTTTAAAGCACAGAGAAACCTTCTGGAAACCTCGGCCAGAGGTCTTGGTAAAGGGCAGCCCCAGGGCCCTCCCCAGTTCCGTGCTTACCTGTTTTCCGCAGGTGCCCACATGAGCTTGCAGAGCACAGTTGGAGAGACACAAAGCTCTGTTAAGAGTGAGTTACCCCGGATCTGTAAGCATTTGCCAACTGAAGGGTGGGGAGGTCTGGAGATTCAGAGAACACTCTAGCTTTCGTTTGTGGCTGCGAGTGGTATCTAGAACCTGGTCGATGAAGATGGTCAAGTTCATTCCCCTCTCCGGTGTTACTCAGACCTCCGAAGGGTCAGCCGTGACGTAGCGTGCAGAGCCCCAGGAACGCAGGCGCACACAGTGCGATGGGCTGGGCGCATGCGCACAGCTGTTTCTCTCTCCCGTGCTGCCGATGTAGCCCCTGGTGTTTGCACATTACCCCCCTCCCCGCCCTCTGTCCCCGGTGGAGGTGGAGCACTCACGGTCAAGTGTAGTGATGAGGAGAAATCTGACTTCAGACAGGTCCCTCCCCTAGCTGCACGACTTTGGGCAAGTTACCTTTCCTAAAACTCAGTTTGCTGATCTGTCCAGTGGGGGTAATACCTACCTCTCTGTTTCGTTGTGAGGATTGAAATGAACAGCGCTCCTGGCCTGGCTGCTGTCTGTGATCACGAGGAGTAGTTATTCCCCCTTTATCTGGGTTCCCATTTCGCCGGCTCAGCTCCTGGCCTGACTCACCTGCCTCCTGCCTTTGGCTCCTGCTGCCTCCACCGTGTCAGGCGTCCTGACTCTCACCCCCCTCCCTCCCTTCCCAGCACGCGCATCTCATCACTGTGATTACACCGTATTAGCTCCCGTGATTGTTCCATGCCTTGGCACCTCATTACTGAAATAAAGTTAGCATTAATGGGAGTCCTGCAGCTAATCCCCTCTGCTCACCTCTCCTGAAAATGCATTCCGGTGATTAGCAGGAGAGACACATGCATATATTCATTTTTAAAACTGTTCCCTCCTCCCCCTCTCCCTGCGTGTCTACTCACAGTCACTGGAGATGGAGGCCAGGGGGCCTTTTAGCTGCCAGCCGACAGAGGAGGCAGCGAAATCGTCCTGAACTGGGGCAGGGCTGGGCTTAGGGAGCAGCCAGCTTCTCCCTTTAGAAAAAGGAACACATCCGTTTCCTTTGGGTGGGTACCGTTAAACACAAAACCCACCCACAAAACAAAAGGCCGGGGAGTGAGGCAGACTGGCGGGTCCCAGGCTCGCCACCTTCTGGCTAGGAGACCTCTGTGAAATTGCTTTAATCTTCCTGATGAGCAGTTTCCTCCACTGGTGAGATCATGCCTGATAAGGAACGGGCGAGGGCCCGGCGCTGCCTCTGAGGCCGGGGCGGTTCACTCTCCTGCCCTGGGCTAGGGAGCCAGAGGTCAGGTGTGTCCACGGGGCTCCTCCTGGCCCCCCAGCGCCGGGACAGCCTGTTTCGGTTTCCTTTTCCACTCGGGGACTGCCAGTGCCATGCAGGCACAGTGAGGACTGATTGCTCAGAGGTGTGGCATCATTCGTCAGGACTTGGGGGAACACTGCACTCACCCCTGGGGGGTCTGCACACCTGCAGACGATCAGATGGTCCTTCCCCGAAGGGCTCAGGGGCCGGCTCCCGGGTCCACACAGGTAGCCGGCCGCTCACCTTGCGTGCGTTGCCTCTGTCCTGATTGATCTGGGGGCAGGATGACCCTCGTGGAGCTCCCTCTCAGCTGCCAAGAAGAGGGAGCAGAACGGCAGAGGGAGGTGTGGGGCTGTAATGAGATTCACAGGCGCCCTTACTCACCCTGCGTGTCAAGGAGACATTTTCAAAAAGGTTTGACACAGCATCCTCGCAGAGCCCTTTGCCAAAACGCAAGGTGGAGGCCCCTGGAGTACTTTAAGCCGGCTTCTGTTAACAGAGCAGTCCGTATGCATATTATAATCACGCCGCTCCAATTCCCCGTTAAGCAGCTGTTCCCACAAAGAGGGACAATAGCCCAGCCCCACCCCTTTGAGAGCTGATTTCAGTCATGTCTTTGCTGGTGCCAATTCTTTGATCAGTTTTCACTTAGGATCTGGAGGGCATGTTACAAAGTGCTTTGGGCTGGCTGCCAGCAGGCACCTCACTGGAGCATGACAACAGCCCAGAAGTGTCAGCGTGGGGAGAGAGACAGTGCGCACAGGATGCCTTTTAAAAAATAATTATATTTGAATTTTAAAAGCCATCTTCATATATGTTCATAGAGTCATTTATATGGAAAACTATGCCGGTTGCGCTACCCTTTTAATATTTGATGTTCCGTCAGCTTCCTTCACAGTTGGGATAAGCGCTCTGTGGCGCCACGGGGAGTTTTCGGACTCCTGAGTTAGGAAGGAACCGGGAGAGGGCCAGTTCCTGTCATTTCTCTCTCCCTCCTCCCTTGCCCCTTCCTCCTGCACCTCAGCACACACTCTGTTCTAAATGGACTCTGGAGGACGTTGAGGGCCGAGTGGGAAAGGGGGTTGGGGGTGTCCCACGTTAATTCCATTTGGCGGTGGTGGTGTTTTTTGTGTTTTTTTTTTTAAGTTTATTTATTTGTTTTGAGAGAGAGAGCGCGCAAGAGCACAAGCAGGGGAAGAACAGAGAGGGAGGGAGGGAGAGAGAGAGAGAATCCCAAGCAGGCTCTGCACCATCAGCACAGAGCCCGACCCAGGGCTCGAACCCATGAACCGCGAGATCATGACCTGAGCCGAAATCAAGAGCCAGGCACTCAACCGACTGAGTCACCCAGGCACCCCAAAACTATTTTATTTTTAATTTTTTAATATCATATTTATTTTTGACAGAGAGAGAGAGCAAGTGAGAGGTGGCGGTGGTTTTTATTTTCATTTAATTTTTATTTTTTATTGCGGTAGAATACGCTCAACATAAAATTGACCATCTTAGCCGTTTTTAGACGTGCAGTGGCACTAAGCACACTCACAGTGTTGCGCAGTCGTCACCGTCATCCATCTCCAGAACTTGTCATCTTCCCAAACTCTGTCCCCATGAAACATGACTCCCCGTGTCCTGCAGCCCTGGGCACGTACCGTTTCACTTCCCGTCTCTGTGGATTTGATGACTCTGGGTACCTCACGCAGTTGGAACCATCCCGTCTTTGTCCTTCAGCGTCTGGTCTCTTTCACCCGGCATGATGTCCTCAAGGTTCATCCATGCTGTGGCTTGCGTCAGAACGTCCTTCCCCTGTAAGGCCGAACGGCATCCCATCGTACATCTACACCACACCACGTTTACGCGGACATCCGGGCTGTCTGCCACGTATTAAATCTTATGGGTTGCCAGTCAGCCATGTCCGGTGTTTACTTACGGACCGACATCTAGCTTCCTTCTCACCAGCGCCGTCTTAGAGTTGAGAGAAAGGAAGCCTGGGGAGGTGAGGAACGTCGCGTCTCCTAATGTGCTATTAATTAGTGGAACCGAGGTTGGGTTTTGGGGCTGTCTGACTCTACAAACGATGGTTGTCAAATGTTGGTGAGCTCCGGGATTGCTCAGGGGAATCTACTAAAAATGCAAATTGCCGGGCCCGGTCTTGAGCTCTTTTGGTTCAGAAGGGTCTGGAGTGGGATTCGGGAACTTGTATCTTAACAAGCACCCTACTCTGAACAGGTTATCAGAGAACCAGGACTTGCTCAATATGTTCTACGATCCAGGGTTTTGACCGTCATCCTGTTCATCCTCGTCCCTAAGGGAATTGGAGACAGCTCTCCCCACCCCCCCCACCCCCCCCCCCCAAAACGTTTCAAGATCAGAGAAACGGGGGTTTTCCAGATGAAGCAGAGTTGGGAGAGATGTCCACGTGGATCCATAAGGAGTTCATGCCCGGGGCGTGTGTGAGAGCATAGGGTTTGGGCTGCACGGTCAGCTCTGAGCCGCTCAGCAGCCAAAGCAAAGAGCAAAATAGGATTCGCCACAGATGTAGCCACCTCATCACATAAAATGTGCCACCAGAAGCACAGCTCTTGCGTGCATTTTGGTCTGCGGGCTCCTCATTGAGAAGACGCCGTGCAGTAATGGAAAAGAGCCACAAACACCTGAGTCCGCTTGACAGGACCGTCACGGGGCTGTTTCTTGAGGGTGAGCCAGGGTGTGATACCAAGGAACAGTTCAGTGAGAACAGACTCGGGTCGGGGTGGGGGTGCCTGGCTGGCCCAGTCAGTGGAGTGTGAGACTCTTGACCTCAGGATAGTGAGTTCAAGCCCATGCTGGGCGTTGGGCATAGAGATGACTTAAAAAACAAAAAACAACAAAACCAACAGGCCTGGAGAAAATCGGAAAATCGGGCCAACCCATTTCAAGGCCGCTTTTGTGCAGGGGTGTAATAGAGTTCTGTGTGTTCTGAACCGGGTCCTCTGGCTCCTTGTCAGCGTAGGGGCCTGCCTCAGCTGCTCCCTTCTCTCTGGTTCCTCTCCCGAGCCTGCGGGCCTTCCCATCCCAGAGAGAGGAGCCCAGCGGGGGGGGGGGGGGGGGGGGGCCCTCTGCTTTAATGACTAGGATGCTTGTCTTTAAAGTTTGCAAAGCCCTCGGCCTCCAACCAGTGGCCACTTTGGCCCCCTTCCTTCGGCACGCAAGAAAAGCTGCTGTCTGGTTGAGTGAGTTCTGCTATAAATCAAAGTGTCACCACTTAGCCAGTAGAAGTGATTTAATTAATCCGCTGTGTTGTCCCCTGAGCATCACTCCACCTGACTGCTAATCAACTTCCATCAGCAGGAGAAAAATGCAGGCCCCCTTTTTCTGAACCACATTGCATGAGATGAAGGAGGAGAAGGAGGGGAGAAAAAGTTAATTGCAGCAGGGGAGCTCAGACTGTCACGAGAAAAAAGTCTCTTGTCTGGCATCTGCCTCTTTATACACTGTTGTCCTCGTCTCGGGTGAGCTGCAGGAGAGGACCACGTTTTAGTGATATTAATATAGACATTATCTATTGTCCATATCTATTTATCAGAGATAATATCTTGCCTGGAAACCCATGACAGCTGGCATATTGCAAAGAGGAACCATTCTTTTGTCACGCACCCGGTATTTAGACCTTTGAAACACACATCACACACACAACACCTTCACCGATAATCAGAAAAGACTGAAAGTTTATGTATCTATCTCTCGGGCGCAGGAACGTTTTTGACAAATGACCACCCCAATTTCCGTCACGTGCAGGCAACATAAATGCAAGCCATTGCTCTGCAGTGTAATTAGGCAGATCTAGTTAATGCTAGTGTGCTTTGAAGGTGAGACAGGCTATTGTAATGAGAATCCCAAGTCCAGGATATTTGAAAGCTTCCCTTAAGAGCCTAAAACTTCCTGGAAATCTCTTCAGGAGTGGTACCTAGCATGATGGCTCCATTTTACAGGTAGGAGGAACTGCGGCAAACAAGGGTCAGGGAAATTTCCAGAAAGTTGCAGAGTGTTCAGAGTGTCCTGAAGGTGGGATCCATCCCTTGTTGAGGGAGAGGAGGAAGCCGAAGATTCTGTTGTAAAGCATGGGCTTATCTGGAATGGGATTCTTTTCTGATTACTGTGCACTTATTCTATAAAAAGAAATTTATAGAAAGTCTCTTTAGCAGGATGAAGACCAGAAAATCTTTTATCTGATCCAAAAAATGACATCTTGCATCAATTATACATAAACTTTGGTTTTTCCCCACCAGAGAAAACCGCCCCCCCCCCCCGCCCCAAGCAAACACGGAGCTCCTGCCTTGCTATGTGGGTGAGTCATTCTGTCTTTAAAGATGGGGTGGGGGCAGTGTTGGCCTTCCCAGCATGCTGTGTTGCTGCACAGATGTGCTTGGGATCAGAGCTTCTGCTCTAATAAAGTTGATCATCATATTTTTTTTTTTAAAGAAAAAGAGGGCGCTGGAATCTAGTTGCACTAATTCTGAGAACCCAGGACATATAAGGACTTCCCTGGGCACATCCACACTTGGCCTCTTTATGTGCACCGCTGGGCCAGGGCCACCCCCAGCATTTTGAGACAGGGTGAGTGACAGAGTGCCTCTCTGTTATTAGGAAGTTGAAATGCTGATTAATGCCGCATGGATATCTAAGGCAGCTTCCAAGGGGAAGAGTTGCCCTGAGACAGGGAGGGAGGGAGGCGTGTGTGTGTGTGTGTGTGTGTGTGTGTGTGTGTGTGTGTGTGTGTGTGTGTTCCGCCCGACACTAGGGGGCAGCACCGCCTCCTCCTGCCTTCGGATATGACTTTTCTCGGGCCTGCAGGAAGGCTAGCGCTGCTGGGCAGAGGCATGCACGAACAGCTGAAGAGCGCCCCCTCCTTGCCTAGGGTGAAGTCCTGCCTTGTCTGCTGCTGGGATTGATGTCGAAACGGCTGGGTTTGAGGCCCCCACAGAGCTGGGTGGAATTCCGACTGCCACTTGCTGCACATGTGTACGTGTGTCCCTCTCTGGACTCAGTTTCATCTGCAAAATGGGAACACCCACCTCCCACAGTGGATGTCGGGATGAAACGAGATCATGTACACAAAAGCCCTCAGCACAGCACTAGGCACATGGGAGCTGCTAAGTAAACGCAGCTTCCTTCTTGTCCTGTGCCTTCCCTTTCTTCCTTTCTCCCCACGCTCCTCCATTCTCCCCACTGTTTGACAGGCGTGGACCCAGATCCAGCCATGCCAGCCTCCCTCCCTCCGAGGCAGGCTCAGGGCCCTGCGTCTCCCTCCCTCCCCGTTCTGCCCTTTGGGCTGTTCCGGACACAGTGAAGTCTGTTCCCACGTGGACCCCTCGTTGAAGGGCTTCCCTCCACCGCCATCAAATCGCACTCCAGGCTGACGCCAGGCACATGGGGGCTGGGCAGTGAGCCCTTGATCGATGGTTTGTGGGGTTTTTTCATACACAATTTGGAAACATCTGTTCTGACATTTTCCGGGGTCGCAGACAGGAAGAGAACAAGGTTGATATTTCTCAGGTGCTGGTGCCTTAGTGCATCGGTAATTGGAAAGCAAAATGGTTCCTGTTGCCTCTCCATTTCATCATAAACATTTCATTTGAAAGAGAAGGCAGCATTATTGTGCCCAGGGGTTACATTGTATGCAAACAGGTACGCATTAAAGGCAAGTCTCCTCAGTGAGAAATGGCAAAGCATTATGAAGCCAGTGGCAAAGGTCTGTGTGACTTTCTTGTAGACAAAAGACCAGCCTCTGGTTGCTGACTGCAGCCCTCTTCTGCTTCCTTGAATTGGAAGCATATTTTCTTTTTTCTCAGTTAACCCCCTTCTGTAAATGAACACGATAAAGTTTGTGCCCAGAGGTTCACTGAGGGTCGGCGAGCAAGTGTATTTGTTCAAAAACCATTTACTGAGCACCTAGTCTGCCTGGATCTGTAGCAAGTGATAAATAAGACACCACGCGTGCCCTCTTGTAACGCGATTATAGCGCAAAGTGGTGTCCCCACGGGCAAGTGAATTAACATTACGGGAATGCAAAGAGGGAGTCAGGAAAGGCTTCACGAGACATTTGCCAGGCAGAAGAGGAGGAAGGAGCTTATGGGGCAGAAGGAAGAGCTTCTACCTAGACCAGAAGACGTGACAAGTTGCTGGAGCCATCAAACAGCATCATTGGATAATTCTATATGCCTGTATGCTGACTGCTCTAAAGCCCATCAGCTCATTGAATTTTCCAACATCCTTCAAGTGCTAGCTTGGTATTATCCCTGCTTTTCAGATGATGCTGGGAGGTGCTGCATTGCTTGGCCAAGGTCAAGGCCAACTAACGAGTGGTGAACTGAGATTTCCCCTCAGGTCCGCCGGTCTCCTCCCCACCCCCACCTGCCCACTTTCCCCCGGCAGCGCACTGCTTGGTATGACTCTGGCGTACAGAGTGAAGCTGCAGAGGTGTGGGGACCGCAAAGGACTTTGCGTGCTGTGCTACAGAGTTTGGACTTTCTCCTGTAGGCAGAGGTTTTTTGTTTTGTTGTTTTTTTTTTTAATTTTTTTTTTAACGTTTATTTATTTTTGAGACAGAGAGAGACAGAGCATGAATGGGGGAGGGGCAGGGAGAGAGGGAGACACAGAATCGGAAGCAGGCTCCAGGCTCTGAGCCATCAGCCCAGAGCCCGATGCGGGGCTCGAACTCACGGACTGTGAGATCGTGACCTGAGCTGAAGTCGGAGGCTTAACCGACTGAGCCACCCAGGTGCCCCCTGTAGGCAGAGGTTTTTTAAGTGGACATTGATTCCATTACCCATGGGAGATGGATTGGAGGAACACCCAGTGCCGGACTGCAACCCGGAACCACGACTGCCCGTCGGATTCAAGGGCCGCCCACCCCGCTTCTGGCCCAGCTTCCAGTATGGCTGGCTGCTCGGCTGAAAGAACAGATTATTGGGGAAGATGAGCCTCACACGGGAGGTGGACAGGAAGCCTTTTTCTTTTCTTTATCTTTTTTAGCTAGGGTATGCTTTCTGTTGTTTTGCTATAAAGCTCACACAGGCATCTAAGCGTAAAAAAATTAAATGGCATGAAGGGCTCCTGGGTGGCTCAGTCGGTTACGTGTCTTGACTTCATCCCAGGTCATGATCTTGTGGTTTGTGAGTTCGAGCCCCGGTTTGGGCTCTGTGCTGACAGCTCGGAGCCTGGAGCCAGCTTCGGATTCATTCTCTCTCTCTCTCTGTCTCTGTCTCTCTCTCTCTCTGTGCCCCTCCCCTGCTCACACACTCTCTCTCTCAAAAATAAACATTAAAAAAAAATTAAGTGGTATGAAGGCAGAAATGAGAGCAAAAGTCTTCTAACTCCTCACTCCCAGGTGTAACCACTGGTAACAATTTCTTGTACAGCTTTCCTGAGATTTTGTGCTATATATGTATATATATAAAATGGTTCAACGTTCAGAAGGGCTTTTCTCTCTCCCACTCCTGCCCCCAGCCTCTCTGCTACCTTCTAAAGTCACCGTTTTCTTGCCTTCAGTCACAGATAGTTTATGCACATGCACACTAAAACTTACATATGTTACTTTTCTTTCCCTGAAGGACAGCAGCTATATAGCATGCTGTCTAACACTGTTCTCCTTCTTGCTCTTTTCTTTTATGATAATATTTTTTAAAAGCCCAACATTTATTTATTTAATTTATTTATTTAATATTTTTTTAACGTTTATTTATTTTTGAGACAGAGACAGAGCATGAACGGGGGAAGGGCAGAGAGAGAGGGAGACACAGAATCGGAAGCAGGCTCCAGGCTCTGGGCCATCATCAGCCCGGAGCCCGATGCGGGGCTCGAACTCGTGGACCGTGAGATCGTGACCTGAGCTGAAGTCGGACGCTTAACCGACTGAGCCACCCAGGCGCCCCTAAAAGCCCAACATTTAGATAGTGTTTACCAGGTACCGTGAGTTCTTTTAAGTGCTTTCCGTGCATTATCCCATTGCATCTTATGCCAGGGGCGCTGTTACGGTCTCCATTCTCTGGGGAGGAAACTGAGGCACAGAGAGACCGAGTGACTTGCCCAAGGTCATTGAGTGAGTGAGTTATCCCTGACCTGGGACTAGAGCTGGAATAAGGCAGGAGAGGGAAGTGCCGCGGCGTTCAGGTCCAGTCAGACAATGTTCTGGGTATTGCTTGTTTTTCGTTGTTTGTTTGTTTGTTTGTTTTTTGCATACGCTGGAGGCCTCTCCAGATGAGCACCTGCAGACTTCTTACTTCTTTTACATGGCTGGAGAATACATAATTTCAGTTACTTCATCATTTGCCTGCCGGTAAATATTGGGTCGTGTCTGATCTCCCACAAATGGTGCTGGAGCTGCAGCATCGTTGCAGGTACCTTGTGGAGTGTGCTAGGGCAAAACGTCTCTGTAGAATAAATGGCTGGAAGTGGCCCTGCCAGTCCCCGGATGTGCATCCTTGAGATCCCACTGGCTGTTGCCGACCAGTTTGCTCTCCCCTAGAGCGCGTGAAAGTGCCGACCCCACATGCTCACCCGTTTCGGACATCATCAACCTGTTTCCTCTTTGCCAGTCTGACGGCTGAAAAATTGGCTCGCTCTAATTCACATACATTATGAGCACATTTTTCTTTTCTCATGTGTTTATTGGCCGCTTATATTTCTTTTATGAACTGGTTTTTCGCGTCCTTTGTACATGTCGTATTTTGGCTTGGTCTTTTTTATAGAGATATATAAGAGCTCTTTGAACACTGAAGAAATGTGTTACAGATATTTTTCCAGTTTATTGTTTGCATTTGTACGGTTTTTCACCATACAGGAGATTTTAATTTCTGTGTAGTTGGATATATTAATCTTTTCTTTATGGCTTTTGGGTTTTGTGTTTGCCTTTTCCTCTCCATGATTATATATATTTTTAATGACCATTTTTTTTTCTCCCTGGCCTTTTTATGGCTTTAATTTTTAAATTGAACATTAATCCATTTAGAATTTATTTTTGTATAAGGAGTGATAGAGGGGTCCAGCTTAATTTTTTGGCTTTCAGGGAAACCTGTTTAGACTCCTTGGTGCCCAGGCTTCACTGTGCTGGGGCAGCCACTAGCAGGAGGGAGGGCCCTGGTAGGGACAGTTCTCGAAGGGAGGGCCACTCCCACAGCCGGCTGGACCCAGAGCAGCCAGCTGGGGGCACCTGGAGGCATGGGGGTGAGCCAAGCACAGAGCCCCTATCCCCACAGGCAGAGAAGCATATCTGATTTGTCTCCATGTTGCTCGTGCCTCTCCCAGGCCCCAGCACATATTTGCTAATTGTCCTGTTGTACGGAATGAACTGATTCTGACCCCTGCTATGCTGCTGATTGGGCGCATGTGACTTTGGGACCTTCAGCTCACTCCTTCACCTTTCTGAGCCACACTGTCCCTGTCTGTGACCACAATACCACCTCCACGCGCTGTTTCAAGAGGTTTCTAGAGTAAAGGGAAAAGTGGATGTTATCGCACTTGACAAACCCCGAAAAGTGCTATGGGTGGAAAGTTGAAGCTATGAGCCGCCTCTTGATACTGTTGCTGTGTCTCAGACGTGTCCAGCCTGTAACTAATTTAGGTTGTAAGAATTACAGTCTGTAGGGGCACCTGGCTGGCTCAGTCAGTTAAGCATCTGACTCTTGGATTTCGGCTCAGGCCATGATCTCGTGGTTCCATGAGTTTGAACCCTGCGTCGGGCACCGTGCATTCTGCAGAGACTGCTTGGGATTCTCTCTCGCCTTCTCTCTCCCCCACCCCCGGCCCCAGCTTACACTCTGTCTCTCTCAAAAGAAATAAGTAAAAACTTTAAAAATTATTGAAAAAAAAAAAGAATTACAGTGTATCTCCTTGTGGGACACAGTTGTTGTTGTTGTTGTTTTAATTTTTAAATATTTGTTTTTGAGAGAGAGAGAGAGAGAGAGAGAGAGAGAGAGAGAGAGAGAGAGAGCATGCGAACAGGGGAGGGGCAGAGAGAGAGGGAGACACAGAATCCTAAGCAGGCTCCAGGCTCGGAGCTGTCAGCACAGACCCCGACGTGGGGCTCGAACTCACGAATCATGAGATCATGACCAGACCTGAAGTTGGACTCTTAAACCGACTGAACCACCAAGGCATCTCTCTCTCTTTTTTTTTTTTTTAACTTGTAGTACGAAGAAAGGAAGCTTTCTAAACATTTTTTTCTGAGTGGGGTTCTTGTATCCCCCCAATTATTATTCATTGCTATCCCCAAATCTCCAACACTTGGGAAAATAACGATGGGCTTGGAATGGGAAGGTCTCTGTCAAGTTGAAGCAGGTATCTACACAAAACAGACGGGGGGATTCGCTGCTGGTTCATTTGGAATAAAGTCCTGGATGCTCAGGCTCTATTTGATCCTGGATGAGACTTGGGTCTCTTTCATGCCTCAGTTTTTCCCACTAGGTTAAAAAAGACATCTTACACCAAAGCCACAATGGCCGTGTGAACTGGTGGTTGAGAGGGTGGGTTCCAGAATCTGACCACCTGACTTCAAACCCCAGCTCCACTGTTTACTGGGTGACTTTGGGTAACTTACTTACCTTGCTTGTCACTTGGTGAGGTAGGTGAAAACCTAAGTACCTGAGTACCTAGGAGCTTAGAACAGAGCCAGGCACACAGTAGGTACTTAATAAAGGTACCTGTTATCATCTTCAGAGACGTCATTGGAATTGACAGCCTGTCACCCATCGAGGCATCTTTGGTCAACAGTCCCAGGTAGGTGCTGTAGGGAACTAGGGGCTGGGGCTACTGAAGAATTTAGAGGTCCTCAGAGAGCATGTAGATCCACTCTGATAAGAGACAGGCTGCAAACACACGTGGGAAGACTGTAGGCCAAGGGCTACAGAACCCCAGCACCTGTGGGGAGGGGACAGATGAGCATCGTTCAGGAGAGATGCACACTACGTATATGAGTAGCAGGTACATGGCTGTGTATATTAAATCGTAAAGGAGTAATTTTTTCTCCACAAAGAAATGTGCTTTCTCCGTTTGTCTCAAAGCTTGCTCAGCTAGATTTCCTCACATTTGGTGGAGGCCTGGCTGCGGACAACTGGTTCTCTGTCGTCAGAAGAACGCCAGTGCACGTGAATGATAATTGACAGCTGAACCTCAGAACCAAGGGGATGAAAGGGAGCCGTGGGGTCTGGGCAACAGGGAGAGGGTGACCCCATCTTAAAGGGCAAGTACTTATGGGGCTAGAGTTCCTACGTCTTCAAGAGAAGGTAGAAATCAAGATTTTTTTATCCGTTTCACTTTTTGTTTAATTTATTTATTTTTTTTTTTTTAAATTTTTTTTTCCAACGTTTTTTATTTATTTTTGGGACAGAGAGAGACAGAGCATGAACGGGGGAGGGGCAGAGAGAGAGGGAGACACAGAATCGGAAACAGGCTCCAGGCTCCGAGCCATCAGCCCAGAGCCCGACGCGGGGCTCGAACTCACGGACCGTGAGATCGTGACCTGGCTGAAGTCGGCCGCTTAACCGACTGCGCCACCCAGGCGCCCCTATTTGCAGACTTTTTTTTTTTTTCAACGTTTTTTATTTATTTTTGGGACAGAGAGAGACAGAGCATGAACGGGGGAGGGGCAGAGAGAGAGGGAGACACAGAATCGGAAACAGGCTCCAGGCTCCGAGCCATCGGCCCAGAGCCTGACGCGGGGCTCGAACTCACGGACCGCGAGATCGTGACCTGGCTGAAGTCGGACGCTTAACCGACTGCGCCACCCAGGCGCCCCTAATTTATTTTTTATCTTTAAGATTTTTATCCTGTTTTAATGTTGGATAAGATAATTTGAAGATATATGCTGGCCTCACACAGCAGGCCTGTGGGGTTGAATTTGGCCTGTGGGCCCCAGGTTTGCAACCTCTGCACATGGCCTGCCTCATAAGAGCACATGTGCAAATTAACGCATGCTGCGAAGTCGTCACGTGAAAAATACTGCCTAGCTCAGCAGTTGTATTTTTTCCAGATCGCTAAAGTATTGTCTCATCACCACGTCCAGTGTTTCAGCCCATAGGTTACCATGACCCCTCCACACAAAACTGCCTTTCAGGAAAAGGTAACATTGAAAGTCGAGTGTGTTTTCATACACTCTTAGGTCCAAAAAAGATATGCAGGGTTTGAAGTCGTGGGAGAATCCGTGCAGTAGCCATTGTGGACATTACCTGAAGGAGTGCACCCGTGTTCCCACCACACAATTCCCAACAGCCGAAAGGTGGAAACCACCCGAATGTCCACCAGTGATGAATGGGTAAGCAAAATGTGGCATGTCCTTGCAACAGAATAGTATTTAGCCATGAAAATGAGTGATGTGGCACTGAGCGATGTTCTAACATGGATGAACCTTGAAAACGTTATGCTAAGTGAAAGCAGCCAGCGCCCAAAGACCACATTGTGTGTGAGATATACGGAATAAGCAAAGCCATAGAGACAGAAAGGAGATTAGTGGTTTCCAGGGGATGGAGGGAAGGGGAACTTGGGTCTAACTGCTGCTGGTATGGGGTTTCTTCTAGGGGAGACAAAAATGTTCTAAAATTAGATTGTGGCGATGGTTGCACAATGCTGTGAATGTACCCAAAAACCATTGAATTGTATGGCATGGGAATGATACCTCAGAAAGCTGTTTAAAGAGGAACATTACATGCTTCGTTCCTGTGGTGATCTTTGCCGTGTACCCGGACAACAGCAGTCACTGTCCATCCTTGACTACAGAGGACAGTGATGATAATTACGACCTGTTGAGTGCGTTGGCCCTCGGCTGCTGTAGGCAAAGCTAAGTGCAGTTCAGATAACGGATCCCTGCACCCTCATTACGCTGTTTACGAACACGTTCCGAATCCATATCCAGCACCAGAAACAGTCACGTTAATTTTAGGTCTGTGAGGACAGGGGAATTTTAAGAATGCCGGTGCCTCTTCCTATAATCTGCCTAGTTCCTGCGAGGGGAAGCCGGGGCCGCTGTGCCACCAGGCCCGAGTCACATGTAAACCCAAAGGATCTTGGCATGCGGCCACCCGCCCATCCTGTTTGCTACCAGTTGGGGGGTTTTGAGTGTGTGTGTGTGTGTATGTGCGTGTGTGTGGTTAAGTTCTCTTTCTGGCTGTCCACCAGGCCTCCCCTTTACCTTCTTGAGCCCCCAGCCCCATCCCTCCCGGAGCACTGCAACCCAGCCATGAGGGTGAGCTCAAAGTCCCCTACGATCTTTGCGAGAGAGAGTGAAGGAGGGCATCCAGCGAGCAAGACGAGTCCCAGCAGCCTCGTCTGCTTTCTCTTAGCGGCCTCCTGCTGTCCTCTCTCTCACTGGCTGTTCACGGTTTCCCTCCGTGGAGAGCATCCTGTGGAGAAGGGCGCTGCTCTCCATCCCCCTCGCCAACTTCCCTCCCCAAGAGCATAGTGTCAAAACCATGGTCTCCCTCCCGCCCTCCCCCCACCCTTGCCCAGGACTTCAGACCACACCTGGCCGATTCCCCATTTGTATGTTTTTGTTCCCCCTCCTCTTCTCTGAGCTCTGTGGTCAGAACCCCCTCCTACTCCTTATGGCCTGCCCCGTTGTTTCACTCTGGACTGTCACTTAGCATGCATCCTGCCTGAATAGGACGAGACCTTCTAATGAAAGTCCCTCTTCACTCTGGGGGCCCTTGACCATTAATGGCCTCTGGAAGCAGATATTGTCTGACTTCCGGGAGTCTAAAGTGCTTGACCTGCACATAATTACAGAATGACCTACCAGACAAGGAAATGTTTGTTTACTCTCCATCTCTGCTGCCCATCCCATGTTGCTCCCCCAGGGGAGAAGTTTGGCCCCGTCGGTTCCCCCATGTCCACTGCGAGTCTTTCCTCTTGCTTCCCGTCCTGTAACCCAGCCAGGCGGTTAAAAGCAGATCGAGTGAGTGTTCTTGTTTGGAACATGGCTGAGCCATGCAGGTAGACGGCCGTGGCTTAGCCTCACCTGCAGCGGATATCCGTTGAGCATGCCCGACATGTCAGGTGCCGCGTTAGGATGACATATGGAGACACGTCTGATGTGGTCCCTGCTCTCATGGAGCTTGTAGTTTAGAGGACATGTGCATAATGACCACGGTAACAAGTGCTTTTTTTTTTTTTTTTTTTTAATGTTTATTTATTTTGGAGAGAGAGACAGAGCCCGACAGAGCAGAGGAGGAGCAGAGAGAGAGGGAGACACAGAATCAGAAGCAGAGGCTCCAGGCTCCAAGCTGACAGCACAGAGCCCAACGCGGGGCTCAAACTCACAAACTGTGAGATCATGACCTGAGCTGAAGTCAGACGCTCAACCAACTGAGCCACCCAGGCGCCCCGGTAACAAGTGCTATGATGGAAGAGTTCAGGGCACAATGAGAGCATCTGATGGGGAGACCTGGCCAGTGCTGCTGGGAGGTTGAGAGGAGGTCAGCAAAGGCCTTCATGGGCCCTTTTCTCATTAAAAAAAAAAAAATTACATTTTGCAACTGAATTGGTATAAATTCATTCATTTTATATATATATACATATATATATATATATATATACATATATATATATATATAGTGATTCATCATTATATGGTTATTATTAGAGTCACTTTGTTCTGATTTTCAAAGAAATTAAACAGTTTTCCGTGGACCCTAGGCGCAGCACCTGTTGTGTATAATGGAGAAATCAGCCCTGGAAAAGGCATCCCTGAGGAGGAGACAAGTAAGTGAGTGGAGATCTGACGAATAAACAGGAGTTAGTTTGGTGAAGCAGGTGTAAAATGAGGTCTAGGCAATGGAAATAGCATATACAAAGGCCCTGTGGTAGAAGGAACTAACACTTAAAGAGCCTCAGTGAGCTGTACTTCAGAGAACAAGGAGAAGCATGGATACTGTGAAGCTAGAGAGAAAGCAGGACCATCTGGTTGTGAAGAATCATTGTAACCTTTACCCCAGAGCAGTGGGAAATCATTGATAGGTTTCAAGCAGGGGGGTTGAAGGACTCCTGAAAGTATCAGTAGGAACAGGGCTGCCTTCCTTGGGACTGGGTTTTCAAAGCTGCCTGGAAGAAGCCTCCAAATGCTTGCAAATGAAAGGACACACTCTCCAGCCAGCCTGCTTTCCCCAACCCCTACACAAATGCAAATAATAATTACGCAGCCCAGAATGCTCAAAGGGAACATTTGGTCTCGGTTTGCAACCCCAAGACCCACAAATTCCGGGAAGAAACTAGTAAAACATGAACCTTGAATTTCACCCCTGACTCCAACCTCTTTCCTCTACGAGCGTATGTACCTTGGACCTGCACTCATGGTTCACATCTTTGTTGGCTGCTGTTTAGTTTGAGGGGTGAGGAAGTGATAGGGGGCCCAGAGGGCTATTTTAGGGAGCCTCCGTTCCTAAAGCATGTTGAGGAATTCATTCATCCTTCCGAATGTCCGCAGTCGCACCTGATTCCTGGCGCAGATTCTTTCCCTTTGGCACAGCAGAACTTGGCAGGGGCTACTGCGTCTTACAATTTGTTGTCCTGTTTGGCTTGTTGAATCCCACCCCACCCTTGTTCCTGTTTTGTTCGATTTCCTTCCTCTCTTGTGCTGGGATTATTCCAGTTATCGTGGGAAAAAAAGGTGCAGCGTTTCACTCTGTCACCCAGCGGTTGTCTGGGTCCCCAGAGGTAGCACATCCTGTGACAACTGGCACAGAAGGAGCCGGCCGGTCTTCTCCGTTCCTGCTCTGCATTCTGCACACCTGGGTCGGAGTGCCATTTTCATTTTCTGACAAAATTCGTTAGCCTTGTTGAGAAGATAGTTGATAATTAGTGAATCAACTATGTGTAAACCCCCATAAGCTCAAGACCATGTCTTGTATTTATTTGTTCAGTATCCCTGCCGCGCCTAGCATAAAACAGCATTCCAGGGTCATGTATTGGTTGAGTGGACAAATCCAATATTTCATAGGTGAAATGTTTCTTGGATCCCTTCCTCCCTCTGCTGCCCCAGGCCCTCGTCATCTGTTTCTTGGGCCGTTGTAATAATTTCTCATTTCACCTTCCCACCAATTCCCTAGACTTTTCAACTCTTTGAGCCCATAACTTCCACTTTTTGCCTCTAGTCGGTTTGGTGGGGCTTCTAGCATTTGGATTTTCCTGGACTACGTGCGGGTGAGGGTGCAGCCCGTTCTCACCCATCTTTATATCATCAGTGTCTCTAACACCACCTAGCTCTTAGCAGACATTTAATGGTCTATGCTGAGTGAGTGAATGAGTGAAAGAACGAATGAAGGAATGAAAAGGAAGAACCTCTATAACTCTGCCAGCCTTCAGCTCTCTCTAACACCAGCCAGGATGAATTCACGCCAAATTCTTCTAGCTCATCATTTACCTGCGGTCACTGCAGAATCTTCCTCAAAGGAAGGATCCAGAAGAGTTGCAACATTAAATGAGTCTGCGGAATTCTGCGTACTCTTTCCACGTTTTCAGAGTGACTGTGTACTTTAGCATTTAAAAGCATGTTTAGAAACCTTTAAAATGGAATTTTCTCTTTAATATGGAATTTCTCAGGGCGCCTGGGTGGCTCAGTCGGTTGGGCGTCCGACTTCAGCTCAGGTCATGATCTCAAGGTTCAACAGTTCGAGCCCCACATTGGGCTCTGTGCTGACAGCTCAGAATCTGGAGCCTGCTTCGGATTCTGTGTGTCTCTCTGCCCCTCGCTCGCTCACACTCTGTCTCTCTCTCTCTCTCTCTCTCTCTCTCTCAAAAATAAGTAAACATTAAACAAAATTTAATATGGAATTTCTCTTTAATATGGAATTTCCCAAACGCATGTGACCATGGAACCCTTGTTTCTCAGGGCATCTTCCAGAACTAGTCTTCCAAGCCTTACAAGCTAGATATGTACACCTGCATCCTTATTTATAACATATAATGACACAACGCCTGATGCCTCAGTAGAAGTCCCCTAGTCCCCGAATGCCTATTTTAGGTCATCTCTAAGAACAAAAGATCAGTCCACAAAAACGTGCAGACACGCACAGAAGTGGATATCTCTTCGAGGTCCTGATTTCAGTTTCTTCGGATATATACCCAGAAGTAGGATTGCTGGATCATATGGCAGTTCTGGTTTTAATTTTGTGAGGAATCCCCATACTGGTTTTTCATTTTCATAATGGCTGCACCATTTTACATTCCCATCAGCAGTGCACGAGGGTTCCAACTTCTCTATGTTCTTGTCGACACCTGTCATTTTTTATTCCTCTGAGAGTAGCCATCCAAATGGGTGTGAGGTGATATCCCATGGTGGTTTTGATTTGCATTTCTCTTATGATTAGTGATGTTGAGCATCTTTTTATGTGCTTGTTGGCCATCTGTATGTCTTCTTTAGAGAAATGTCTGTTCATGTCTTTTGCCCATTTTGAAATCTGGTTATTCGGGTTATGTTGTTGTTGAGTTGTAGGAGTTCCTTGTAAATTCTGATTATTAACCCCTTATCAGGTACACGATTTACAGATATTTCCCCCCGTTCTGTAGGTTGCCTTTTCACTCTCTTGATTGCGTCCCTTGGCACAAAGAAGTGTTTAAATTTGATGTAGTCCCATTTGCCTATTTATGTTTTTGTAGCCTGTGCCTTTGGTGTCCTACCCATGAAATCACTGCCAAATCCAATATCCTGAAGCTTTTCCCTTGTGTTATCTTCTAGGAGTTTTATAGTTTTGAGGTCTTTATTCCATTTTGAGTTAATTTTTGTATGTGGTATAAGGTGAGGCATTGAACTTCATCCTTTTGCATGTGGACATCCAATTTTCCCAAGTGTTGAAGAAACTGTCCTTTCCCCCATTATGTAGGTAGGTAATTACTGATTTTTATGCCAAAGTTGAAAAGCACAAGGATAGTAATGGTCGTAGTGAAGGAGGGTATCTGTTAGCATTATCTGGACCCTACAGACATCTTTCAACTAACTCTCCTCCCCAAATCTGGTTTGTCTGGGAGTAGGAAACATGGGGACCAGCCAGGTGAATGTTGGAAAAGTTCCTAGTTGATCTAATACACACTCCTCTTATTCCAATTAAAAACCTAGAACCAACAGAGAAAAGGAATCCTCATCTTGGTTAGAATGGCGACTGTACAAGGTAGAGACGCCTTGCCCACAGGTGTCCTCTTTCCAAACACTGGCCTCTGTTCTTCGTGGGTTTTCTGAAAGCAGGGCACACCTGTGTGCCATCCACAGGCTTGCAGACCCAGCTGCCCAGGTACTGATGAGGAAGTGTCAGCTGCCCCGTACCTGGGCTGGCGGGGGAGCATCTCGAACATCTGCCTGCAGTCTGCACGCCCATTTGGATGGCCGTCTCGGGGGAGAGTGGAGGAGGGGCAGCCGGAGGGAGGTGGGGAAGGAAGGACAGACAGCTCATTTGCGTGGCAGGCAGCAAGCGCAGATGTTTGTGGCGGCAGATGGCAGGCTGCAGCGGAACCCTCCACAGTACCCCTGGCCGACAAGGGGACATGAGAGGGAGAGAGAGGCTGGCCAGGCTCCTCTGGAGCTGCGGTCTTGAACAGCAGCGTCCGCCTCTGTGTACTTAGTGCATACACGTGCTCCTCCCCTCCCAAGCATCGATCCAAGACCAAGGGCATATAGGCCTCTTGGAGAGCCGGGTCTAGCTGCAGGCTTACTAGTGCTCTTAAACACTTATGGTCGCGGCATTGTGTGGCTGCATTTCCGAATTACCCACTCGACCTGAGCCCGCCAGGCTTTTCACATGGGCCACCGAGTGGAGGAGGAAGCCGCCCAGGGCATCTGGCGTTTCCTCCCGGAGGAGACTGCTGCACGGGCTGGCCGCTTGGCCCTTCCGAACCGGAAACCAAGGCCCCTTCAGATCAGGTGGAGGAAGAAAGAGGCCCGGGAATACCCCCGCCTGGGTGCGGCAGAGGCTGTATTCCCTGCTCTCAGGGGAAGCCTTATTCCCTGGCAGGCAGTGGTGGAAGGAGGGGTGGAGGGTGGGAGGTGAGCGGCAAGCAGAGCAGGGGCGTGGCAGGTACCACCGCCACCCTCGTGTGCTCACGGCAGAGCAGGTGTTTCCCCAGGGACTCTGCTGGACTTCAGAACCCTCCTCAAGCCGGCTCTTCGGGAAGCTACCGCCGGCTGGCTGGGGTTGACCCGGGAGAGGGATAGGGAGAGCTGCCTTGTAGGGTTCCAGTCCTGGTGCTGCTTCGGTGGCCTCTGTGTCCCTGGAGGAGTCCCATTGCCCTTGGGATTTTAGTTGTCTCAGCCGGAAGAAGCAGAATAGCCACTGCACGCTGGACGGAACCTTGAAGAGGTGGGTTGAGAAGCCACGGGGCCGCGAAGGGGCTGGGGCCCAAGCTCAGGGTTCCCTGCTCCGGAGTTCTTTCCCAGCCTTAGTGTGGAACCTGGGCAAGTGGGAAGTCACCTACGCTAAACTGAAAGGGAAAGTGCAGAGCAGGTGGGCGTATGCCCGGCGTCACGAGTGACCGGGGAATCGCAGCAGCGACAATGAAAGCCAGTCCCTGATTTCAGCACTGTGCAGCGTTAGGTCCCTCAACTGTCCTAACCCCTCTGTGACGTAACCAGGAGGATCCTTCCTTTTGGACACACCATGAAAGAGACTCAGCCAGGTTGAGTAACTCGTCCACACAGCTGCTGCTGCTGCTACTACTCCTGTTACTCCTGTTACTGCCACAGGGCCAGGATTGGATCCCGGGCAACCTGAGCTCAAAGTCCGTGCTTCTAACCCCTCTGCCGTGCTACAAGACAGACCAGACTGACAAACGGTGGGTTCGTTCATCGAGCCCCAATGAGGCTGTGGCGAAGGACCCGCACCCAGTTACCTCTAGGAAGGACTGGGGGCCAGGATTGAGCGGCAAGTTGGGGGCATTTCCCCCTCGTCCGTGTTTATTTTGTAGCGCAGAATATAGTTCCACGTTATTTGGGCTCGTAACTCATTAAACAGAGAGGGAAACGTGAAGAGGGTCAGGGAAGGGAACCAGACGTAAAGAAAGTGGGAAGGTCCTCAGAACCCAGAACCGCTTCGAACGTGACCTCTTGGCTGCCAGAAGGCAGCAAGCCTGCGGGGGACTTGCACTCTCTCCCCCGCGTGCATTTGTTCACTGAGGACCTGCGTGTGCCAGGCACCGTACCGGGCTCTCTGCTCTTGCCCTGCAAACCCAGGTGCGTCCTAATGCTCCGGCCCCACTGCTGCCTCCCGTCCGGGTGCCCCTGTGGCACTGAGGTCATGGCCACACACAGGGAGGAGCCAGTTCACCCCTCGGCTCTGATCTGTGATGGGCCGTTCCTCCAGAGCAGCTGCCGCAACAACATTTACTTTGTACGGCGGCCAAGAGAGAGGGAGAGAGGGAGAGCGAGAGCGCGCGAGCACGAGCCTACCCTATTCCAAAATGCTTCTGACAAAATCTGGCACTCCTGGTCCTCATCAGAATGCTGAACTTTGGAACAAATTAACATTCCACAGCCCTCGCAGGGAAGGAGAAATTCAGCCGAGACATGCTTCAGTTCACAACCACCACAAAAATAGCTCCTCCCGGGGAAGACACACTCTGCTAACAAGGTCACTTTTGTTTTGCTTCCCCTGCCATCTGGCTGAGTGGCACCAGGGGCTGGATTTGGTGCCGGCTCATTCTGCCGGGAGTGGATGGGAGCCGGGTGGCGCTGCAGAAGGCTTCGCAGCCTCCTGGCAAAGGGTGCCGGCACAAAGTTACCTTCAGACGTCCCTCGGCGAGCACGCGGGCAGATGGAGCCCCGGTTTCACCCAGCCCGACTCTGCTCTGAGCTCCGAGCGTGCAGAAGGTGTGACACCAGCAGACAGCAACAAGCAGGTGGGAATCAGAGGAGAGCGACAAACACGACAGGATGGGAAAGCTATCTTCGTCTCGAAAAACATTCCAGAACCCGATGTAATGCTCGCTCCGGAGCGTTGGAAGTCTCAGTTCCAGCAGGCGAACAAAGAAGCCTGATTTTGGTTTTGTGGGGGTTTTTTTCCCTCTTCTTTCTTTCTTTTCTTTCCTTTTTCCCTCTTTCCTTGTACTTCCAAGATTCCACCTCCATCAGTTATTGATCGGGGGTGGTCAGTAACCTGCCTTGGCCTCAGTTTCCTCATCTGTAGGATGGAAATCCCCTCACAGACCACCTGCATGGTGATGTGTGAGAAGAGGTGGGGGCAGCCGTTGCCTGGGGGCGCTCGGCCGGCTGGGGCTCTCGGGGAGCTGGGGCACGGGCAGACCCTTGTGGCCCAGGAGGGCTTTCCTGCAGGCAGTCGAGCGCGACCCCCCGACCGCCCTCGGCAGAACTTCCACACGACATAAACGATCCGCCCACAGTTACCCTGTAAGGGCGTAGACCTGAGACTTGGGCACAGCGTTCGGATTACAGAGATGCTGCTGCTTCTCCTCTCCCAGTGATTTCCAATCGTTTAAACCAGGGGACTGTGAATATGCGCAAGGGGTTCACGACCTATGAAGCCGCGCACCTCCTAGGAGAAATCCAGGGGTCCCTGTTAATTATGAAAGGATACCTGCCGGGAAAACAAACAGACATGTGAACAGACAAAGCTTTTAGTTCGTTAAACGGAGCAGGAACACAGGAATCCTTAAAGCGACCGAAAACTTCCCTACTCTTAAGCCAAGGAAAATAAGTTCGTTAGGGCATCTTCTTCGAGAACTCCGCCCACCCCCTCCCCCACCCCCCCACCCCCCCACCTCCCCAACCCCCCCGACTTCAATAAAAGACCCATAAGGAAACTTGGCTTTCCAGGTGAATTGAACCTGGTCTCCGAGGAGTGGGAGGTGAGGAGTGGCAGGTGCGGGAGGCTGGTGAAGGGTCCTGGGACTCCCTGCTGTGTCGCCGCTGCCCCTTGGGGAGGAGAGCCGAGGGGACCAGAACGGAGCTCTGACATCTGACATAGGATTGAAAGGTTGGTAAGAGCCCTGAGGCCACTTGGGAGCACTAATTGGTATTAGGAGTGAGCCCCTGTCTGCTGCTGGGGCAGGGGCTTGTCCCGCCTGCCCAGTTACATGGAGACGCTTTTGCGCTGCCCCCAGCAGGGAACATCAGGGGCAGGCCGCTGCTCCCCTCGGGCCCAGGCCCGGTTCACCTGCTCCCTTCTTTTGGCCTGCCTCTGCCCTCCTGCCTTGGTAGCCCCCCCCCCGCCGCACCGATCTCAGACTAATTCTGTTTACTCAAAGGTCTCCCCGAAAGCCCCTGCTCTTCCGTATCCATGCAGCACATACTTACTATTAACTGTATGCCAGGCAGTGTGCCCGACTCTTGGTATAAAGCAAAGGAGGGAAGAGACAAGGCTCTTACCCTCGGAGGGCTTTCAGTCTAGTGGGGAGCTAGACACTGAACTCAAAGAACGGGATGGGGTAGAACCGGGGGAAGAGACTGACTTTCTAGGTCAAGAAATACAGGCCATCAGAACATCTCGAAATAGGAAAAAACTCTGGTGGCTCCAGAATTTTCTACCCCAAAGATACATACTAATATCTTATCTTGAAGCTAAGTTTAAAATAGCACTTTACACGCCTTTGGGGAAATGAGAGTCGTCTCAACCCAAGACTGCGTGACAGAGTTGCTCACGGAGATTGGGGCTGGTGGCTAAAGCCTATATAGGAGGCCCTCCTGCACCCAGCCCCTGGGAAGGAACTTGGACCCCGCCACAAAGGAAGGACAGGGAACTCATGGGCCCGGAGGTCACGGGCCGAGGTAGAGCGAGCAGCGTGCGATGAGAGGAGGCAGGGGAGGCCCAGTCTGGAAGACAGAGTTTCTGAAGTGGGACTCTTGGGGCGCATGTAGCAGGATTATCTCAGGGGCTTGTTGCCAGTGCAGACGCTTGGGTCCCTCTCAGGCTTGGAACCTGCTTTATGGGCAAGCACCCTAGGGGATTATTTGAAGCACAGGGCTCCACAGTCCACATGGATGGCTTTCTGGATCTTACCCTCAATGCAACGGAGGCCACTGGAGGTCTTGGAAAAGAGAAACAACGCATTCCAGTTTTAGAGACGTCCTTCCTCTCGGGTAGCAACCGAGGGAGGGAGACAGACCCTGTGACGGCCAGGACAGAAGTCCATGTGCCCCCCTCATCTCTTTGCTTCCCCACCAGTAGTACCGGGTGGACTAGCTCCTGACCTCAGTGGCCAGTCCCAGGGCACCTGCCGATGCCCCCTGGTCACCTAGACCCTCATGCACTGGCAGGTGGATTGACACTGGCCCTTGGATTGTCCACTGCTCCTTTAACATCTCACACAGTCGCTCGCTGTCACCACAGCAGTCGGTTGCCCAGGGCAAACTGCCACGTCACCTGTCCGGGATGGTTTTGACAGCACTGGGCCCGGGAATGGGGAGAAACTTTCGGTGACTCTCACGGTTCTCTCTGGCCCTATGAGTCTGTCACATGAGCTCAGGGAGGGAGGAATCAGTCAGTGAGACTGTCACCTCTCAATAGGTCAGATTCCTCACCCTGGGTCCAGGTGACCGCCCCCCTCCCCAAGGGCTCCTGGCTTGAAGATGAACAAACAAGGTGCTGAGTATATCAACCCGTCCCACTCGGAGGGTGTACCAAGTGGCTTTTGACTCAGGCTGATACCTACCAAAACCAGCCTCCCTCTTTCAGATAAATGACAAATTTTTCACTCTCCCCGCATTTTCAAAGAGAGGCTGACAGAGGGAACGTTGCGAATCACAATCAGAGTTTCCTGCCGCAGAGCACACAAGATGAGAATTGATCTCAAACCTTTTACTGTCATCATTTACTGAGTGCTGGAAAGACATACACATAAGTCAGCAGAGAAAAACTCAGAATCCTGGTCTCTGGCTGCCTGTCAGCAAGACGCCCAGGTAATGTCGCTTTGCTGAGACCGAGAGCAGATTCAAGCCACAACCCAGCCCGGCCTCCTTAGGCTCCAGAAATACCAGCGAGATCTTTACCTCCACCTTCCTTATTCCTTTCATCAACGTTACGGAGGCATAGTTTACCTACGATACATGGCACCCACGTCAAGAGTACAGGTTGATGTTTTGACAGATGTCTATATCCAGATCACCATTACCTCAGTCAAAATGTAGACTCTTTCTGTCTATCGCCAGAATTCCTTCCAGTCTCTCGGAGGTCAGTCCCCTTTTCACCTCTGACCTCAGACACCCACTGATCTGCCTTCTGTCACTGTAGTTTTATACTTTTTATAATTTCAAATAATGGAATCAGACAGCCTGTAGTCTGGTGTCTGGCTTCTTTTACTGGCTTTTGAGCTTAAGCCACACCCCTGCATATATCAGTAGTTTGTTTCCTTTTATCGATGAGTAGTTTATCTGTTCACCTGTTGTTGGCCATTTGGGCTGTGTCCGGCTTTTGGCTCTTAGGAATAAAGCTGTTATAAACACTTGTGTGCAAGTCTTTGCGGGGACGTGTGGTTTCGTGTCTCTTGGGCAAATACCCGGCAGTAGCTGTTTTGCATGGTAGGTGTATATTTACGTGCTAAGATACCGCCAGGCCTGTTTACGTTTACGTTCCCACCACCAGCGGTAAGAGTTCCGGTGGCTCCGCATCCTGGCCAGCGCTCGGCGTGGTCGGTCTTTTTCATTGTATCCATTCTATTCTAACGGGCGTGCGGTGGGGTCTCACTGTGGTTACTGTTTGCATTTCCTGGATCACTAGCGTTTAAACACCTCTCCATGTGCTCACTGGTCATTCATGTGCCTCCTTTCAGAGGGGTCTTTTCTAATCCTTTGCTCATTTAACAAGTGAGGTTATTTGTTTTATGAGTAAGTTGTAAGGATTCTTGATAGATTCTGACTATAATATTTTGTCAAAGATATGTATTTTCTTTCAGCCTGTTGCCTTTTTCCCCCTCCCATTTTCTTTTGTTAATTAATTAGTTTAGAGAGAGTGCCCCCCCCACACACACACAGGTGGGGGAGGGGGCGAGGGGGAAGGAGAAAGAGAGAATCCCAAGCAGTCTCTACACCGTCAGCATGGAGCCCAGTGTGGGGCTTGAACTCACTAACCAACCACGAGTTCCTGACCTGAGCCGAAGTCAGACGCCTAACCAAACTGAGCCACCCAGGTGCCCTTCCTCCCATTTTCTTAACCCTGTCTTTCACAGAGCAAAATTTTAAATGTTGATAAATTCTAATTTATCAATTGTTTCTTTTATGGTCTGTGTTTCTTTTGTCTTATCTTAGAAATTTTTGCCTACTCCAAGTTTGTAGAGATTTTCTTCTGTTTGAGAAGTTTTATACTTCTGGCTTTTACATTTAGGTCTGTGATCCATTTCTAGTTAATTTTTTGTGTATGGGATGTAGTAAGGTTGGATGTTTATTTTTGCCATGGAGGCATTCAGTTGTCCCATCACCATTTGCTCACAAAAGTTTTTTGTCCTTATTGAATTACCTTGATGCCTTTATCAAAAATCAACCGGCTATATACCTGTGGATATATGTCTGAATTCTCTGTGCTGCTTCATTGATGTGTGTCTCACTTTTCAGTCAATGCCATATAATCAGGTTAAGTCCTCCAACTTTGTTCTTCTCTTTAAAAAATTGCTTTGTCAGGGCGCCTGGGCGGCTCAGTTGATTAAGTGTGTGACTCTTGATTTCGGCCCAGGTCATGATCTTGTGGTTCGTGAGATCAAGCCCTGAGTAGGGCTCTGCGCTCATAGTGCAGAGCCTGCTTGGGAGTCTCTCTCTCTCTGCCCCTCACCCCCTCTTTCTCTCTCAAAATAAGTAAATTAACATTTAAAAGTTGTCTACTCTAGGTCATTTGCATCTCCACATACATTTTAGGATGAGCTTGTTTCTATGTAGATACTCCCCTGCAATTTTGTTTGGGGTCATGTTGAATCTATTGATCTATTTGGGGAAAATCAACATCTTGACAATTTGATTCTTCTCATCCATGAGCATGGTATAGCGTCCTGTGATTTTAGTCTTTTAAAATTTCGGCAGTTTTGTAGTCTTCGTTATTTAAGTTTTATACACACTTTGAAAAATGTATTTCATGCTTTGGGGTATATTGTAAATGAGATTGTATTTGTTATTTGCTTCCATTGCTCATTGCCTCTTCCTCCCACTGCTCCTGCCCTTCCTTCTTCTTTTTCGGTTATCGCCTCCTCCTGGTTGTAACCTGACAGTAAAGTCTTACATACATCTTTTTGTCCTTGACACTGCTCGTATTTAGGGTTTGAAAAGATCTTAGTTGATGATTTGGTCAAGAATTGGCATTGGTGCTACCCTACATGATTGTCTCTTATTGCAGAATTTATGCCATAATCCTTACCTCATGAAGCCATCTTCTGTCTTTTAAAAAAATTTTTTTTAATGTTTATTTGTTTTTGAGAGAGACAGAGAGTGTGAGTGGGGGAGGGGCAGAGAGGGAGGGAGACACAGAATCGGAAGCAGGCTCCAGGCTCTGAGCCATCAGCCCAGAGCCCGACGCGGGGTTCAGACTCACAGACCGCGAGATCGTGACCTGAGCCGAAGTCGGACGCTCAACCGACTGTGCCACCCAAGCGCCCTGAAGCCACATCTTGTTTCTATCACCTTCCTCTTTTTTCGTAGATCCCACAGTCACACCTCCTCCACGGAGCCTTCAAGAAAGATGTGACGCATTCTCTGATATGTTTTCAACATTGAATCTTTCTGTACTCACCACCACATTGATTGAAAGTTGGTTATCTAACTGATTGTTCAGAATGAAGGGATTTTACGTTATTTACCTCTTATATGCCTGTATTCATTTCCTAGGGCTGCTGTAACAAGGCGCCATGAACTGGGTGGCTTAAGACAACAGAAATTTATTTCCTTGTGGTTCCAGAGGCTAGGGGTCCAAAACCAAGGTGTCGGCAGGGCCGTGTTCCCTCTGACACCTGTAGGGAGAATCCTTCCTCGCCTCATCTGGCTTCTGGTGGTTCCTAGCAATTCTTTGCGTTCCTTGGTGTGCAACCTCATACGTCAATTTCTGCTTCCATCCTCACATGGCATTCGCATGGCCTGTATCTGTGTTTCTTCTCTTCTTGTAAAGACACCAGTCCTACTGGATCAAGGGCCCACATACTCCAGTATGACCTCATCTTAACTAACCACATCTGCAATGACTCTATTTCCAAATAAGGTCACATTCTCCAGTAGTGGAGATTAAGACTTCAACATATCTTTGGGGGTGGGGGACACAATTCAAAACATAACAATGTCTTAGCTCACTCTTTGTCTCAAATATCCTTCCTCCTTTTCTTTTTTTTTTTAAATTTTTTTTTCAATGTTTTTTATTTATTTTTGGGACAGAGAGAGACAGAGCATGAACGGGGGAGGGGCAGAGAGAGAGGGAGACACAGAATCGGAAACAGGCTCCAGGCTCCGAGCCATCAGCCCAGAGCCCGACGCGGGGCTCGAACCCACGGACCGCGAGATCGTGACCTGGCTGAAGTCGGACGCTTAACCGACTGCGCCACCCAGGCGCCCCCTTCCTCCTTTTCTTCTCTTGAAGAGTTACCTGGAGGACCCAGTTCAAAATTCACCTTCTCAGTTATTTTCCTGAATTCCCCAGAAGCAATGAATTGCTTCTGTTCCTATCTTTATAACATCTTGCATTTCCGTTAGGCAGTCTATCAACACTGTGTGCAACCTGAGGGCAGAAACTACCTTATGCATCTGGGAATAAAGCTCCGAATCCCAGAATCCCATACAGACCACCTCTGTGGAGTAGCCATTCCAACCATGGAAATTTCAGGCACATGCTCAAACAATCTTTGATCTGTAGAGTTGTAGATTAATGAAAAAGACGAGGAGGCTTTGGGGATTCTGTGTTATTTGATTTTCTATTTTAAGAATTTTATCGTTAGGAAATACTCTGGATAACGTTTGGGGGTCCTATCTGTCTTCTTATGTAAAATTACTTGTTCTGGCTGACTACCTTATATTCAAAACATAAGAGAAAATAACCTAATGCATTATATCTGAGTCTCTTGGCCTTGGCACTACAGATATTCTGGGCTGGGCTATTCTTTGTTGTAGGAGGGCTGTCCCGTGTATTGTAGGATGTTGAGCGGCATGTTGACCTCTATATGATCGATGCCGGTAGCAACCCTCTCCCCAGTGTGACAAGCAAAAATGTCACATTGCCAAGCATTCCTGGGGCGGTGGGCGGGGGGCAGCCTCACCCCCACCATCACAGTTGAGGGCCGCTGTAGGTTCGCTTTCTGGTTAACACTCTCCTTGACCCGTAAGGCCGCTCGCTCTGCAGCAGGACCACTGGCACTGTGCGTAGACCGCACAACTCGGCTTTTCCTTGCTCCTGCCTCTGTACATCTGGAGCCTGGGGGTGGCCTCATTCACGCAGAGGGGAAAATTAATGCCCCTGCTTATCATAAAGACTCCAGGACTCAAAGATCGAGAGAAACGAAGCCAGCACTCAGGCACGCAGAGCCGTATTAACTTCATTCTCGATGCCCCAGAATCTTCGAGAGCCCTTGCTGAGTTCTTCCTGGAGTCATTGAACTAGAAGGAATAAGATTGTGGTTTTAGAAGAAAGACTAAAAACCAGGGGTGGAAATCTTCTGGAAGGGCGGGCTTGGGAGGCCTGGGGCGGTGGCCCCAACCTCTCCAGAACCAGAGTTGCTTTCGGCAGCGGCTTCCAAATGTGGTCAGAGGAGGAGGCAGCCCTCGTTCGTGGGCAGACCAGGCTGGGACCTTTTAAGTGCTAGTGCAGGCCTGTGGCTGGGAAGGCACAGGGGAAGGGGGAAGGCACGCTGACTGTTCGGAAGTGGCCTTGAATCTGCCTACTTCCCACAGACTCTTGAGTTTCGGTCTGAGAGCCGCCGCACCGCCGTGGAAGGTGGTGTGCAAAGGTCCCCCTCTTTTGATTGGCTGGCAGCCGCCCCCGTGGAACTGGGAGAGACTTGCATCAGAGTGGAGACCCTGCCTTGTGCTTTGGGTCTGCTCTGTGATGTAAACCCTTCCGACCGAAGGACAGATAATTTGCTGAACCAGGAAGCTGCCTCTCTCCTCCTCTTTAAAAAATCAGGTAAAGTTCACATAATATAAAATTAGCCATTTTGGAGTATATAACTCACTTGTATTTACCACGTTCACAGTGGTGTGTGACGTCACCGCATCAGTCTTAGAACACGTTCACCATCCGCAAAGAAACCCTGTAGCCACTGAGCAGCCCGTCCCCATTCTCCCCTCCCCCAGCCCCTGGCAACCACGAGTCTACGCCATGGGTTTGCTTATTTTGGACGTTGCGTATAAGTGGAATGATACTTACTATATGTGACTTTTTGTGCCTGGCTTTTACACTTAGTGTATGTTTTGGAGATTCGTCCGCGTTCATAGCAGGTGTGAGTCCTTCACTCCTTTTTATGGCTGAATGATACTCCAGTGTGTAGAGGGACCTCGTTTAGTTTATGCACTCATCTGTGAGGGACATTTGGGTTACTTCTGCCTCTTGGCTTTTGGGAGAGACGTTTGTGTTTCTCATCCTTAAAAAAGTTTGTAAAATGTACACCCCTAACAATATGCCACTTTAACCATTTAGAAGTGTGCGAGCCAGTGGCCCTAATACATTCACGGTGTCGGACAACCATCACCACGGTCTGCCTCCAAATCTTTTCCATCACCCCCAGAGGAAATCCCGTACCTGGGAAGCAATAGCTCCCCAGCTCTCCGGCCCCAGCCCCTGATAATCCGTGATGTACCGTCTGACTCTCTGAGTGTGCCTTCCGGGCGAGACAATTCACGCAAGGGAGTCGCACAGTATTTGTTCATCGTGTGTGGGTGCTTTTGTATAGCACCGCATCTTGGAAGCTCGTCCAGGGTGGAGCGGGTGTCAGTTCTTCATTCCTTTTGGTGTTCGGGTGATCTCCCGTTGTAAGGACGCCTCCCCGTTTCAGTTATGCCTTTACCTGTCGCCGCACGTTTGGGTTGCCTCCGCCTTTTGGCTGTGGTGCACAGAGTTGCCGTGAATGTTCGTGTCTCTCACAGGTGGCCAAGGGGTGTCTGCAGCCCTTAGCATAATGTCCAGACTTCTCAGCATGACACTCATCCTGAGGCCCTTCTCTTCCCCCACCATGGGGTATAATCTCCTTAGGGCCTGGCCACACAGAATGCTTTCGAATCGCTGGAATTAGACTCAATATGCTTCCAGCCCCGGTGTCTTTGCACATGTACGTCCTCAGCTGGGAACACTTTCTTCGGTCCTTCTTCGCCTGCCTGCATCCTACGTGTCCTCCAAGACTGGGATGAAGTTTCACCATTTGCTGGGGAGATTTCCCTAGCGTGGCACACCTCATTTTTCAACCCGGCCCCAGGCTGCTTAGGCAGAGTAGCAAAGTCAGGGTGCGAGTAGAAGAGTTGAGGAAGTCACCCAGGAGCCCGGGCGCTGGTGGGCAGGTGCAGCAGGGGAGACAGGGTATGGTGGGGCGAGGTGGCCTTGTGAGCAGTGTTGGGGTGCTGGGATGTTGGGGTGCCAGGGACACTATCACCAGGGGGCGGGTGCTCCAAATCCATTCCGGGGCTTCTGGCTCCTCTTGTGTTCCTGAAGCTCTCTCTGCTGATCTCTGTCACAGCCCTTATCCTATCACTGCATCACAGGCCATTAACCCGACAGCCTCCTCCAGTAGACCCAGAGCTCCTAGAGCGGGGGACCCTGGATGGTCATCTTTGTGTCCCCAGCACCCAGCCAGTAAGTGAACCCCAGTGAGCACAGAGGCTGGATTAAATTCGTAGGAGGTTTGAAATGAAACACAGTTCTTATTAATATCACTCATTAAATCCCTAGGATTTATGTACGTTAAAATAAATAGATAGCCTTTTGGATTACCAAGAAAAGAAAATTCCTGGGGCGCCAAAATTCCTTTGGCTCAGGTCATGATCTCATGGTTCATGAGTTTGAGCCCCACGTCGGGCTCTCTGCTATCTGTGCAGAGCCTGCTTTAAATCCTCGGCTCCCCTCTCTGTCTGCCCCTCTCCCACTTGTTCTGTTTCTCTCTCTCTCTCTCTCTCTCTCTCTCTCTCTCTCTCTCTCAAAAATAAATAAATAAAAACTTTAAAAAAAAAAAGAAAAGAAAATTCCTGAAAATAGGTACACTTCTTGAGGAAACCAGGCCTATTCTTATTTACTGAGTCAGTGAGACTGAATCTTTGTTTGTTTCAATAGCTTTATCGAGATATATAACTTACCCATTTAAAATATACAGATCAGCGGGTTTTATTATATTCACAAAGTTGTGCCACCATCACCAAAATGGCCATTTATCTATTAGCAGTCACTTCCCGTTCTTGTCCCCCACCTGGTCCTGCCCTTGGCAGCTACTAATCTACTTTCTTAGACTGAGTCTTAAATACTATGAGCACTAGACACCCTCCCTCCCCTCTGCATGTCAGGTTTGAACATCTGCCTTAGTGAGAAGGTTTTTCCAGGCAGAGAATGAGAGAGGGAAGGATGTCAGAGGAAGGAAGGAAGGAATGAAGGGAGGGAGGGAGGGAAGGAAGGAAGGAAGGGAGGAAAGGAGAGAGGGATGGAGGGAGGAAGGGAGGGAGGGAGGGAGGGAGGGAGGGACCGTGTGGGGCAAAGAGGCAGCAGTTATATGTGAAATTGGGACTGTCTGGCTCAGGAGATTCTTAGAAGAAAAGAAAGTAGGAGGTGCAGAGAAATAAAGAGCGAGCCAAAACGTATTCCTTTGGGAAAGTTTGCTGGGTTCTTTTCTAGCAAAAGAAATACTGATGTCATGGAAATGAGATGGGCTGGGAACGCTGTCTAAGGGTGAACGTTCCCGTTGGTTACATGAGCTGCTGACAAGCAGCAGCAGGAATGTTGGCGGATGATGGGTCCCCAGTCCCCCCCCCTGAAGTTTTAAAGGAAAGTCAGGAACATTATTATCCCTTTGGCCATCCCCCATTGTTGTGTGTGTGAGACACGTGGTCTGCCCGTCAGATTCCAAGTCTCCTCATTTAATAGGCTCCTGAACATATAAAGGGGACTTCTAGGTAAAAATATTGTATTTAAATTTTTTTAAATGTTTATTTATTTTTGAGAGAGAGAGAGAGAGAGAGAGAGCAAGTGCAAGCGGGGGAGGGGCAGAGAGAGAGGGAGACACAGAATCCGAAGCAGGCTCCAGGCTCTGAGCTGTCAGCACAGAGCCTGATGTGGGGCTTGAACCCATGAACTGTGAGATCGTGACCTGAGCCGAGGTCGGATGCTCAACCCACTGAGCCACCCAGGCGCCCTAAAAATATTGTATTTAAATGCAGATTGCTGTCTTTTACCACGATGTTCAATTAAAAAATAAAAGAATAGGGGGGGAGGCAGGAAGGTCGGAGAAGAAGTGAGACTGGAGTGATAAAGACAATGAAACGGATTCTCCCCTAGAGCCTCCGGAAGGAGCGCAGCCCTGCCGACCCATTGCAGACTTCTGATCTCCAGAACTGTGAGGTAATAACATCTGCAGTGTCCCAAACTACTCACTTTGTGGTCATTTGCTACGGCAGCCCTATAGGAACCGCGTCCAGATTTCGAGTTTTACTTTGTGGCTTCCCCCTGTCGTAAAAATAGCTTGCAGCTACCGAGTGGTAATGAGGTGCCCAGACCTGCACCAGACCCAGGACAGACATCATCTCATTTAATTCTCCTGGTGACCCTAGTAGACAGGCACCATCGCCACCCTCAGAGAGAGAGCGAGAGCGTGTGCGAGAGAGAGAGAGAGAGAGAGAGAGAGAGAGAGAGAGAGAGAGAGTGTGTGTGTTTGTGTGGTATGTCTGTGCATGTGTGGTGCATATGTGTGGGTTGGCAGGGCCACGCTCTCTCTGGACGTTCTAGGCAGAATCTGTTCCTTGCCTCTTCCGGGATCTGGTGGCTGCTGGCCTTTCTTGGCCATGGTTGCCTCAGTCCAGCCTCTGCCTCTGTCTTCACGTTGCTTCACGTTTTCTCCTCTATTGTGTCTGGATCAGATCTTCCTTTGCCTTCCTCTTCTACATACGTGCAATCATATTTAGGGCCTGCCCGGATAATCCAGGATGATCTTCCCATCTCAAGATTTTTAACTTAATCACGTCTTCTGCCATGTCAGGTAACGCACACAGATTCCAGGAATTAGGAACTAAACCCATATCTCTGGAG
The DNA here is from genome assembly GCF_028018385.1 of Neofelis nebulosa. NCBI lineage: Eukaryota > Metazoa > Chordata > Mammalia > Carnivora > Felidae > Neofelis > Neofelis nebulosa. Next base: position 82,207,402 of record NC_080792.1, read on the forward strand.
GGCCATCTTTCAGCATTCCACAGGGGGTGGGCACCCTGAGCATCTTGCCCTTCGCGCCTCAAGCCTAGGAGCTGGCTGTCCCATTTGCCGTGTGACAGATGAGGAAGTTTGAGGCTCAGAGAAGCTTACTGTCTTGCCTGTATGTCCCATGCAGCTGCTAAGTGGGACAGGCTCTTTGCGCTAACCCCAAAGAACGTTGGTGGAGAAATAGGGGGCTGGAGCTACCACCATATGTGATTCCAAGGAGCTCTCCTGGTTTCTTGGACACCTCAGTGTTTTCATCTGTAAAACGAGAATCGTAGTATACCCTTCCTGATCTAGGTCGGAAGAAATTAGACCATTTTCGTGAACATTCTTTGAAAAATACTATGTTCTATAGATGTAAAAAGTTATTATTATCTAGAGCGGGTTCATAAAAAAAAAGTCTTCATATATGAGAAGAGAGATGACTTGGCTGAGCATCATGAAGGAAATGCCAAAATATTTATAGAAATCACCACCCTGGCTTGGAGTGCTGAGCCTTCACTTAAGATAGTGACTAAAGTTCCGAGGTGGAGATGTTTAAAAACCTTCCCCCGTTTGAAGAATTGTACCTGGAAGCCACTTCCAAAGAGGGTGGCAAGAGATGCTGAATTATTTCAAGTTGAGAGGGGGAAGGAAGGTGAGGTTTTCAAAAAAAATTTTTTTAATGTTTATTTTATTTTTGAGAAAGACAGAGGGAGACAGAGTATGAGCAGGGGAGGGGCAGAGACAGAGAGGGAGACACAGAATCCGAAGCAGCCTCCAGGCTCCCAGCTGTCAGCACAGAGCCCGACGCGGGGCTCGAACTCACAGACTGCTGAGATCATGACCTGAGCTGAAGTCGGACGCTTAACCAGCTGAGCCACCCAGGTGCCCCGGAAGCTGAGTTTTACTCTTGACGACTCTTACCCCTCTCTCCACGCGTCTAGATGTGCATAATGGGGATGTTAGCATTTAATTGCAGTCACACCACCATGTGCTGTTTTTGTCCGTTAAGTTTCTGAGGTTTTGGTCACCAGGGTGGTAGAGAAAGGATGGAAGGAGAAGAGAAAGGGCGGGTAGGGGCAGGGGACATTGCAGAGGTAAGCAGTGAAATGACACCAGGAAAAGCAAGTCAGGCACGATGAAGAGCATTTAGGAAGAACCTACACGTCTTTATCAAAATTGATTTTTGACCTTTCAAAAAGACCTCTACTCTGCGGGGTTTTTTCATGCTGTACTCTTATTCTACATCCCGCATGAAAAGCATATCCACTCAGAACAGACCACATGCGGTGCCATGGCAGACATCACTAATCAATCATAGCAACCCAGAGCTCCAGGCAGCCCCTCCCAGCCAGCGAACGAGCTATCACCTCTGCTCTCAATGATAAGCATAGGACATGAATTTTACTGCCTTCATTAACTTACTTCCAAAGACTTTCTGACCTGTTGTTTATACCCAAGCTCAGGCTGCTCGTTTGCTATTTCACTAACTCCTAGCTTATTGGCGACCCAACAATACCCACTGCTGATGGCTCACTGTGTACCAAGTACCCCACATTTAATCCTCGGGAGTGTTAGTTTTCTAGGTAACAGAAGCTCATCTGAATAAGACGTCTGTCAGAGGAAGGGTTCTGTGGCTTGCAAAGAGCTGGAAGGTACTGCTCCGGAGACGCACGAGACATTGCGCCAGCGTGAATTGTTAGATGGTTGAGGCACGCAAAAGAGGTTATTTACCCTCAAAGAACTTACAGTCGTGGTGTGGGCAACACAAGCAAATGCAACCCAGCGAAGGAAAAAAACCAGACCACGCGTGTGTGTGCAGGGACAGAAAAGCAAATATGACACCACGTTAGCAGTTGTCGGATATGGGTGGGAGGTACCAGGAATTCACTCTTAACTTTACTGCGCATTTGAAGCTTTTTACAATAAAAAGCTGGGGGTGGAATAAAACACAGTGAATGGATGTATCTGGGAAAAAAAACATTTGTGAGCTCTTTGTCACTTCTGTTTTTATTTTATTTTTTTGAATTTTCATTGAAATGTCACTCGCATAGCATAAAATGCACCCTTTTAAAGTGTACGTTTCATCGGTTTTTAGTATTCCCACTATGTTTTGCAAACATTACCACTATCTAATTCCGGAACATTTCCATCATCCCATAAGGAGCCCCAGACCTATTCACAATCAGTCTCTATTTTTCCTTCCCCCCGCCCCGTAATCTACCTTCTGCCTCAGGGGATTTGCCGATTCTGGATGTTTCATGTAAATGGATTCAGACAGTTATATGGCCTTTGTGTCTGGCTTCTTTCACTTGGCATCATGTTTGCAAGGTTCGTCCACATTGTAGCAGGTGTCAGAACTTCACCCCTTTATACGGTTGGATCATACTCCGTTGTGCGGATATGTGACACTTTATTTACGCATTCACCCACTGACTGATGTTTGGGTTGTTTCTGCTTTTTGGCTCTTACAAATAATGCTGCTAAGAGCATTCATGCCCAAGCTTTCGTGTGGACGTGTTTTAAATTCTCTTGGGTATATACGTAGGAGTAAAAGTGCTGGGTCATGTGGTAACTCTATGCTTAACCTTTTAAGGACTTGCCAGACTGTCTTCCAAAGTGGCTGCACCATTTTACCTTCCCACCAGCAGTGTGTGAGGATTCCCATTTCCCTATATCCTCACCAGCACTTGTTATGGTCCTTCACTTTAATAGCCATCGTAATGGCTATGAAGTGACACATTGTGACCTTGACTCACATTTCCGCCCCTTCCGTGTTTCTATCTTAATTCTGATGGCCAACCTTCAGCTGAGATACTGGACCTGGAAAAGCAGTGGAGGATCCTGAAAGCAGTTGCATCCCACCCACACTTGAGAGTTGTCTCCCTCTGCTCTTCAGACAACGCCGAGTTATTGTTGTGTTACTTTTCTGTTACTGTGTGACGAGTTACACAAGCTTAGAGGCTCAGCATAACCGCTAGTTCACCGACCTGTAGGTGAGAGGATCAGCACGGGGGGAGCTGGGCTCTCTGCTCAGGGTATCACCAGGCTGGAACCAAAGTGTCCCTTGGCTTGAGTTGCCATCTGGATGCCCCGGGGAAAATTCTGTGTCCACGACCATTCTTGGCAGTGGTGGAATTCGGTGTCTTCGGTGGGCATTAGAACCAGGGGAGCACTCTCAGCTCCAGGAGACTGCCCACATTCCTTGCCACACGACCTCCTCCGTCTCCAAGCCAGCAGTGGCATATCTGTCCTCATCCTTTGAATCTCTGACTTTTCTGTCTCTGCTGTTTGGACCCAGCTTCGCAGGGCTCAGGTGGTGAGGTGAGGCCCACCCGGATAACCTCTGTCTCCTAAGGCCAGCTGACTTGGGACCTTAATTACACCTGCAGAATCTTTTCTTAGCAGTACCTCGATTAGCGTTTGATTGTGTAACTGGGAAAGGTGTAGGGACAGCAGGAGCCGGGAATCTCAGGTGGGTGGGGGACATCCTAGAATTCGGTTTCTCACCAGGCTTTTGACACAGACACTAGAATGAGTCTTTTGCTGAGACGGCTTCAGAACATTTGAATGCACCAGCCCTGCACAAAGTTCCAGTTTTATGGCCGACATTGGCCAACAGCTGTTGAAAGTCTGACGGTATACGGCAAATCCGTTGACACTGCTCATACTGACTCTTGTCATTGATTATTGAATTGATGGTTCCCCTTGGTTTCAGGAGCTCCTGGCATGTGGACCAGGACCTTGCTGAACCTTGACAGAGTGATAAATTGCACTTTTATGTCCTCGTTTGATTCTGTGGCTCTTTTGAAAGGAACACCCTTCTGATGTGCCCAGTAAAAACCTCTTTGATGTGCCAAACGTGGACAATTGAGCCTTTAAGGAATTTTAAGCACAGAAAGTGAGTATCTGCCCATATGGACGCAAGCACAGTCTTTTGTTTGTTCCTTATGGTGGATGTCAGGTTTCAGAAATGCTCCTTATTCTTGGCAATGTCCCTTCCCTCTTCTGCATAATCGCCCGGCTCTCCTGTTCTGAAACCGGAGCAAATTGCCTCTCGTTAACATTAAGTCGAATAAACTAAAGTGAGCACATGTGAAAGCGGAAATGACCTTGAAAGAGAAAGCCAGTGGGAGCTACTTCCCAGAGGTTAAGTCAGAAGTGAGTAGAAATTTTTATCTTTCTTTTCATATTGTTGAAACGCAGTAGGTTTCCACTGGTCTGAAGCCAGCATCTCCAGTGTGTGTTATCGGGACACTGGTTTCATCCAATGCGTTGGTATGTGTTAGGTAGAAAAGGGTTCTGTGGTCAGTCAGACAGGTGTGCCGTTAAGTATATGAAAATGTCCTGGGGAGAGATACAGCGCGTTGCGATTTCCAAACCTAGAGGTTGTGCTGAATGCTCACTTGGTTTAGGAAATATTTATGAGATTAGAGCTTTACGGAACACACTTGGGAAAGGACTCTGTGGAGCAAATTCTTTGGCTTGGGAAGGCAGACGTGTATCTGGTGGCATATTGGTTACACAGACCCAGAAATGGACACATCTCCATTTGGGTGACAAGTACATATATATGGGTCACAGACGGACCGATTTTGGTCAGACAAATGGATAGCAGTTTTTCTGCCTCAAGTAACTTTCTCAGTGGGATTGTCTCCTAAACCCTTCACAGTCTATTAATACCATTCCCAATCTAGGCTCGGAAGTAGCTTCCAACACTTCAATAACAATGGTACGCATCTAGTGGCTGGAGAAGAGAAGGAAATTAATACTTATTGATTACCCCTAACGAAGGTAGGTACTTTGCGTGTGCTTTATCCTATTGATTTTAATGTTTATTAATGTAGCGTTTATTTTTGAGAGAGAGAGAGAGAGAGAGAGAGAGAGAGAGAGAGAGAGAGAGAACATGAGCAGGGGAGAGGCAGAGAGAGAGGGAGACACAGAATCTGAAGCAGGTTCCAGGCTCCGGGCTGTCAACACAGCCCGATGCGGGGCTCAAACCCACGAACTGTGAGATCATGACCTGACCTGAGCCGAAGTCGGACGCTTAACTGTCTGAGCAACCCAGGCGCCCCTGCTTTTATCCTGTTGAAACTTCATAGAAACTTCATACAACCCTGCTGAAGTGAGTCTTAGTTACTTTCAGTTCATAAATGAGGACGCTGAAACTCAGAGAGTTTAAGCAGTTTGCCTAAGGTCACACAGCTTAATAGCAGAGGGCGTTTGGAGCCAGGAATGTGATCATGTGTGACTCCAGAGCCCCTCCTCCTCTCAGTATCTTGCTTCTCTGCCCTTGTTGCTGATCTATTCTAATTTATGCTGCAAATGAGTAGTTTACTAAAAGTTGGGTGTAGATCAAACATTTCCAACTGACTTATATGTTCCCACTGATCAGCATTGTGATTTCAGCCATGCTTCCTCTTTAGCCGACAGCGATTTTGGATACTTGAGTTCTCGGTTTCCCCATCCCTTCCCTATTCTCTATCTAAAGTGATGAGTGACCTGAGAACCAAACTTTTACAATGCCCCAGGGAAAACTAACTCTGATTTCTGATTTATTTTCCATCTTTCGATGCTTCATAAAGTATTCATAAACGTATCCTTCCATTGATTTGAACGGCTATGGGGAGCTTCAGAGCCAGACTCGGGCTCAAAACATTTGACGTTCGGCTACTGACTTCATTTCGTGCCCGTTTCCTCAGTCTGTAAAATGGGAATGATAAATCCCGGCCGAGGACAAAATAAGGTCGCGAAAGTGGACGTGAATTTAAAGCACTTACGTAGGAGTGCTTAGTAGATGCGAACCTGTCTTCATCCTTAACGGTTGGAACAATGTTGGCGATAAAGATGGAAAAACAGAAAAAGAAACAGGACACCTTTTAGGGGCTCTGAAAATAGATTTGAAGAAATGAGCACCTGTCCTCTCCTTCTCTTACCTGTCTTGCTACTCCTAGTCCATTTGTGGCCAGTGAGCACCAATTCAGAGTGTACTTGAAAATTCGAGTAAACACGAACATACATTAATATTAACCAAAGAACAAATATTTGTGCAACTCCCCTGGCCGTCATGTTTACTTTCGCTCTGAGAGACGCGGTTAGCAGAAGTAACATCAAACAAACAAAAGGAAAGCTATTCCTGTCACCCAAGGAAAGTTACGTCCCCGCTTTTGCCACACCAGACCTTTAGCTACTCTCTGTCCTAAATAGGGAAAGGCAGTTGGTGTTTAAACACGAGGTATTTTTTCTTAAACATATGTCATTTTAAAATGCTCTTATCTTGATATCCGCAGAGCTCTCCAGCACGCTGCCTTGCCCGTGGTAGGATCATTTTGTTGAATTAATGAATATTTACGGAAACATGCTAAACTCCCATCTCCCCCATTTTTAACTCCCAACGACATGAACAGGTTTTGTTTTGTGTCTGGAAATAGTTCGGCTCCTGGAAAATATTTTCCCAAGGAGCGTGGTGGAAGACGAAATGGCCTGACTTTGCTCAAAATAAAAGCTAAGCCAATATTTGCTACCCAGACTCACCAGCTCTGACCTTCAGCTGTTTGAGACAGACTTTCATGGCTTGGCAGATACAACAGCAGGGATCTCACTTCTGCCTGAAATCTTAAGTTGACTCTAGACCCTTACACACACACACACACACACACACACACACACACACACACACAAATACATGTCCCATTCAGAACCATCAGCTGTTCAGTTCACTCATAGCTCCTTCTGTAGGGTAAATAAAGAGTGCTAAAGCAATCTGGGAAGCCTCTCCACCCTCTTAATTGATCCCATTGTGTACGTACTTCATGACCCATTACACTCTGCCCCTCAAGGTTGCTTCAGAGCGTCTCCTAATCACTGACCGGGGCCAGCTTCACTTGGAGCATGCCGGAGAGCGGCAAGGTTTTCCAATCTTGCAGTCTGTTGCTTTTATGAGTCCTTCGGTATTCATCTTCCGGATCATATAGATTAACCCCATTTACGGCAGATTCCTCGCCGAGCCCTGGCGAAGCCAGTCTGGCCACTGAACAGCACAGGCTCGGCGGGGAGGGGGGGGGGGGGAGCACTTTGCATAAAGCCCATGGAGAAGGTGACAGCCGGGCCTCCCTCTAATAATTCACAGTGGCAGATCAGAACAAATTGTTCTCAGTTTTTCATAGTTGGAAGAGTCAATGGGTTGGGCTGGGCGGAGTGGGGAGGTTGCCGGCAGTACAGAGGTAGTCTCCCTTTTGGCTAACAGGGATTTAAAAATAGTGTCTCAAGAAAATCGTTGCAAACAGGAGACCACAGGGATGCTACACAGAAACACGCAAGGAGGATGTTGCTATTTCTGCTAGCTGTTTGGGTCAGGACGATGAGTGATTTTTTTTTTTTTTTAAATGGGGGCCAGGGGGAGAGTAAGTGAGGAGAGGGGTAGGATTTGGGAAATAGAGAATGCTATCCAAGCCTCTTCCTGATATCCGGGGTCTCGCAAGCCTAAGATAAGACAGCAGAACTTGTCTCTGAGGACAGGTGCAGCTATGGGCCTATGTTGTCCTCCCTCCAGGCTGGACAGGAGCAAAAATAATGACAGACAGGAATCCAAAAGCCCAAGCCCCGTGCTTCTGCCGTGTCCCTGGCATTTCCCTGCTGAACACAGCCCTGGCTCCTGTTACACTATTTTGGAATCACTTCTATTATTATTTTTAATTGCGGTAAATATGCATAACATAAAATATACCATCTTGCCATTAAAATTCTTTTCTGTTGCTTAATGCGCATTTGTTTCTGAGAGAGAGGGAGACACAGAACCTGAAGCGGGCTCCAGGCTCCGAGCTGTCAGCACAGAGCCCGACGCGGGGCTCGAACTCACAAACCACGAGATCATGACCTGAGCCGAAGTCGGACACTTAACCGACTGAGCCACCCGGGGGGGCCCCACCATCTTGACCGTCCTTAAGTGTATAGTTCGGTAGCATTAAGTATGTTCACGTTGTTGTGCAACTACTACCCGCCTCCGGAACTTTCTCATCGTGCAGAACTGAAACCCCATAGCCAGGAAACACTAACTCACCACGAGCTGCTGACACTAACGTCCATTCCGCTTTCTCTCTGTGATTTTGACTCCTGTGGGTACCTGCACATGAGTGGAATCATACAGCATTTGCCCTTTCGCGTCTGGCTTAGTTCACTTAGCATGTCCTCAAGATTCATCCATGTTGTAGCAGGTGCCAGCGTTCCCTTCCTTTTAATGCCCGAATAATATTCCATTGTACACACGTCCTTGTCTTGTTATCCATTCACTCGTCAGTGGACGCTTGGGCTACGTGCACCTTTTGGTGACCGTAACGCTGCGGCAAACGGGGGTCAGTCGAGATCTTTTATCAAAACTCTCATGCTCGTCTGTTTCCTTTGGCTCCCCTGGTGAGCTCTTCCTCAAAGGATGATCTGGTGAACCCAACTCGGATGAGCAAAGCTGGAGACTCGGGGGTTGAATGGGAAGTCGGGAAAGTCTCCTTGTGAGACTTTAGATGCAGGAGGAAGTGCATCCTTTCCTTTATGAGAAGGGGCTTATGTTCTGGTGACCATATGTCCCCATTTGACCAGGACAGTCTCGGTGGTACATCTGTCATCCCAGGGTAATTATTAATGCCACACCCTTTCACTCTTAGAAGGATCCCTGGTTTGGGCAGGAAATTACAGGGGCACCTTGTTTGTGGAGAAATTTGTACACTGGCGTCAGCTGGGGAGGAGGTGAAACTGAGAACAAAGTGGGCACCTCCTGGAGAGACTTGGGATGATCACGTGGGATCCAAATGTAGCTTCGGGGTCTGAGGAGAACCGAGGGCTGAGGAGTGGGATCAGGCACAAGTGTCCCCAGTATGCTGAACCAACACCTTTCAGTGTCACTGGTCATTCTAAGACAGAGGTTCCCGACTGGTGGGGCCTTGTGCCCTGGGGGCATGTGGCAATGTCTGGAGACATGTGTGGTTGTCACAACTCGTGTGACTGGCATCTAGTGGGCAGAGACCAGGGACCTGCTGAACATTCTGGGTTGCACAGGACACCCTCTGATGACAGAGAATTACCTGTCCTATGTGTCAATAATGCTGTGGTTGAAACACCCGTTTTAAGGGATGCAACGAAGAAGAGAGGACCCCGGAGGGGCGAAGGGAGGACTGAGGACGGAGAGGAAGAAACCACAGCAGGTGCGGACTGTAGGTAGCCGCGGGCAGAACTTGGCTTTTCCTCTCTCCGCTGGGCCTGATCCCCCTACCCAAGCCACTCAGTCCCTCTTCCCCTCTGCTCAGTGGGGCTAACACCAGCCTCCTGTGCCTGACACAGTGGCTGAGAGAGACTTCACGAGGTGCTCCGACGACACGATCCCTCACCAGCACTTTTGCGTAGGTCTCCCCATCCGGGTCTGGCCGAAGGCCAGGAGGTGAGAGAGCAGGGGGGAGGCATGGCCATGTCTCTAGGGCCAGTTCCCAAGTGTGATTTTTTTGCCCAGCACTAGCATCTTGTACACAACACTTACTCCTAAGAGAGTCGCTGTGTTTCAGATCATAGGTTGATATTCCCAGAACACCCAAATGACGCATGGCTTTTTCAAGTCCTGTTTTCTGCATTTTAAGGCATTCTGGGTTGGTGACAGAATGCAGAGAAGAGCTGGCCCCTATCCCCTTGGGTCCTGTTTGCAGTTTGATCTATTTTAATATGCATGCACATCGTAACACTGGATGACGTAATTGTCTTGCTCACAAGCGCTCACCTGTCTGGTCTGAACTTCATTTGCAAACGCTCCCAACCAGCTCCCTATAAATATTCATTAACGATGAGGTCACATGACGAATTCAGCAAAGGATCGCTATTAACCCAAACCACAGCCTTTTCCCCTCCTGAAGGGATCTTGTGCCTCTCCCTATAGGAGCAAGGAAGGCACAGGATCACCTTTCGAGAGTTTAGAAGAAATCAGACTGAGTTTAACTGAAATCAGGACAGGAGAAGATGTGCGGGATGTTAATTACAGGGGAAAAGACCCAGCCAGTGGCCAAGGTGCTGTTCCTTTAGGGCCTTGCGACTTTCATTTACTCTATCCTGCTAATTTCCCTAAGTGCAGCAGGACTGGTGAAAAATCTTTATGCCAATAAAAATATTCACGAGCGACTCTTTTTTTTTTTTTTTTAAATTTGGTAAGCCCACCTAGAAGGCTGGCTTACATACTGATGAACTGGAAAATCAAAAACCACAGAAGTCACGTTCCAACAGGAGAAAGTTACCACGTAAACACCAAGACTTATTTTCATGAATCCATGGGTCACACATGAACAGCCTGTGCTGCTGACGACCACCAGCCCTGGCGTGGGTCTTCGGGTTCTGGGGAGGGGGGAAGGGGGACTGCCTCAGCTACAGACAAAATAGATGACTAGCCTGGTGCCAATTAACCTCCCTTTAATTGATAATTAATTTTCAAACCTATTTACTCTCCCCGGAACAGCTGAGGCTTTAAAGAGACCCCTGTGAAAACAAATGGAGAATAAAGTCATCTCTCAGGGAGTGAAGGGGGCCTCTCAGGCCCTGGGAAAAACCAGGCCTCTTGGACAAGCCATTTTATTAAAGGGTTCTGAACGTCCACGAAGGTGACAGATCAAAGTCACCTTTGCCACCTTAGGGTGGCAGTCCTTCGGTCTGCAGGCATCTACCCAAGCCCCCCAACTCTATTCAGCAATGTTCCGAGTCCCCCCCCCCCTCCCGCCCACCCCACCTTTCAGCCTCGAGGCTCTGTAGAGCTCACCGAATGGCAGTATTACCACATTGATGGGTGCCTGGCATTAGTTATTAAACCCCTTCTTTGGTTGCTTGTTCAAAAATAGGTTTATTTTTTCCCCTGACTATAAAAGCAGCTAGAATGTGCTCCCCAACAAAGAACACCGACAAACTCAGAAAATGCAGAAAAATATAAAGAGGAAATAAATATACAGACCATAAATACAAAGAGCAAAGCAGAGATGGCTTTGAATCGCAGCTCTTGTGGAAACCACCGTCCATATTTTTGTGCAGACGCTTTATTAATCTTCAAAACAGTAAAGTCGCAAGTCTTCTGGCCAGTGTCATATTTCATTCGTTTGCTCGTTAATGGTCTGGAGAGAGTGCAACTGTGATCTCCACCATATCTTCACATGATGGTTCTAGATACTCAGAAGAGACTCAAACACTGAGAGTCTACTATTCAGAACATAATCTGATGCCGTTTTGGTGTTTCCTACCATTGCTAAAGAAAAATGCATTTGGGCTTGTTCAGCATTTAGGCCAAAAAGTGTTTGGCGGGGGGGGGGGGTGGGGGGGTGGGGGGTGGGGGAGGGGTGCTAAGAGAATCCTCAGCTGAATGCGTGCATTTGACTGTGTTCAAGGTGTGACATGAGGTGTCACCGAGGGCTGTCCTTAGCCTAAGTCTAGACCTTTGGACCAACCCAGTTACTCCTGCAGGGTTTAAATTGGTGAGCTTGAACTTTTCTCACCCTTGGGATCTCTGAGCTCCACAGGAGGTTCTGTGATTCAGCACGCAGTAAAAGATCCATGACTCAGAGTTTGAAACCCCAATTCCCTTGTGAGACATGGATGTACTAATATTTACCAGTATCTGGCAGGGGGATTGGTAAAATACCCAAACACTCCATGAGTGCAAATTCTCATTAAGTACAGCAGCCCCGGCCAGCTTCTGCCCAGCTAGATAATAGAGTCCTAGGACTCAAAGCAATCTCTAGAGATCACCCTGCTTCTGGAAATACTGGACTTACATAGTACTTTTCACTCATTCACTCAGTCATTTCCTTACTCCCTCCCTCCCCTCCTACCTCCCTCCCCTCCTTCCCTCCCTCCCTTTCTTCAAGGCAACTCTACTTGAAACCATGGTTTCTCAAGCTAGACTATCCGGGTACAAACTCCACTCTCCCATTTTATTAGCTGTGTTCTCTCGGGTGAATTACTTAACCTTTATGTGCTCAATTTTCTTATCTGTAAAATAGGGAGAAAAGGGCGATTGCGAGGATCTGGCCTGTAAAGCGCTGAAAACAGTTCTAGCACGTAGTCGCTCAGTAGATGCTAACTTTCGTTGTAACTCATTCATTCTCCTAAACTCTGTTGAGTTATTACAATGGATCAGGAATTGTGCTAGATCTGGGGGACCTTGTGTTAATGAGTAAACATGATCTCTGCCCTCATAGAGTCTATAATCCAGTGGAGACGGTCAGTAAACGATATACAAGCACAGAGTGGGGTGCGTCCTCTGGAAGAAATGACAGTGTGGTGAGTTGGAACACGACGAGGGGCCATGCATTGGGCTGCAGGGTGGTCCAGGCAAGCCTTCCTGTAGAGGCGACACTGCCGGGGCGATCCAGGGGTCGAGCATGTGTAGGGCTGAAGGGAAACCTTGCCAGGCAGAGGACATAGCTGGTGCACAGTCTGGAGGTAGAGAAGAATGTGTATTGGGCCCAGCATGGTGAGCTGGATCCCCACCACGCAGGGCCTCGTAGAGGAGGCGCGATTTGACCTCATTTTTTAAGAGATCGTCTGGACTGCCGACCGGAGAACAGATCGAGGAGGCCGTATTAGTCAGTTCTTGGGGTAAACAACGGAATCTGCTTTGGCTAGTTTAGGCAGAAGAGGTATTTATTTACTCAAGGATGTGAAGTCACTCGCAAAGTTACTGGAAAGAACCAGACTTGGAATGTCACTTGCCAGAACAGCTCCCCGAAACAGTGCCTGCGAAGTGACTGGTGCCTGAACCCCTGATGAGCTGCTCCTGAACAGAGGCCTGGTGCACAGCTTCCCACAGCCGCTACTGCCCCAGCACCCAGGTCCCATCTTGGCTTGGCAGCCTGTGGGCCAGTGCCACTGCTCTCGTGGCCGCGGGCAGTCGGGGGTCTCTGCCGCCACCTGCCCCAATGAAAGCAGACCTTCTAGACACAGCGTGTGGGGGGAGTGGCCAACAGACCGGGCCCTGGGCCCACAGAGAGCCTGGGAATTTGCATCCAGACTCCTAAAACGTGGAGGAGGTGGGCTCGAATGATCGAAATTCTTTGTTCCAAGAAGGCAGCCAAGAATATGTCATGTTCCAAGACCGCGATAGCAGGGGAAGCCATACGTGGAACCAGTTGGGAAGCCATCATAAACACGCGGGCAAGCGCTGACAGAGTTTGGACTAGCCGGGTGCCCTGGAAATACAGAAGGAGCCGCGAGTAGGCTTGAGGTGTGATCTGGAGGTAGGACCTGTAGCCAGGACTTGCCAGTGGCTTGGATGGGGGCGGGAGGGCGGGGAGCGGGAGAGAAGAATCGGATGACTGCTGAGTTGTTGGCTTCCAGGCTATAGATAGTTCGACCATATTTTTTTTTAAGTAAAAAAAAAAAAAAAAAAAAAAAAGATATTTTACCCAGCAACAGGCTGAAATTTTGAAATTAAACAGTTCCTGCAAAACTGAGGCTACGTAGGATCCATCTACCTGTTCCCTAGCTTATCGTTCATCCAGAAATTCCTCTGGGTCGGCTTTCCGTATAGATCTTAATTATTCCCGGGTACGCAGGGAGTGAATAACTGAAAAGGTCTGATAAGCAGGAGTCATTTCAGTTCCCCATCTCCCATCACCCCTCTATCCTTCCCTCTAAGCTTCTATTTTGAGTTTCCGCTCCTCTCTGACAGAAGTGCTAACAGGCTGTGAAATGGCTGAGAGGCAGAGGCTGCCTGGAGGTGGCAGGAGAGTCCCCATCATCCCCAGGGGGCCTGCAGGAAGCACTGGACCCTCTTGGGCTACACCTGACTAGTGGTCCCCAGCTCGTCGTGGGGATGGTGGATGGATTCAGTGACGGAGATGCAGAGCTTCTGGGTCTGCCTTTGGCTCATATAGAAACACAGTCCAAAAAATAACTCGATTCTGTGGACCATGAGCCATCAAAGTCTGCTTTGCTGCCTTGGAAGTTGGAGTCAGGCAAGGATGGGAAACCAAGTTAGACGCAGAGAAAGGGCCAGAACCCCACCCCCACCCCCACCCCGTCTCTGCGGTTTGTGTCTTGATGATTTCTCCTCACGGGGTGTCTGTGTTCTTTAAAATTAAAGACCAAAGGACAAGGCAGCGTTATCTCAGTGTATTGGGGCCCCACAGTTGTTCTAGAAACATCTTTCTTACCACTCCTTAATTCACACCATGGAGATCAGTGCCCTCCATCACTACCATTGGGGTTGGCCTTGCTTTGGTGTTGGCTTCTCACTGTTCCCACACGTACACTGTGGCTTTACCACCTGCCCCTTGGCTGAGAGTTCTGTATGTCTCTGATGAGAGGGGCCACCAGAGAGGTCCTGGGAGGTGTGGAGGGTTCCGGTGGACAAGTAGCCATTTCACAGCTCACACTCAGTGTTGCTCATCTGCTGGCTCACCTTGTTGGCTGGAGGCAGCGGCTGGGGTGGCAACTACCCCTTCTCCTCCTGGGTCCCCTTCCAGAGACACCACCTCCTGGGCCAGGTGTGCGTGTTCAGCTCTGTGATGAAGGGCCCTGCTTCCTCTTTGTTTTTTTTTTTTTAATATAATATTGTCTTACTTTTAAATGTATTTTATTTGAGAGAGAGAGAGAGAGAGACAACAAGCGGGGGAGAGGGAGACTGAGGGAGTGAGAGAGGATATACCAAGCAGGTTCTGTGTTCAGCACAGAGCCCGACATGGGGCTCAATCCCACGACCCTGGGATCATGACCTGAGCCAAAATCAAGATCCTGATGCTTAAATGACTGAGCCACCCAGGCGCCCCCGGCCCTGCTGCCTCAGAATACCCAGACCCCTAATACCAGAGGTAACAACAACAGTCATGGGTTTCAGTCCGTCTTCATGGTGTTCCAGCGTGTTCTTTTTTTTTAAATTTTTTTTTAATGTTTATTTATTTTTGAGACAGAGAGAGACAGAGCATGAACAGGGGAGGAGCAGAGAGAGAGGGAGACACAGAATCCGAAACAGGCTCCAGGCTCTGAGCTGTCAGCACAGAGCCCGACGCGGGGCTCGAACTCACCGACCGTGAGATCATGACCTGAGCCGAAGTCGGATGCTTAACTGACTGAGCCACCCAGGCGCCCTGTTCCAGCGTGTTCTTGACCTCCCCCACTTTACCTCTGTGTTTATCTCTGGGACTGAGATTGAAATCCTTGGAATTTCCATGTAAGAGGAGTGTCTTTGTTAATTCACACGCTGCTTGGGTCATACCTGAGTTTATGCTGAGCAGTGAGATGGCTCAGTGTGGGGCCATCTGACCAGGATGGGGCTGGTCAACTAGAGAGACCCACTGCCTGGTGAGCACGTTGGGGCTTTGAGCCAGCCTGACCTCTGGGGAGGGCATGGGGCTGGGATTGAGTGAATGGCATGGCTGATGATTCAATTGATCACGCCTATGCAGTCACATCCCATTTCAAACTCTGCACGCACCAAAGTCCGGTGGACCTTCCTAGGTGGTAAACACATCGATGTACCAGGATTTACACTGATGGCAGAACACGCTGATGATGCCCTGATTCCTCAGGGAGAGAGCACGGAAGCACCATGGTCAGGACCCTCCCGGGCCTCGCCCTATGTGTCTTTCCCTTTGCAGTAAACTGTGATCACTGACATAGCACTTTCCGGCGCTTTATGGGTCATTCTAATGAGTTACTGAACCCAAATGTGTTTTGGGAACCCCCTCGGTTTTGTGGCCAGTTGATCAGTTGCACCGGTGGCCTGGGGACCCCACTTGAGGCTGGCATCTGAAGGTGGGGGTGGAGGGGGTGGGCGATCATAACCAGTTTATATCGGATGAACATCCTTCTTAGCTTTCCTAATGCCCTCCCCGAGGACGTCAAGCCCAGCATCAGACACGAAGACCGCCGGCCAGCTCCCACAAGTTTTGTGAGGTCAGATTTCCATGTATAAGCGTATGTATGTGTGCAGGCGTGGACGGTGGCCCAGCCTCTCTGACTGAGCTCTGACTGATACAAATGCCTCATCCACTGGTACCTCCCTGCCTTCTCTACCCAGGGCGCTCTTCAGCATCCACCCAAAACCCTCTGATCATTTATTACACACCTGCCATTTTCCACTTGTCTGGGTGTCCCAGAGGGAGTGATGCCGTTCAACTGTGCAGACACCCGAGGGATGAATATTGCAATGACACTAACGAAGCAAGGACAAAGCCCTGGCAGATCTGGGCTGGCTTGAAGGAACCTAGCATTTATCTGGCTTTGGAAGCGCGGGAGAGCTTTCTGTGGACTAGAAATTGGGTGAGGTCTTAGCAGGAGCCTTTCCTTCCTGAGAATTGTTCTGACACTCGCTGTCCAGCGGATCCAGCCCCGGGACCGTGTGTGCTTTTCCTCGTTTGACTTCCCATTGCCTTTAAGGGTCTTTCTCGGTTAGGCTGCTATACTCATCGTAACAGCTGCCATAGGTAAAGGGGCCACTCTGTGCCAGGGGCTTGCCATGCATTATCTCTGAAGCTGGCTCTAAAGCTGCACTCTTAATCCCCGTCACCTATTTCACCCATCCCCCACCCCCCTGCCCTCTGGTAACCGTCTGTCTCTTCTCGGTAGTTAAGAATCTGGTTTTTGGTTTGCCTCCACAGGTTGGCATTATTAGCTCCACTTTACAGATGGGAAAACTGAGGTTTACAAAGTCCCACGTTTTGGACAAAGGACCATACGGATGAGTAGAAGTGGAAGAGCTGGGATCCGAACTCAGACCCCTGTGGCTCTAAAGCCCATGCTATGCTCTCCCCGCCCATGTAAGCTCCTTCAACATGGGGGAGACCCCTCTGCGTCCCTGGCACATGGCGCCAGGTCTGGCAGGAGCCGCCGCCCCTTGGGTTTGTTGAATCCACCTCCTGCCCCACCATCCCCACCTCCTTATCTGGCCCCTCTTCTCTCAGGGGACAGGGAGGCAGAGGGGAGAAAGGTTTCCCCTGCTCGCCCCCGCTTCGGGCAGATCGCTGGGTATTTTTACCAGCCCGGGAAGACTGGGAGTAAAACGGGCTCCGGTTTTGAACTTGCCTCGTCAGCCCTGCCTCCCGAGTCCCCCCGGCAAAAGGTTTACGGTCGACTCTCGCAGCTTTGCTGATGCAGCCGGTAATGTTTATAACCACAATCAAGCACTCCGACTGATTTCTCGCCCATCTCTACCCT
The DNA here is from genome assembly GCF_028018385.1 of Neofelis nebulosa. Taxonomy (NCBI): domain Eukaryota; kingdom Metazoa; phylum Chordata; class Mammalia; order Carnivora; family Felidae; genus Neofelis; species Neofelis nebulosa. The sequence goes on from NC_080792.1 coordinate 82,224,574, forward strand.
GTAACAGAAGATTTTTCAATCGAGTAGGTTCGTCTCATGCACAACATTAGTTTTAAAATAGCTCTAGCCCAGCTCTGAGGATTGCACAGGGATTTGTACTTGAAGTCATGGAAATACATTTATTTTACCTTCCTCTTACTCCCTCTTTGAGGGATTTTAATACATCATGCAGGAGTATTTCTCACGTGTCAGGAAAAAGATGGTCTCTGCAGCGAAGACAAAGGACTGTGTGTATTGTATTTGTTGAAAGAGAAGAGCTCCACTTGGGCTCGCCCCCGTGGGCTTCTCAGGGTCCCGTAATTAGGGACTTTCCCTCGTGCCTGCCCCTGGGGGCATCAGCTGGAAATCTCCTGCAGCCCCGGCGATCCGCCAGTAATTTAAATGCTGGATGTGGGGTCGGCAGAGGCATCACCCAGCCAGTTTCCGTGCAGCTGGAAAGACGCACACCTCGGTGTGACTCAGGCCCTGCAGACAGCATGAAATCGCAGCCCGAGCCCCTACGTCGACAGGACAGCAGAGCTGCAGGTTATCGGTGAATAACCCGGGCGCAGCCATCGTGCTCCTGTATCTGTAGCGTGAAGTCCTGGAAGGGAGCAGTTGCTGACCCAAAGGCTGTCTTTGTTTCCTGTGGCTGCTTAGCCACGGGGTGACTTGAGGAAACACAGCCTTGCTCTCTCACTGTTCTGGAGGTCGGAAATCCAGAATCCGCTCCACTGGGCTAAAATCAAGGCGTTGGCAGGTCAGGTTGATTCTGCAGGCTCTAGAAGAAGCCGTTGCCTTGCCTTTCTGCAGCTTCTGGTGGCCACCTGCATTCCTTGGCTTGCGGCCCCTCGGTCCATTTTCCAAGGACGTTGCTCCGGTCACTGCTCTGTCAGCCCGTTGTCTTCTCGAGTCTGATCTCCCGCCTCCCTCCTGTAAGGATGCTTGTGATTACGTCAGACCCACCTGGGTGACCTGGAATAATTTTATCATGTCCGGATTCTCAGCTTAAATGAATCCACCACCCTTTTTGCCAGGGAAGGTAACATTCACACACGCCAGGGGTTAGGATGTGGACCCCACGATTCAGCCTGCCTCAAAGCTTAAATTGCCCTCCGTCGGGTTTGTGGCAATTTACCTCCTCGCCACCAATACAAGGGCCCACCCATTCCCCATACCTTAGCCATACAGCTCTGTCAAAATGATCTTTGCAAATTTGATGACAGAAAAAAGTCATACTCGGTGTGGTTTGAATTCGCATGTTTCTCACGAGTGAGATAGAGAATATGTTTATATGTGCAAAAGCCATCTGCATTTCATTTTTGGTAGACTGTATTGTCACATACTTTGCCTGCTTCTTTTGCGGGGTGGGGTGTGAGTATGGGGCGTGTTGGCCTTTTCAGCCCTTTGAGTTGAATTAGAGACGAAGACATGAAAAGCCCAGAGACCTTCCATAGCACACCCGAGGCCACGGGCAGGTGGATGGCAGGCCCAGGACTGAAGCCGTCCTTGATTTTCAACTTCATCTGTTACAGTCTTACCACGTGGCAGCTAGGTGTAGCTGCTTCTCTGTCGAGCCGCACATTAGGGATAATAAGCAAACGGCTAGTATTGATTGGGCTGTGCTTTTGCCATTTTGTCCAGGAGCTTTTGTTTTCGCTTATTTCCTTTTTACCCTCCTAGGTATTACTATCCCATTTCACACACAGGGAAACCGAGGCTCAGAGGGACTTCGGAGCCTGGCTGCAGGCATATGACTGATGAGTGCAAACCCAAGGTCAGAACCTGCTCCTCGTCCGGAGCCCTTATTCCTTTGCTGTCAGCCATTTGTGGGTTTCCTATACCACCTTGAAACTGTTTTCACCCTATCCGTGCACGACTGTACAATTGCTTATTTACTTTGATTTTAAAGTTGACTCACCTTCTAAGAACTCCACCATGTCCTAATCAGCCACAGTCATAAAAATCGCAAGTTTGATGCGTCTCTTCTATTCATTCCTCATTCCACACATTGAAAAATGTTTGTGTACGCACTGAAATTCTCTTCTTGTTTCCCTTAAGTGGTACAAGTAACTGCACGTTTTGGAAACATTGCATTAAGTCTGTAAGACCTGATGGGAAGTGACGGGCTGTCAGTATAGGTGCTTTTTAGTCCTTACAGCAACCTTAAGAGACCGGGCTTTCCAAGTTCATGGAACAAGAAATGAAAGCTCAGAGAGGCCGGTTGACTTACCCAAGGTCACACGGTCATCAGGCGAGAGGGCTGGGATTTGAGCTCAGGTCTTCCTGACTCAGAAGCTTGTGCATTTACCCCAGACTTGCATTGCCCCAGGTCCCCCCAGCCTTGGGCACTCATTTGCTATTTGCAAAGTCGGTCACCAGCTGGTGATTGCTGGCCAGGAGGTGGGCGTCCAAATACAATGAACCCATTTACAAGCAACGAAAGCAGAGAAGTTACATGATTCCCTAAAGTCACCCAGCAAGTAAGCCAGCTGCGTAGCCAAGAATAATAGAATAATATTATTTCAGGAGACTCAAGCTCACTGAACCTAAGAGCTTCCCAGGGCCCCGTGGTACTCAGGCTGTCAGAAGGTGTTTCCAGGGCTGTGACCCTTCAAAAGCAATGCTTCCCACCAAGGCAGAGGTCTGGGTGCCGCACTTAGGTGTGGGAGTTACTCAGACTGTCAGTGTGAGCTCAGACCACCTCCAGCATTTTCTCTCCATTATTCTTTTCAGATCATAGCTTGATTATTTTTTTCCATCAAGAGAATGACACTACATATTTTGTCTTGGTAAAAATAATACAGATTTTGCCTAATGGAATTCTTCCAGGGTTACCGGGAAGATGAACGGATTAGCATTCAAAAAGCACTTTTGAATCCCAGACAGGCTGAAGTGGCGGGCAATTCTATTGTTATGCACCTAACAATAGTAATTGATTGCAGGTGGGGGGGTTCCTTGATCACCTTTGGGTTTTGCTATGAGAAACTGGTTGAACAAAAGGTTGCTCTTTCCCATAGGCGGAAAGACAATTCCTTCCCTCTGACCTCCACTTCAGCCCTTTCCCTGCTACTCTCCACTATGATTCCAGCGGCCCATGTGATCTCCCCAACCAGAGGAGATTCCCTCGCCTTACCCAGCGGCCGCGGACTGTCAGGAGGATGCTGTACAACGGAGACACAGCCGGTTTCGGTTTGAAACTTGGAGAGTTAAAAACTTGTGTCCATACAAAAGCCTGCTCGTGGATGTTTATAGCAGCCTTATTCATAATTGTCAAAGCGCGGAAGCAACCAGGATGCCCTTCTGTAGGGGAGTGGGTAAATAAGCCATGGTGTGGTCCGTCCACACAATGGAATAGTATTCAGCGCTAAAAGGAAATGAGCTATCAAGCCACAAAAGACATGGAAAAGGTTGAAATGCATATTATTAAGTGAAAGAGGCCAATCTGAAAAGGCCGCGTGCTGTAGGATTCCAACTATAGGACATTCTGGAAAAAGCAAAACTATGCAGACAGTAAAAAACAGATCAGCAGTGGCCAGGGGTTGGGTCGCGGGGAGGGATGAACAGGCAGAGCATAGAGGACTCTCAGGGCAGTGAAACTATTCCATATGATACCATCATGATGGCGTCGTTATGCATTTGCCCAAACCCTTGGAATGTGCACCAACCACCAAGAATGAGCCCGCATGTTAACAACGGGCTTTGGGTGATAATGATGTGTCAGTGTGGGTTCATCGATTGTAACAAAGGTACCATCTGGTGAGGGATGTTGATAGTGGGAGAGGCTCTGTGTGTAGGAGAGAAGAGGGTCTTACATGGCAAATCTCCATACCTTCTGCTCAGTATTGCTGTGACTCTGAATCTGCTCTAAAAGCTAAAGTCCATTAAAAACAAAACAAAAACTTGGAGGATGGGCTCCTGAAGATGCCCATCAGGGAAACTGAGGCCAGACTTGGACGGGCAGCTGGGATCTGACCCCTGGTCTCCTGACCGTGGAGTCATTGTTCCTTCCACTGTGCCTTCCTGCCAAGGAAAATGTCAGTGTCAATCCATCCCTGACCTCCTGGTCACTCCCACCCAGAATGGAAGCCAGCCAACTCTGACATCCATGGCCCATACGAGCCACTGTCCCCGGGAACTCCTCCTTAAGCACTCTTACTGTTAAAGCATGTTGGGGACCATCATCTCTTCATTGCAGTAGTGTCCATAGGCTTGAATAATGGCTGGAATCTTGTGGGTTCATTGGCTGGACATTACGGGACGCCTGTGTTGTGCCGTGAGCAAAAGAAGGCTTTATTCACACCGGCATCTGGGCCAGAGGGGTCTGAAAAGCTCAATTATTCAGCAGAGCGTGATGGAAAAATAAAACCCTGAGTAGATGTGTTTAAGGTCATCCTTTGACTTCTTGGAAGGTGGGGAGCCAGGAGTCCCGACTCTCTCATTGGCCTTAACTGTTGCTCGAGGCTCTCCAATCTTAACTTTACCCCAATAAAACAAATGTATATATAACTTTATTTTCATTAAAAGCTTCATACCAAGAAGACAGCATGACTCATATCTTTGAATCGATGTAATTTTGGTTCATAAAGTGGGATTAAAACGGAGGGGCCAACTTCCGACTCGCATGGAGTGTTTACGCTGCTCCTAGAAGCCCCCGGGAGGAGTTCTGGCCCCTTTGCTGTTTCCTCTGACCAGCAGCTGATTCCTTTGATATCCCGTCTTGTGTCCTGTCCAAAATAAATGATGGGAGCGATGCGGGCTCCAGTAGCATGGAGAGACCGTCTGCTGGTGCCATCTGATTCCTCAGCAGGTAGAGCTGCACAATCCTGGGATGCGGTGGCCACCAAGGCGGAATTGTGGGCTGCAGGTGGGGGATGCCACCTTGCCCTTCACACAGGAAAACAGCCTACAAAGGGGGAGCACTTTGCGCAGTCTCAGGTTCCAGTTCCTGGAACTCAAGCCAGGAAGTCGCCTGGATCTCGGATCCTACAGGAAGCTGCCTGTGTGAGGGATTGCCGCCAACTTGCTTTGTGACCTTGGGCAAGGCACTTGCCCTCTCTGAGCCTAACTCTCCTCATTTGTCAATGGAAAGAATATAATGATAATTAATGAGTGCATCCTAGACATTCTCTTAGTATCCCCGCCCCCCACAAAGGACGTCTGTGGTTGGCATTATCCTTCTTTTGCAGATGAGGAATTATAACCGAGACATCCATCAGTTGCCCGCAGTCACAGAGCTAGTGAGTGACACAGGCAGAATTTGGGCTCAACCCTACGGACCCTGGAGCCTAAGCTATTAACGCCCCACAGTATAATAGCAGACACCTTCTGCACGTTCTCTCTGAATCCTCAGAGCAAACCGTATAAGGTCGGTGCTATCATTACCCACATTTTATAGATGAGCAAAGGTCTCGTAGCATCTTTTCCACCTGTGAAAAAAATCTATTATTTTGAAGTCCGGGAGAATGGTGACAACAGCATCAGATTAGGAAGGTCAGGGTTCAGACTTCCTTTTGGCTGAGGGAAAGAGAGAGAACACGTGCAGGGTAGGTGGGAAGAGAGGGTGATTCTGCAGAATCCAAACCCCTAAGCCAGGTCTTCCAGGCTCTTTCTAAGGGGCCTCTCCAGCCTCTCCCAGATCATAATGGTCTTTAATTGCTATAACCCCAGGAGGTAGGTGCTGTTACCATCCACCTGTTATGAAGGGGGGGAGGCGGGGAGGGGACAAACAAGGTGCCCCAGGTCACGAATCTCTAAAGTGTTGCCCACAGGAGTTGAACCCAAGCTCGTCTGATTCCAAAGACCTGACCGAGCCCTTTGCCGTCTGTCCTGCCTCCTGGCACTCACCCCTCCTGAATTCTGCAAATGCCCCCAGATACTTTCTGACGCCCTCTGTCCAGAACACCCCTTTTCCTCCTGTCCACTGGTCAGATTCCTTCAGAGTCCTCTGATGGGGGGGTGGCTCAGGGGTCACATCTTCTGAGAAGATGTGAGAAGTCTTTCCTGACACCCCAGGCAGACATCACACCTCTCCATCTGTGTCCCCCAGGCTCTGCGAAGGCTGCAGCCTTTCTTGGTCCTCATGGGCCAGGTGCCTGCTCAGAATTTACACATACTTCATTTGACGCATTCCCATCACCCCTGTCTTTCTGATGAGGAAGCAGGCTCAGAGAAATTAAATAACGCTCCAGCGGTGCCTCAGCTAGGCGCCTATGCCTGGGTTTTCATCAGTAGCCGGAGATGTGACGATGGCAACAAGAGATCGTAGCAATTCTAGGAAGGAGCCCCAGGCCAAGAAATGGGAGCAGGCCCTAGAAGCGAAAGAAGTCGAAGAGACCAGTACTCCCCTTGAAGTCTCCAGAGGGAACCGGACCCGTCGACTTCTTGATTTTAGACTTTTGTGGCCTCCAGAACGGTAGGATAATAACTTTACGTTGTCTGGGGCCGCTAGGTTTGTGGTCATTTGTGACAGCAGCAAGGGGAAACTCCTACAGGTGGAAATGCTTTTCAAGAGCGGGGCTGACGTTGTGGGGTCCGCACCTTAACCAGAGCCCAGCCTCCAGAAGGTACCAGCCCGTGTCTATTCAATGAAGACACGCGGGTCCGTGTCATCGATGTACAGGACTGGCAAAGACTCCAGAAATGCCCCGCTTCCGGAAATGCTGGCTTTCAAACCCAGATCTCCTGTATCGCGGCCTGGCCTCTCTGCCCACCACCCCAGGAGAACAGGCCTGCCACCTCCTCGCCCCCTACGCGTCCCGTTTGGATGAACGGCTCTTTTCTGTCCACAGAAGAGATGATTGTTCCCAGTTATTTGTGCATCTCTATGGAAACATCCCTTACAAATACTATACATCAACTTGAATTTTCCACCAGCAGCGTTTTTGGAACATCTGCCTGTGACCACGGACTTGGTTTACATTGAGGGAGGAGGTACTTCCCTTCCGTCCTCCCATCAGTGATAGATAAGGCTATGGAAAAGTAGCTTCTGGGTGGCAGGAAGCCTGAGCTCTGGCCCAGGCCTGCCCTTAACTTTCTCTGTGACCTTGGACAAGTCACTTCACCCCACATCCTCGTACTTGAACTCTACTTCCTTACTCGTAAAGTGAGTGCGTTGAGCCGAATCATCACGAGTACTCTTTGCTGCCTAAAATTTATGCTTCTCTCTATAGTCTCTTAGAAATGATGCTGTTCTACCTACCAACTGGTCTTGTTGTTTACCACCGTCCCTTTGCACTGTGTCCAGGCATCACAGAGCTATCTAAATTTTCCTGAATATAGAATAATAATAATAACGTACCAATGTCTTCTTCCCATTTGATGCTGCTCTGCTAAGCACTTTACTTGCATTATCTCATTTAATCATTGCTCTCAGGAGTGTTTTTTCTTTAACTTTATTTTTTATTTTTAAAAATGTGCATCCAAATTAGCATATAGTGAAGCAATGATTTCAGGAGTAGCTTCCTTAGTGCCCCTTACCCATTTAGCCCATCCCCCCCCCCAACCCCCTCCAGCAACCCTCAGTTTGTTCTCTGTATTTGAGTCTCTTCTGTTTTGTCCCCCTCCCTGTTTTTATATTATTTTTGTTTCCCTTCCCTTATGTTCATCTCTTTTGTCTGTTAAAGTCCTCATATGAGTGAAGTCAGATGATTTTTGTCTTTCTCTGACCGATTAATTTCACTTAGCATAATACCCTCCAGTTCCATCCACGTAGTTGCAAATGGCAAGATTTCATTCTTTTTGATTGCCGAGTAATACTCCATTGTGTGTATAAACCACATCTTCTTTATCCATTCATTCATCGATGGACATTTGGGCTCTTTCCATACTTTGGCTATTGTCGATAGTGCTGCTATAGACATGGGATGCATGTGTCCCTTCGAAACAGCACACCTGTATCCCTTGGATAAATGCCGAGTAGTGCAGTTGCTGGGTCGAAGGGTAGTTCTATTTTTAGTTTTTTGAGGAATCTCCATACTGTTTTCCAGAGTGGCTGCACCAGCTTGCATTCCCACCAGCAATGCAAAAGAGATCCTCTTTCTCCGCATCCTCGCCAACATCTGTTGTTGCCTGAGAGGAATAGGTGTTTTTGTCCCTGTTTTACATATGAGTAAACTTAGGCTCAGAGAAGTTGAGTAACTTTCCCAAGGTCACACAGCACGTGAGTGACAGCTCATTTAAGTGAGCTGTTTTCAGAGCCAATGACACACTTAACCACTAAATCATACAGCACCAGGAACACGGGAAAGATCGAGTTGGCATTTGAAGAATGTTTGAATGAAGAATGAATCTGAAAATCATCCCCAAAAGTAAAATAGTTACTACGCTACCCTGTTGGGGGGCTGAATGTGCATCTTAGAGCAGCCGGCCCCCAACTAAGAGCGCGTGTGGGAGCTTCCTGGTTGGTTTATGGCATGTCCTGCCTCAGGGTCATAGCCGTGGAAGAATGACAAGGTCTGAAGCATGGCTTTCGATTGTCTGGTCAAAGCCAGAAATCCCAGGGGGAGGGCATCCCAGATGAATGCATTTTGTTGCTTTTGGCTCAACTATCACCATTTATAGCATGTATGTCCCATTTGTAAGCTCCTTCCAACCTTGTTTTCTTAACCACAGTCTTGTGATAGTTGTATATACAGAGATAGCCTCACTTCAGCCCCACCTTACTCTGGAGCAGACCCCAAGGGAGTTTTACGCTAGCAAGGGGTTTCCCACCTCTCCGCCAGCTGCTCCTCTCAGCAGCCTCTACCTGGTTTCTGAGTGAAAACTCCAGGTAGGAATTCTCAGATGCCACAACGAAAAATGACCGTCATTTCCTGCATCCATTTCCCCTTCTGTGGCAAGGAGGCCAAGAGAAAACCTGAGCTTTCCCCCCTGTACATCCCAGCAAGTCTGTTTCACAGAAGACCTTTACTCAGAAGGTCTAATTCTGTTTTAGCAGAAGCCTGGGGCCTCCTACAGCTGCCATGCTCCGTGGTCTGGGCCGCTTCCAGAAGGGCTCAGAGAAATGCATCTTTAGAGGCTATTGTAGCCTTTTGGAATAGAGTCATCCTTTCAACCCTTGTAGGAGACTCGCTGTTTACATGCTAACCCTTTAGAGCAGGAGTTCTCTGTGGGGGTGGGTTTGCCCCCCAGGGAACACTGGCAATGTCTGGAGACATTTTTCGTTGTCGCGGTTGGGTGGGTGGGGTGTGTGCCACTGTGATTTGGGGGTGGGATGCTGTTCCACATCCAACAGCGCCCAGGACAGCCCCCCACCACAGTCGTCCCGCCCCAAATGTCTCTAGTGCCGAGGCTGAGGACCCCTGACCCAGAGAGGACAGGTGTGCTCTTCGAGGTGGGGTCGGGGAAGGCCTCTAGAGAGGGACATCTGAGCAGAGAGCCGGGACGGCGAAGGACGTCTGTGGGCAGAGGGGACAGGTGCAGAGGCGAGGCAGGCACACGCACTCAGGACATACGCTCAGGTGACTGAAGATTTCTGCGTAAGTGTGAATGGAGCCAGGAGTTCCCAGTGGACCGTGAGATCTCTCGTTGACCCTTCTGAAGGCTCCCTCTGGCCGCTGGGTGGAGAACAGTCTGTGGGGCACAGAGGGGAGCAAGGGGCCAGGGGTGAGGGAGGCCGCAGGCATGTGTAGATGGGATGCAGGAAGCTGGAGTTGGAGAACTGCGTGTCATATGTCTACGACACATCTAACACTCTGCCGGTGTTTGTGTGTTGGTTGGAGTCAGGGGGGCTCAGCAGGAAGCGCATGGTTTGGGTTTTTAGGAACTTCCAATATCATCAGAAGATGAATACAGGATAAGTTCTATTTAAGAGTCTGATGGCTGGCATTGACAGGAAGTATTATAGCTGCGTACAGCCATTGCTGTGTAAATTTGGGGGTTCCACTCGACAAGCGCTTCTTAGCCATTTATCTGGTAAATATTACATAGCACCTGTGATATACCAAGTCCAAGGGATCCCATAGATGGCCTCCTGACACCAGCTGGATAGTATATTTATCAGTATATGGACCTTGGGTAGTATATTTCTTCACCTCCCTGAGCTACAGGGACATCGTCAGAATACTGGAGAAAGATAATAATGGTATTAACCTCATGGCGTTGTTGGGAGTGGGGTAAATCGCTTAGCATCATGCCCAGGAACCTGCAAAGTCCCAGTGAATGGTGCAGCAATGAGGTGCTGTTCCTGTGGCCCAGGAGCTCACAACCAGGGCGGAGGGCACCAGAGAGCACTCAGTTTAATGGTGCCATTTTATTATTAAATGACATTTTAGCTCATCCCTACTGGAATGGATGTGCAAGGCATACTGTTAAAGGCAAAAGGGTATTGCAAGAAGGCATGCAAAGCATTGTCCCCTTTTTGCAAAGGAACTTTTCTGTATTACACATGAGCGTACAGCAGAGTAAGTTCTGAGCAGGTACATAAATATGCACATATCAAGAGCACCGTCTGGAAGGAGACTGACCGAGCAGTTCACAGGAGTGCAGTACAGAGTACAGAGTGAGATCGGGGCGCGGAGGTGACCTTCAGTTTGTGGCCAAGGCAGCCACGCCCACTTCTGTCTCCTCACCTCCATGTGGTTACTTTGGGGCCAAGGACCGGTCTGGCCCCTGGAGCGAGCATCTCTACGTGCCCCTTGCAGGCAGAGGTTATTTAAAGGTGGGAGTCTTCTCCTCTGCCTTCCCTTGCTGCAGTGACTCTAGGGGTGGCGGGGGGAGTCACCACAGTCTTGCGTTAGGCCGTGTACAAGTGAGAGATGGACTTTTTATGGCTTCGACTCCAGGGCGTGTTTGTTACCGCAGCAGAGCCTAGCTCCCTGGACTGGTTCACACCAGAGGTGGGATATACTTCTGCGCAGCTGGATTTTTCCAGAATAAGCGCGCTTTTATTTATTTGTTTATTTTGAGATAGAAAAGTTGACTAAACGTTAAACTTTTCTCAGAAAAGCCCTCGTAGTATATGCCTCTGACTACAGGACATTCTGGGAAAGGCAAAACTATGGGGATAGTAAAACGATCAGTGGTGGCCAAGCAGATGGGTTGGGGGGCGGGGAGAGGAACAGGGAGCACAGGGAATTTTTAGGGCCGTGAAACCAGTCTGTGTGATATGGTGGCTGATGGTAGATACGCATCATTATACATTTGTCCAAACCCATAGAACATTCTATGGAGAATGTACAACACCAAGAACAACTATGTCACCTATGGGCTTTGGGTGGCAATGAAGTGTCAGTGTAACTTCATCGATTATAACAAGCATCCTACTCGGGGGGTTGGGGGGGGCGCTGATGTTGACGGGGGTGGGGAGGCAAACTTTCCACTCAGTTTTGCTGCGAATCTAAAACTGCTCTAAAAAAAGATGAAGCGTGTTTTTTTAAGAGAGAGTGGGGGAGGGACAGAGAGAGAGAGGGTGAGAGAGAGACAGTGTTGAGCAGGCTCTGCCCTGTTAGCGTGGAGCCCGACGCGGGGCTCGAACCCACAATCTGTGAGATCACGACCCGAGCGGAAGTTGGATGCTTAACTGACTGAGCCCCCCAGGCGCCCCTGAAGTTTTTTTTTTTTTTAATTTTTTTTTTTAACATTTATTTATTTTTGAGACAGAGAGAGACAGAGCATGAACGGGGGAGGGGCAGAGAGAGAGGGAGACACAGAATCGGAAGCAGGCTCCAGGCTCTGAGCCATCAGCCCAGAGCCTGATGCGGGGCTCGAACTCACAGACCGCGAGATCGTGACCTGAGCCGAAGTCGGACGCTCAACCGACTGAGCCACCCAGGCGCCCCTGAAGTTTGTTTTTTTTTTAATTAAACTTTGGCTGTGGCATGGACTATTCCTAAGACTTTAGAAACATAAAAATTCCTGACAACACATTATTACACTCAGGAATTAACCAGTCATGAAAAGTCTAGATGTTCAGTGCCAGTGTAGGTGGCTTACTTGAGTATAAGGCCGACTGGGGGCCTCCCAGTAGACTGGGGTCTCGGAGACACTATGGCTTAGCATAAAGGAAAGGGGAGTAAACGCCTTCCAGAGCATCGCACCGAAAACAGAAGTCTGCAAAATCAAGGGCAAGTTTATTTTTGTGAAGCTGGGTCTGTAAGAGCTGCGAGCTGCCTCTTTTCCTTTTAGTGTCTTTATTCAGAAGGAGACCAACAGCCCGGCCAATATCTATAAATAAGCAGCCCACGGTGATCTGTCCCCCGTGGTTGCAGTTGTCCCAACAAAGGAACGTAGACCGTTCCGGGATCCAAGCCCCTCTTGACCACTCTGAAGCTTCGGCAGCATTTGAGTCTCCAAAAAGAGATTTTCGCGGTTGCCGTGCAGGAATCCTCAAAGGCGTTTTCAGCTCCAGTCCCCGGCCACAATTTAAGGATAGACTCAGCCAACCATTTGTGAGGCTAAGTGGGTGGAGAAAAGGCAGAAGGAGGAAGGCATTTCTTAGTGCCCTTGGGACTCAAATGAGAAGTAGTCTTCACGCGGTTTGACTTTTTTAAAAAAATCGCTTCCAAACTGGCACAAACTTGCTCTCCGATCTTGGCAATGGAAGAACTTCTCAAGATAAGAGGGCCAGGGGCTGCTCTGCTGTTCCCTCACCTCCATTTAGTCCGCTGTAGAGCTCCGTCCGGTTTTCGCCTCCTCTGCTCCTGAATCCCTGGGCTCCAAGGCCAACGGCAGTGCCCTAATCTGCAAACAGAGTGGCGCCTTCATCGTCCCGTTCGCGACCCTCTTTGCTGTGACTTTTGCCCACTCCGTGGCTCTGACCGCGTCTTCTACTCCTTCTCCTACCTGCTAACTACCCAGCATGAGTTTCTTCTGCTGTTTGCAGTGAGCGTGGCCCCTCCGTGCAGGCCTGTCCCCAACCCTCTTCCTTAGTGGTCTTCTCTGGTCTTCTCAGGATCTGTCTTTGTACCTTCATGCAGGTACCTTCATGTGCCTTCAAGCTGGCTGCAGCAGGGCCAGCTTCAGGGCCCAAGACCCTTAAGAGGCCCCCCTGCTTGGTTCGAGGTGCGGCTATCTCGGTCGTGAAATTCTTAACAAATTTTGACCAAAGGGGTCTCATCTCCACTTTGCAGGGAGCCCTGCACATCACGTAGCCGGTCCTGCCTGCAGGAACCTTGGACTTCAGTACTTCCAAGAAAAAAAAAAAAAAGTATGTGGGCAAGTGACTTAACTTCTCTGTGTCACCGTTCTCTTGGGTTATTAGGAGAATCCAGTGGCATCGTGCGGGGAAAGCAGTAAGCTCAGTGCCTGGGCAGGCAAGCAGCAGGCACTGAGCAAGCACCCAGAAGGGTTATCACGGCTTCTCGCCTCTCTCCTCCGTTGAGCCGGTTCCCTCTGGCTCCTCTCAGTCGAAGGGATTACCAGTCATTCAAAAATATAATCTGCTCCCTGCTGGCTCCTCCTACTTCCACTCCCCACATCCATCGGGCTCCTTTTTAGTCTGCGTTTGAAATGTTTATTGAACCTTTCCTCCCCTTCCCTCTCCGGCTGCCACTGTGCAGATTCAGCTTACACAGGTTGTTGTAAGAGTTTCCTAATTCATCTCCTTGCCACTTGATCCTCACGAGAATAAGTCAAGCTGGCCCAACAGGAATTTATGCAAATGCCCGTTCATCCTTGAGGGAGGAGCGGGCTCCTCTGAGGGAGGATGGGAAGACACAAGCCGGAGGCAGTGCCACTTGCGTGCCAGGTAATCGTCACAAAGACCCTACTTAGGTTGACATGGTCAGCACCCTTTTGACGGAGAAGAAACTACGGCCCGGTTTCGGTGGCGGAGCTGGGATTCATACCCACACCTCTCTGGCATGGACGTCCTTGTTCTCCAGAAAACAGACATTAGTGGAAAAAACTGGCGAAATGGGACTAGGACCTGCGTCTTAGCTGCTGGTCACGTACCAATGTTCGTTTCCTGGTTTCGATCATTGTACAATAGTTATGTAAGATGTTGGCACCAGAGAAAGCTGGATGAGGACTGTACAGGAAATCTCTGTACTATTTTTGCACCTTTTCTGTAATCTAAAATTATTTCAAAATGAAAAGTTAAAAAAAAAAAGAAAAAGAAAAGAAACCACCTGCCCTTTCCACTACATACTCTGTACCTGTCACTGAACTTTTTGACCTTCGTGTGCACTTGTCACTACTGTCCCCACCCCCGACGCATATACACACATACACATACGTGCACACGCGCACGCTCATACAAATTCTACACCGTGTCTTTGCACGGGGAATATTGCCCCAGATCGCCACACCCATCAGCTAATACGGCTCTGCCTGTGACCTACCCCAAGGCATCAGTAGGAATGAGGGAAGGAGACAGGAACAGGGGGCCTGTGATTTGCACTAGGCTGTGTTCATCCACCCACCCCTCCTTCTTGGCGACAAAAATGCAGCGGTGTCACTTGCGACTTATACGTTGCAAAACGCCTCTCCTCCCCCTCCCCATCCCCAGTACCGCCCGCCTCCCCTCTCTCTTTGAGTTGGCGTGTAACCTTGATGATCCAGCCAAATGAGTTATTTGAGATGGAAACGTTAATTTATTTGAGCAGATGGGTGTCAGCGCTGCTCTGTAAAAAGGTGGCGGTATGCCGTCTTGGCCCAGAGTGCTACAGATGAAGTCGTGGCTGCGTCGCTGAATCACCGAGTGTGAACGGAATCATATGTTAACAGCACTAAGGGAAATGCCTATTTAAGCCGAGCCCTTCCAGAAAACAAATCATTACCCCCCAATTTTTGTTTTAAATCTGGATTTTCACATCTCTTGATTTGCCGAGGGTCTTGAAAAACCTGAAACTCATTATTTCTCAAAGTGTGGTCCAATGACCGCCCACATCAGAGTCCCCCAGGGGCTTTATTAAAAACACAGATCCGTGGGACCAATTCCGCCCCCTCCCCCCCAACCTACAGACGCCCACTCTCAGGGGTGCAGACTCCCGGGATTCTGCAGTTTTAACAAGCTCCCTGGGTGACTGTCGTGCACACAAAAGTTGGGCCCCCCCATTGCTGAAATGGTGCCCTCAAACTGCCCAGGAAAATCTTCAAAACAAAACAAAACAAGAAACCTTGGGATTGGGACTTGAGGTGGGGCTTTTTTTTTTTTTTCCCTGTCCTGTTTTCTTTCTTTCTCTCGTTTCCTCTACCCTTACAGATTTTGTACAAAAAAAAAAAAAAAATTTTTTTTTTTTTTTTTTTTTTTTTTTTTACTTTTGTGGTCAGAAAGAAATAAAGGGAAAAGTAGCACAAAGAGACTATTTGTGCACTAGAAGCAAAAGACGGTTTGGAAATTTCAGGAATTTCCAAGACAAGGGATCTCCCTGTCCTTGGCACTGAACTTTAAGCCTGGCTTCTCCTCGGGCGCCCTCCCTCCTGCCCGCCTCCCCCTCCCCGGCCGCAGCCTTCTCTAAGTGTTACATCCAATTTTCTCTTGAATACTTGTAGTGAGGAAATGCAATGACTTCCCAGGGGACCCTGCTTATGGGGAAGCAGTGCAACGAGAAGATTTATGGAACGTCTGTAAAATATGTGTGTAGAAACTCACGACGTTTTGATCGCTACCAAGGAAAAGAATGGACAGTTTCTTACCAGTCAGTTTCATGGGCATTTTTTATGGGTTTTTAAAATTAATTAATTTTTTCCCCCTTTGTTAGGAATTCTTGGCACAGACACAAGCCCCGGAGAAAGGAAACATTGCCCACGGGCTGTGTGTCCAAACTGTCAGGTTCTCAATCCCAGATCTCTGGGGGCGAGGCCAGTCCTCGTGCGGTTCCCATGGAGGGGGGAACGGCCTGTCAATGTTGGCAAGAAGAGGGGGGTCTTATTAGCAGTGTTGCCACCACGGCTCTAACAGGCTTCGTGCACAGCCTCTTCCCTGGGCTGTCTCCACACCCAGAGCCATTTGCGGGATGAGAGAGGGCCTGGAATGTTCACCGCGTCATGCCAGGCCTGTCCACCTCTAGCACCCTGGTCAACTGCAGGGACCATCCGCTTGGCCTCTGGTTTTTCTCAGCCTCACAAGTTTTCGTTGCTCCCCCTGGGGACTTCGCCGCCAAAGACAATGAACCCGGCGGAATTTCCTGGCCGGAAGAAGAAGAGCGGGGCGCAGAGGGGGAGTTGGGGGCCCGCATCCTGCTTCTGTCACCGGCCTGTCCTGGGTTCTTTCTTAGCCACCGTCTCTTCTTCTGTGAAAGACAAATCCGGCGTGTGTTTTTTAGTGGCGTGTGACAGAGATTAGAAAAAATATGTAAACAAATGCCCTGGCCCCCATCCCTACCCCCAGGGGACAGATGGCCACATCTGTAAGTCACACAGGGGTGGGGGCTGCCACTGGCATCGTCCTCTGATACACAGGACAGCCCTCCACAATCAAGAATTGTCTGGCCCAAATGTCAATGGTGCCAGGGTGGAGAAACCCTGATATAAAGGGCCTGGCACACAGTCGGGGATTAAAATGGTAATAATGAAAAAGGGTGTGGAGAAAGGAATATAGTAAGTGTATTCAGTAAACCTTACTATTATTAGTAGATCCAAGATAATTGGTAGTCACTTCCTGGAAATGCCTCGAAGGATTCTTGGGCTACAAACAAGCTTAGCTAGACAGTGTCATGATTGATTAGTGATGTCTGCCGTGGGCATCACAGGGGGAAATGGCAGCATGAGTGCAGTGTATTTTCTGACCCTGGACACTATGATGTCTAGCATCTGTTTCTGCTCTGACATCCTGTGATTCTATTGCTGTGACTCTGTGAGTCTATCTATAAACTTCTGTAGTCAGCATTATTTGCAGAATATTTAAGCAGCCCAGGCTCCTGCAGGCTTGCTTGGCAGGGCAGGCTGGGGAGCCGAGAGCCAGGAAGACAGAACCGGCTCCGTGCAAGGCAAAACAGAGCTGCTGAGAGCATGTGACGTGGGTGATGTGGCGGCTCCCCACTTACCCCCTAAAATAGTCCCCATCTCTCTCGGGCTAAAAATTTTTACTATTAGTCACTCCATTGGATTAAAATATTGTCTCCAGGAGGGCTTTGTTTAAATGCACAGGTATTGCCTAGAAGGGATAAGCATGCCAATGTGTTAACTTGCTAAATTCGTTGCTCAGCAGAATAGAGCTGAGAGGGAACGGGGCAGGAGAGGAGGTTATTTTTGAGAGCGGGTGAAGAGGTTCAGGGCAGGAGTCAGACTGTACTACACAGCTCCAGAAGGTGCTGTGTACTCTGAATTAGGATGACCAACTCGTGCTGGGACTTTCTCAGACATCGAAATGAAGATCTTATCTTCCAGGAACTCCCACTGTCTCGGGGCACACCAGCGTGGTTGGTCACTCGACTCTAGGCCGTGTGGCATGGGGGGAACTGTGTAGTCCTTGCTGGGATTTGTCCCTCACGTGGTTGCCCGAATTCTCTTTTTGAACATGCTCCTCCCTTGCTTAGGAACCTTCCATGGCTCCCCAAGGCCCACTGGATGAGGTCTCCTTATGGTGTTCAGGGTGGCCCTAGCCTTGCTTCCTGATGTCACCTGATCCACCACCCTCCTGCCAGGTGTTACATCAACTTTGCCATCCTGGAGACCCAGTGTGTACTATTCTCTCTCCCTGGGTTAGAGAAGGAGCTTTCCTAGAAGGGTATCGGAGGCTATTCAACTTGTGTCAGCAGCGAAAGAGTTAATTAGCCTGCCCTTTGCATTATAAAACTCATCTGACTCCCCCAGTGGGTTGGGGCTTGGGATAAGGCTACCACTTTGTGCCAGGAGGGACCCCACTTTGTCCCAGAGAGCCCCTGGAACCCTTGGAGGGAAAGGCCAAAGCCATCCGATATAGGAAAGCACCTCAATTGAAAATAAGGGCTCCTTCCTTCCTTTAGCCTCTAAGCTCTTCAGGCAGTTGCACATACATTACTTGGTAGATCCCCTGTGTATCTCTGATCAACAGGTAAGACAGGTGTCATGCCTGTCCGACAGGTAGAAAAACCGAGGTCCCAGGCAGAGGGCACTATACATCATAAAGGTTTCCAGACAAGGAGGGGCAGGCACAGTAGTGGCTAACGTCTCATGGCACATCGGTGGCTGCACGGTAGCTAATCAAAGTCTCCTGACCTATGTTTTCTGATGTTTTCACTCATTCATTCATTCATTCATTCACTCAGGTTTTTATTGAATGCTTATTATGTGTCAGGCAGTGTGTTCGTCTCAAAACGATTATAGCCGGATTACAACCTGCCAGTCCCCCTACTACATTCCATACGTGCCCTCGTTTCAGGGCTCCTGGCAGCCCAGTAGGGTCTGGTTACTATTACTATCTATCCCCAGGCACAGGTGAGTAGCCGAGACAGAAGAGGGAAAGCAGTGCTCTCAGGGTCGCTCAGCTCCTAGGTGGCGCCTTTGCTGAGGCTTGTCCTGTGTGCTGGTGTGTGGTCTGCCCTGGTGGGGCCTCACTCTTGTAAGAAGAGAAACGGACCATTTTTCTGAGGCCTGCTCTTTGCCTCTAAGATTGGCCAAGCTGCTCTCGCCCCAGTGAGCCACATTCCAAATGGGAGAGAAAGAAGACCATGTTGCCGAAGCATCTTCTATGGGACGGGCATGTCACATATGTTTTCCATGCCACCTGGCAAAGGAGCCGTAGTTGGGGCCAGAAGAAATCGAGGCTTATTGCGTTGACAGGGTTGGCCAAAGCTGCCGCAGCTGGTTTATGGGGAGTGGAGACCCAGCCTTGGATGGCTATGTCAACGACTCGCTTTTTCCCCCCAGACAGCCATGGCTGTCCCAGAGGACGGGCGATAGGGCGAGAGTTTGCCGTGAGTCCTCAGGTCACACGAAAACCACAGGAGCAGTTCTCTTGCGGCTTGGTACGTGATCTTAGGCACAGACTTCTCCGGACAGGAGCCAGAAAGCCACTCTCCCACCCACTGTAAGTCTGGGGAAGTGGGGAGAGGACCCAGGACTGGCCCCAGCTGAGTCCTGCTGCCCACGATGGGCAGCAGGTGGCGCTGTGGCCCCGGTTTAACAAGGGCAGCGGGAAGGTGGAAAGGAGGGGGGGAATCCAGAAAGAAAAACTAGTGGAAAACAAGGATTTAAAAGAAGAACAATTTGTTCCAAAACATTTGCCTTGTAACGGGGTCATCTATAAATTCTGGGATTTCCTGTTTGCTGCTGGGCAGGCTGGCCGGCAGGCAGGCCGCTCTCTTCTCTGCAGTCTGGAAGAATCATTTCAGCCCCACTCCCGAGCCCCGGCCTCCCCTGGCCCAGATTGGCTCTGAAATTTCCCGGCTTTTGTGCCCAGAAGCAGGATCCTGTGACAGCAGGTCTCCTCGAGCTGTGCTCCAGTTTCCGCTGGGTGGGAGGAGGAGCAAGACCGTGGTCTTTTTCAAAGGAGAGACTATATTTGTGATCTCCCTGTGCAAGCCGTGCTGCCAGGCTTGTTTTGAGTCATAAAGTAAGAGAAAAAGAATAAAATGAAAGAGACAGAGGTGGACCTCTCATTTTTACTTGTCATAGTTACGTGTGTGTGTGTGGCGGGGGTGGGGGGTAAGAAGACTCAAGATGTATCCTCTTAGTGAATATCAAGTGTACAATGTGGGATTGTTAGCTGTGGTCACCATGCTGTGCGTGAGCGCCCCACAACTTACTCATCTTCTCCCTGAAAGTTTGAATTCTTCCACCAACACATCCCCATTTCTCCTGCCCTCCCAGCTACTGGAAACCTCCATGCTACCCTTGGCTTCTGCAAGGCTGACTTTTTAAAATTCTACATACAAGTGATACTCTGCAGTGAAGCCTTTCTGTGTCTGGCTTATGTCACTTAGCATAATGTCCTCCAGGTTTTTTGTTGTTGCAAATGGCAGGATTTCCTTCTTTTTTTATGGCTGAATAACATTCCATTGTGTGTATATACCACATCTTCTTTGTCCATTCGTCTGTCAGCTGGACACTTGAAGTTCTTTCCAGGTCTTGGCTATTGTGAATAATGCTTCAGTGATCATGGAAGATCAGGTATCTCTTTGACATGATAATTTCATTTCCTTTGGATATACACCCAGAAGTGGGATTGCTTCATCGTATGGTAGTTGTATTTTTAAGTTTTTTGCGGAAGGAGGTGGCCCCTTAAAAAAAAAAAAGAGAGAGAGCTGTTCTGGTTAATAATGGGGATGGAAATGTCATTGGAAAAGAGAGAAAATTCTTTTTAACAGTCCAATAGGACTTGAACCAAGTCCAAAGCCCAGAGAGACGTTGATGGATAAATGTCTAGAGAAGATGTACACATCCATCCACCCATCCATCATCCACCCACCCATCCACCAATCAATCCACCCATTCACCCATCCACCCATGCATTGACCCACCCATCTATCCATCCATCCATCCATCCATCCACCCATCCATCATCCACCCACCCATCCACCAATCAATCCACCCATTCACCCATCCACCCATGCATTGACCCACCCATCTATCCATCCATCCATCCATCCATCCACCCATCCATCATCCACCCACCCATCCACCAATCAGTCCACCCATTCACCCATCCACCCATGCATTGACCCACCCATCTGTCCATCCATCCATCCATCCATCCACCCATCCATCATCCACCCACCCATCCACCAATCAGTCCACCCATTCACCCATCCACCCATGCATTGACCCACCCATCTATCTATCCATCCATCCATCCATCCATCCACCCATCCATCATCCACCCACCCATCCACCAATCAATCCACCCATTCACCCATCCACCCATGCATTGACCCACCCATCTATCCATCCATCCATCCATCCATCCACCCATCCATCATCCACCCACCCATCCACCAATCAGTCCACCCATTCACCCATCCACCCATGCATTGACCCACCCATCTGTCCATCCATCCATCCATCCATCCACCCATCCATCATCCACCCACCCATCCACCAATCAGTCCACCCATTCACCCATCCACCCATGCATTGACCCACCCATCTATCCATCCATCCATCCATCCATCCATCCATCCATCCACCCACCCATCCACCAATCAATCCACCCATTCACCCATCCACCCATGCATTGACCCACCCGTCTATCCATCCATCCATCTATCCATCCATCCATCCATCCATCCATCCATCCATCCATCCATCTGTCCAGTTGCTCACTCATTCATTCAATTATGGAACACCTACCATATGCATGTACCTTGTCTTGTTTTAGTCTGAAGCTAAGCCTAGACCAGTACTATGGTCTCCTTCTGGGGCCAGTGGCATGTGGAGGGCATGTGAGTACCATTTGGAGATGGGATCCAGAAGGTGGGCTTAGGATTCCTGGACAACAGCTGTCGGGACCTTTAAATGAGGATTGCAACATATTTGGCCAGGGTGAGGGGTACAGTTTATGGCTGAAAACAGAGTTTTTCTCTGAATAAGTCCAATGAGCCCGCCTGGGATCAACTCCACGAGGGCTGGACAATCTGGTCCCAGCAAATTAAAACAACATGGGCACCAGCCAGCTCCATTTTTGAAAACAGTATTTTTGTTGTTTTAATCAAGGACACCACCCTTGTCCCCTGCCCTTGACAACAAGCTCTGAATTGAAATGAGGCAGAATTTATAAGAAAATAAAGCAATTCTTGGTTATTCCAACACACGCTCGTTTTCCTTCCCATCAGCTGCACGATTTAAGTCCCTCTCTGTACCTCATTTTACCCTCTGTGCGCAGGCCTGTCAGGATGGATGAGCCCGGGCCAAGATAGTGTCTCGAGTGACGCAAGAGCAAAGAAGCCCTTTCCGTCTGTAGCTGAAGCCAAACTGTTGTGTTCTCCCAGGTGGGGAGTCCCTCTCCGCCAGGGTCTTGGTCCCTGCAGTGACAGTGGGCGGCCAGGGGGGCAGCATGAGTCCCTGGCTGAGTCTGTGTGTTAACTGTGCCTTTATTTTCTGCATTCAGATGCTTTGAGGTCTTGACAGCCTGGCTCCTCTAAAGGGACTGCCCCTCCCAGGGTTAGCGGGTCCTAGAGACAGTGAACAGCTTGCCAGGAAGTGTGCTTTTCAAACGCGGGCCAACCAATCCAGAGCTCAGATCTCCCACCATCTCCTTTGTGGGGCCCTCACACTCCAGGCCACTCACCACCTGTCCTAACCACCCCAGGGCACATAACTGGGGGCGGCCCCTCTGCCCCAGAGCTCACTGAAATTATTCAAATGAGCCTGCTCACCCTCCCTCTCCCCTTCCTGTAAAAACCACAATAAAGGTTCTTACCCATGTTCCCCCCCACCCCCGCCCCCGTGCCTCCTGATTGACCCTGCACCGTAGGCTGTGCCCCCTGTTTCTTTTTTTTTTTTTTTTTTTTTTTTTCAACGTTTTTTATTTTTATTTTTGGGACAGAGAGAAACAGAGCATGAACGGGGGAGGGACAGAGAGAGAGGGAGACACAGAATCGGAAACAGGCTCCAGGCTCCGAGCCATCAGCCCAGAGCCTGACGCGGGGCTCGAACTCACGGACCGCGAGATCATGACCTGGCTGAAGTCGGACGCTTAACCGACTGCGCCACCCAGGCGCCCCTGTGCCCCCTGTTTCTAGAGACCCGTGAGCATAAGAACCTTCTTCTTTCATGACCATCACCTCCCTGTCTGAACGTCTTACATACCTGATGAAAGCAAATCTGGGTACCCTCACGACAGTCTACACTTTCTGAGTGACAGTCACAGCCCCCTGTGCTCACTTACCTGCAGCCTCCTCTTCCATAACATGGAGAGTGACATCCAGTCATTGTGGGGATTGGGTAGGTGACAAAGCCATTTCCCAGCCTCAAGTCCCTCTTTATCCCACGTTCATGTTCTCTTTTCTTTGTGACACTTATGTGCATTCCAAGTGACTCATTTCTTTCTTTGCCCACCCCTCCCCCCACCACTAGAATGAAAGCTTCTGAGCACCCAGTGCCTAGACCACTGCCTGGCACCTAGTAGGTGCTCATTTAACAGTATGGGATGAATGCGAATGTGCCCAGCACTTAGGTATGCCCACGCGCTGGTTGCTTTCCTCCCTCCCTCATCTTTTGGGATCCTCTGGTGTGAACTGCCGTGGATCTGGGCCACTTGACAGACTGGAAACCACTCAGCGAGATTCTCGTCCCTTGTGCTGGCCTCGTACTCGCGTGGAGGCTCTTATCCAAGACACTCAGAGCACTTTAGAAACACGAATGACGTAAATGGTGTACTTTGTTCGTGGCAGGTGGGGCATGATTTGCTGAAGTGAGATGGTTCCCAATGAAGCCAAACCTGCTCTGGAGGAGAGTGGAAAGTTAAGCGCCGTCAGAGACCTCAGGGGCCATTGGGCCATTTGCCCAGTGACGTCCGGCCCAGTGGCTCAGGTCAGCAGAGATTCCTGGAAGGCGGCCCCTCCTAGGAACCCCTCCCTCCCCTCGCAGCCCCGTGCCCTGGAGCGGTATTGTTTTGCTCCTTTGGCAGAACTTCCTGAATCAAGTTAAGAGGATTCTCTGGCTGCCAGAAGGCTCCTTGCATGGATTTATTGAGTCCCCGCTTAGCAGAGGCGCTGAGGCTGTGAGTTGTATCAGGCTCACACCCATTCATTCGACAGATCCTTTTGAGCACCCGGTCTGGGCCAGGCACTCTGGATAGAGGGACCAGGAGACCGATGAGGGGACACTGACTCATGAAGGAAGTACTTGGCTGAGCACACATAGCACAGGGTCTGTGGGAGCCCAGAGAAGTGAGTTGGGTCAGGACAGCCTTCTTGGAGGAGTCCTGCTTCTGTTGGTACTCGGGACTCCTTAAGTTGTAGGTTACAAAACCCCAACTAAAACAGGCTAAAGCCTTAAAGAGAAGACATTGGCTCGCGGAATGCGCAAATCTAGGAATAAACTGGTCAGCGTCAGGCACAACTGGATCAAGGTGCTTGAATAAGGTCTCCATCTCTTGGTGGTATTTCTCTCTCTGTATTGGCCTCATTTCCTCCCAGCTGTGGCCAGAATTCCTCCCACTTGGTGGAAAAGCTAGGAATTGGGAGCTTTTGGTTGACAGTCTTCCCTCCTACTACTATCTAAGTAAACATACTTACTTAGCCAGTGTTTACTGAGTGGTGAACAAGACAGTGTCCTACAGATTTATCCTCCAGACAAACTTATGTTTATGCGCCAAAGACACATGTACAAGAATATTCACGTCAACATTGTTTATACTGACCAGAGCCTGGAAACGACTTTAAGTGGCCACCGACAAGGGATTGGTTAAGTAAATTACACCATGGAAGACCAGACAGCCCTTCAGAAGAATGAGTTAGATGTATATCAGTAGTCCTCACTCAGGGCAACCTTCCCCCCCCCCCCCCCCCGCCTCCCGGCGCGCCCCCCCCCCCCCCCACCATTTGGCAATGCCTAGGGACATTCAGTTGTTACAGTTGAGGGGGGAGGGGTACTAATGCACAGCACAGCACCCCTTCCCCGCGAAGAATTACGCAGCCCAAAATGTCAATAGTGCCCGGATTGCGGAACCCTGATCGGTATCTGCTGATACAGAAATCTTTAAGATATGTTGAGTTTAAAAGGAAAAAAAAAAAAAAAGCATTGTGGAAAACAATAAATATAGTAGACCGCCATTTATGGAAAACAAGGGGCGTATCTATCTCTGTGCTTGTGTGAGGAGCACATAAGAGAGTGGGGGCTGTGCCTTGTGAAGGCCTGAGGGAGAGGTGCAGAAGAGAGATTTATTTTCACTACACGGCTCCTTTACTGTCTGAATATTTTTAGACCGCATACGTGTATTCTTTTCCTTTTTTTTATGTTTATTTATCTATTTTGAGAGAGAGAGAGAGAGAGAGCGAGAGCCAGGGAGGGGCAGAGAGAGAGAGGGAGAGAGAAAATCCCAAGCAGGCTCCACAGTCAGCATGGAGCCCAGGGCGGGGCTCGATCTCATGACCATGAACGAGATCATGACCTGAGCCGGAATCAAGAGTCGGACGCTTAACCCACGGAGCCACCCAGGCGCCCCATAGACCACATACATGTATTCTTAAGAAAAAAAAAGTGTGTGTGTGTGTGTTTGTGTGTGTATATATATATATATATATATATATATATATATATATATATGAAGTCTAAAAGTTTGACCACACCCACCCACATTTCCTGCCTCCCATGTCTTCTCCCTCTGAGACAATTAGCTGAAGAACATCCCACCAGGTCTCAGCTGGAACAGCTCACAGAGATCAGATCTTAAAAAATTTTTTTTTCAACTTTTTTTTTTTTTTTTTTTTTTATTTTTGGGACAGAGAGAGACAGAGCATGAACGGGGGAGGGGCAGAGAGAGGGAGACACAGAATCGGAAACAGGCTCCAGGCTCCGAGCCATCAGCCCAGAACCTGACGCGGGGCTCGAACTCACGGACCGCGAGATCGTGACCTGGCTGAAGTCGGACGCTTAACCGACTGCGCCACCCAGGCGCCCCATAGAGATCAGATCTTAGAAGTCATCACAGAGGCCTCAGAGGTGCCGACTTAGACCCATCTCAATGCGTCTTCACTGGAGGACTAGAGCCTTTACTGGAGGGCCTCTTAGAGCCTTTAATGCAAGCGTGTGCACGGCACACGTCTCGGAGGGGACACGGCAAACAGAATTAGCACATGTCTTTGCCTCCTTTAGTCATTCCCTAGGGCTGCCATAACAAAGTACCACAAACGGGGTGGCTTAAAACAACTGGAAGCTACGTGTTCACAGCTCTGGAGGCTACAGGTGTTGGTCAGCAAGGCCTTGTTCTCTCTGAAGGCTCGAGGGAAGAATCCTTCCTTGCTCCTTCCAGCTTCTGGAAGTCTCCGGCGGAGTCTTAGGCATTCCTTGGCTTGCAGCTACATCCCTCCTGCCTCTGTCTCCATCACCACACGACCTCGTCCCTGCGTGTCTGTCTTCACGTGGCCGTGTTCTTACAGGAACGCTCTATCCAAACCGTGTTGGATAAAAGGTCTGCTCTGCTCCAGCATGACCTCATCCTAAGTGAGCTAATTACAATTATTCTATTTCCAAATAAGGAAGCCTTCTGAGTTATTGGGAAGACTTCAGTATATCTTTCGGGGGGACGGCATAATTCAACCCGACAACTCCTAAGCACACACATGTATGTGAATAGTTCTTTCCATTTCATTAAAAACAGACAAACCAACAACCCTACTGTTGCACTGATTATGCTTCAAGAAATGTGGATCCCACGAAATATTTTCACTTTACGGTTGAAGCGTCTGACGCCCAGAGAGGGACGGTCATTAGCCCAAGATCACATGGCACGGGTAGGGCTGACACTAAAATCCAGGTCGGCTCTCTCCTGGAGGAGACGGTCTGTGAACCCTGTCTGTCCTTGTAGGAGCTGCTCTTTGTATGTGAGGCCACGGCTGACTGGCTGGTGATCATGAGGGCGTCCGTCAGCTCCTCCGTCCATCCCGTGCTGCCACCCGTTACCTCCCAACGCGCAAGCAGAGTTATCCGGCAGATCAATCCCTGCTCCTAGACACACGGGATCCTATTTCTGAATGTCCCCAAGGGTGTTCTTGGGGACTCTGGGTTGTAGGTGACAGAAACCACTGCAGAGGCATCTCTTGGCTCATGTATCCGCAGAGGCACAGCTAGATCCAGGATCCCTGAGCCATCTCTCTCCCCTGCCCTCCGTCTTGTTTCTCTGTGCGTTGGCGTCATCCCCAAGCACACTCGCCACACGGCCGGAAGCATGGGGCCTGCCTCATCAGCATTCGTGGGAGAACCTGCCCTTTCCCCAGGCTCCAGCCAGCGTCCCAAGGACGGCTTGCTGGCCATGTCCCAGAACCCATGCCTATAGTCAGAAGTTTTTGGTTCTCTGCTTGGCCTGACCTGGAGCAGTGAGTGGGGTCAACTCCACCCGAACCGTAACAACTGAAAATGGGGGAGCGCCAGTTCCACTCGAAGGTCAATTGAAATACATGCGTCCACTGCAGTGAGTTAGCTCTGTTCCCCCTTCACTGATTCCTCTCCAACTCTGCAGGTGCATACAGTGGTGACTGGGTGAGAAGACTGCAAGGCTTTAGACAGCCCCTCCCCACTGCAGGGGGCCATTTTGAGCCATGGACGGTTTGGCTTCCTCTGGGTTTCTGTAATCCTTCCCTCACACTACTGGATGTTTACTTTTCTATCCCTCACCCACAACCAGGCTGTAAACTCCTTCTGGGACCTTGGCTTATTCCCCTTTGCAAACCAC
Organism: Neofelis nebulosa; assembly: GCF_028018385.1. Taxonomy (NCBI): domain Eukaryota; kingdom Metazoa; phylum Chordata; class Mammalia; order Carnivora; family Felidae; genus Neofelis; species Neofelis nebulosa. Next base: position 82,251,749 of record NC_080792.1, read on the forward strand.
CATCTAGCACTGCAGGTAACAAGTAGTCTCTTAATAAATGTCCACTGAATTGGGAATCTCTCATAAGGCCAAGGATATGGTAAGTACACTGTAAAATTTTGCTGAATGAATGAGTGAATGATTGGATGGAGGGAAGGAGGGAGGGAGGGAGAGAGGGAGGGAGGGAGGGATGGATGGTTGGATGGTTGGATGATTGGATGTATGCATATATGGATGGATGGATGGATGGATGGATGGATGGATAGATAGATGCATGGATAGGTGGGTGGATAGTTGCATGAATGGGTGAATAAATGAGTAGATGGAAGAGTAGATTGATGGATTGATGGATGGGTGGTTGCATGGGTAGATAGATGGATGGAGGGTAGATGAATTGATGGATAAAGACATGGGTGGACGGATGAGTTGATGCTATTGTGATCACCACTCAGTCATAGTCTCCTATGCAAAGAGCCACTACTATCAAGGGCAAACATAGCTCACTGATTCTTTCATTGTCTGGCTATCTGATTTCTGTCACACAACCTACTCACTTTCTTTTATAACGCAGGGGAGTTAATGCTCACTTGCCTAGTGAATTCCATTCTGATTCTGCTGCTTATCATTGAGGACAGTGACAAACCATGCTACAGAGGAGAAGGGGCCAGGTGTCTGTTCAGAAAGAGAAGGAAACGGTTAAGAAGTAGGAGCTGTGTGCCCCTCTCTCTCTTCCTGCAGACAGACTTTATCCCCACGGTAGTGAAGATGGCTGGGGTTACCCTCAAGTCACATCCTTCCGGCTCTGTGGATAGTGGCAGCTCTCTTACCCTGGCTTTTACAAGCCAGGAGAACCCAAGAGACCTGGGTATGATGCTCTGGAGGCAGTGTATCATGACTTCCCTAAATGTGCTCTTGGAGACTCAAGCTCTTAGCCTGCCCCCAATTCAGATGGGAGTTGATCCCACCAGGGAAAGCATTGCACTCTTCCCCTGAGGAGCTCTGGCTTCCTTATTCCCTTGCTCTTGTCCTCGTGCCCCCTGGGAAAGGGGCCACCTAAGCAGTTAGTGTCAGAGGGAAACCCTGCTGAGAAGCATCCCCGAGGGCCCACCTGTGCTGGCAAAGCGGTGGTTACTGACAGTGCGGTGGCCCTCTGGAGTCCGGCTCGCTGGACAGAGAGCGCTCACATCACGCCCTGTAGATCCATCGTCTCCCTTAGGCTTCAGCTCTTGCGAGGTTCAGTTAAATAGTTTGCTGGATGCTGAGCAGAAAGGCTCATTCCCACTGCCTCTGCCACACTCTCCATGGGGCGCCGTATACAAACAGCCACGAGCGTGCGTGCAGCTCTCGCTATGTGCCAGGCTCTCTTCTACCCTCGTGAGACAGCTATTAACATCCCCACTCCATGGAAGAGAAAATGAGGCTCAGATGGTGAGGTTGGTGGACGCACTCAGCTCGTGCAGCCAGTAAGTGGCCGAGCCAAGATTCAAACCCGGGGCTCCCTGCAAATTCACAGCTGTCTCCACGGACTGGCACGGCTAGGACTTCACTGATGTTCACTGCTGATCCGTTTTGGAGTTTAATCAATGGAAACCTCACTTAGCGTTTTATTTTCTCTATCAGCAATTCGTGAACTGTAATAGCCTATGAGGGAGGAAAAATAGCCTATGGAAACAAAGATTGATGCTAAAAACTGGAAATGAGTCAGTGTTAGCACTCGCGTGCCCTTTCTGTTTCGGCTGCTGGAATTGAGTAAAAAGCATGGGCCCCTGGGAGATGTGATTGAAGGACCCCTGAATGTTCCCATCACCTAACAGCTCCTCTGTTCCCCAAGATTTCACCTGGAGACTTTCATTTCTTTGGGTCTGAAACCCTTTTTGATTTTCAAAAGACCTTAATTAAAATGACAGTACCTCTGAGAGCGGTCATAATAATCCTTGAGCCTATGCATCAGCTAAAAGCTTAGGCAAAGGAGCTGGAGAGTGAGGCCCTAGGGAGGGGGCTCAGCATACACAAAGGTGGCCCGGAAGCAGGTATGGGCCCTAAAGGGGGGGGTCCCACTTTACCTCTATCACATTTCCACCCAAGGCCAGCTGCACAGGGAGAATATGGGGTCTGCTGTTTATTGGTACATTACAGATCACTCTGACGCTTAGAAGCTCAAAGCAGCAATAACCATTTATTTTTTCACACAGTGTCTGTGGGTCAGGAATCTGAGAATGACTTAGTGAGTGGTTCCGCCTTTGGATCTCTCATGAGTTGAGATGTTGGCTGAGCTGCGGTCTTACTTGAAGGCTTGGCTGGGGCTGGAAGATCTGGTCCAAGGTGACTCTGTCAGTGGCTGTTGGCAACACGATGCTGGCCAGTGGCAGGACGCCTCCATCCCTCACCATGTGGACCTGCCCACAGGGCTCCTTGAGTGTCCTCACAACACGGTGGCTGACTTTCCTTAGAGCTGATGAACCCAGAGAGAGAAATAGAGAGAGGGAGAGCAAGCAAGCAGAAAGGGGCTGCAGGGTCTTCTATGACCTTGCCTTAGCAGCCATACTCCTCCATTTTTGCAACATTCTACAGATTACACTATTCAAGGGGAGAGAGTCCTACACAAAGGTGTGAACACCAGGTGGTGAGAATATTGGAGGCCCTCTTGGACGCTGACTTAGGGCTACCACAATCATTATCTTTATTTTACAAGTGATAAAACGGAAGCACGAAGAGCTCACCTGAATGTATCCAGGATTTTTCATGACGAAGGGATCCTGTCTGATTGTTCACTCCAATATTCCTGGAAGCACCTGGGACAGTGCCCAGCTTTTAGTAGGTGTTCAGGAAACACTTGCTGAATGAAATATGTACATGGATGGATACTTGCTCCAGAAAAAAAGGGGCCCTTGAAACTCAGTCCATTTTACTTAGTGCTCCATTGGATATCTGTAGGGGGCAGGGATCAAGGAACAGAGTTTTGCATTGCTAGACTTCTGATATCATTGACGTTTTGTGCACATGTGTATCCTTGTGGCTTATTGTTCTGTGAATCGTCTGTTTCTTTAAGACCCGAGTCGGCTGGGGTGTTGTCGAGGGAAGGGGTGTGCAGAAACTGAACAGGGAGGAGCCTTCCCCTTCTTTGGATGATAAAAGGGTCACTTTAATTGAAATAGAGTTATAACTGGTTGCCAGATTTATAACTGGTTACCAGATTTAAGCATAAGGTCAAAACCTTAGAGCAGAGAGATTATATACACAGGCAGCATGGTGTATATAAATGTATGTATAATTTATGCAATATTTTTCCTATTCGCGCTCTCTACTTAAGCTATCCATTAAAGCCCATCACATTAATTTAATTGAAAAATTCTGGGGGAATTGTATTAGCTTTTTTCCCATTAAATTAACATTACAGCCTTTAAATAGATGTCCTGGATGCCCATTGTTGCTAACAAAATTATTATGCAAATTGAAATCTGCCCTTTCTGTATTTGGCCACCAGTGTCCCACCCTCCTCCTTTTTCTGTGACCTCTTTAATTTAATTGCCCTTTGCCCGAGTTCCCAGGCCACAGATGTGGGATAGAACCCCCAGCCCAAGTGTAGCCTCTATGTGAGACTGCAAAGCCTGGTCTACACCAGCAGAACTGCACGGAGCTAGCTCTGGAGGAGCTCCGGTCTCTGGTCTCCGAGGCCCTTATGAAAACACTCTTATGTCAAGAAAGGAAAAAGGGTGGGCGGTCTTCCCCCAGGCGTCTTGGTGGCCTAGAGCACACTTAGTGTCATCAGAGAGCACAGTCATATGAGTCAGATGGGCTGGGTTTGGAATCCGATTCTGGCACTTAGTGACTCTGAGATTTGTGAGCAAGTTTCCTAACCTCCACAAGACCAAGAAAACCACTCCTTTCTCAAGGGAAGCTGGAGAGGAACAGGAAACAACGGATAGTGCCGCATGGAGTGGGTATTTGTCAAGGGTCGCCATTGTCATTTATTCACAAACTCCATTCATCCTTCATTCATCCATTCATTGAGGGAATAGTTGAGAGCCTTGCTCTGTGTCAGCCACTGGGCTAGGTGCAGGGGAGATGCCAGGAACCAGATGACCCAGGTCTGTGATCACCTGTAGCTTGTATGTGGGGTTGGGGCGGGGGAGTGAAGAGGCGGGGGGGGGGGGGGGGCGGTAATAAACAGGTAGACAGGTCAGTAACATGTGGATAGAGGTAGGGGTTATTGCCATTATTAGCATATCAAGCAAGTTTTTAAAAGGTGCAAAGTGCAGTCCTGTTAATTCATCAGCCACCCTGATTTGCCTGCTCCGCTGAAGCCTCCAGGAAGCAGAATGAGGCACTTCCTTCGGGGCTGGATCAGAGAGGCCAGGTTAGATCCGGGCCTGGGCCTCCTTGGGTGGAAACTTTTCTCTAACCTGAGCTGTTAGATGGCCGGAACCGGAAGCTGAATGACAGATCTCTTTGTGAACCGATCTCATTTTGTCTCGTGGATGGGGTAAGGGTTCCCCCAGCCCCACTGTGTGTCTTTTCTTTCTGACCGCCGCTCAGGAAGTAATCCCCAGCTAATCTCTGGATGAACATCAAGACTTCACTACTCTTCAAGAGTCTCCAAGGGAGACTTCTCTCATCTTTCCCATCTGTTTAATCTCCAGGAGTCTTCCCTTTTTATGAATGTGCCCTTCCATTTGCATAGACACTGAGTAGATTAAAACGAGGCTTGAAAAAGGAAGGTCAAAGCCTTAGGTGGTTGAAGACATACCTCTAAGGCAAGCAGTGGAGGTAGAACCCAGCCTACCCCGGGCCACAGGGTATGGTTCTCCCAGTGAGACTAATGCTCAGGGAGAGCCTGGAAAGATGGGTACCTTCCTGCTTCCAGTTCCCATTATCCACTGCTGCGTAACAAGTGAATCCTAACCACCGTGACTTAAAGCAACGGGCAGTAATTACCCTTCGTGGTCTCTGTAAGCTAGGGATTCAGAGGCGGCTTGGCCGGGCAGTTCTAATTCCGGGATCTTAGGTGGCTGGGGTGGGGGGCCTCTGGAAAGCTCCTTCGGCTGGAACAGCTGGGCTCCTTGGGTGTACATGACATCTCAGCATGGTCTCGGCACAAGGGCTCTCCAACGTGGTGGCTTCAGAGCAGCTGGACCTCTTACACGGTGGCTGAGGCACCAAAGCAGGTGTCCTGAGAGAGGGAGAGTGAGCAAGCCAGGCGGAAGCCATATCACTTTCTGTTACCTGTCCCTGGCAGTCTGTTACCTGTTGCTGTCGCTTCTGCCTTCTGTTGCTTGGAGCAGTCGCAGGGTCCAGCCCCAGTTGGAAGGAAGGAGAAGCAGACTCCACCTGTTGATGGTAAATGGCGAGGTTCTAGAGGACTACAAGGGACTGAAGACATTGCAATGGGTAATGCCTATTTGTAAACCTTCCCGGTTGAGATGATTAAGATAGTTGTGGCCTCAAATACGCAAAGGCAAGCAATAAAGCTTCTAGAGGATAGCATAGAAGAATATCTTCATGACTTTAGGATAGGCAAATGTGACAGGATAAGAAATATATATTGGTCTCTGCTGTCTGGTTCCTGACACAAATCTCCTAAATCCCTTGTGATTTCCTGAGTGATGGGTGTGATATGATCGTTTCACACAGAGCTCTTAAATCCCTTGGAATTTCCTGGGTGATAGGAGCATCTTCTAAGGAGGCCGACTCTTGGTGGGCTCCTGAATAGCTCCAGGATGGGGGCTGGTCACCAGAAAGATTAAACCAGGATTAGAGGCTTAGAACTTTGAGTTTCCTCCCCCCACCCCTTCCTCTGGGGAGAGGAGCAGAGCCACAGACTGAGTTAAAAGTCAGTCATGCCTATATGATGAAGCCTCCATAAAAATCCCTAGATGGTGGGCTTGGAGAGCTTCTAGGGTGGTCAATGCACCCATGTTCTGGAGAGTGGCTCCATGGGGACAGAAGCTCGTATGCGTGGGACACTTCTAGGTCTTGCCCTATGTACCTCTTCATCTGGTGGCCCAGACCCAAGTGGCAGTGTTGTGGCAACTCCTGACTTTGTAGCCAACTCAGAAGTGTGGGTATCCTGGGCACCCATTTACTTGTGACAGGCATCAGAGGGGGTAACTTCTTGTGGAATGGAGCTCTTAACTTGGATCTGATACTGTGTGCAGTTATTGTCAGAAGTGAATTACAGGACACCCAGTTGGTGCCCCAAAAGTTGGAGGATTGGTTGGAATGGGGGGGAAAACCCCCCACACATTTGGTGTCGGAAGTGTTGTGAGTACATGGGGCGCCTGGGTGGCTCAGTCGGTTAAGCGTCTGACTTCGGCTCAGGTCATGATCTCCCAGCTCGTGGGTTTGAGCCCCGCATCGGGCTCTGTGCTGACAGCTCAGAGACTGGAGCCCGCTTCGGATTCTGTGTCTCCCTCTCTCTCTGCTCCTCTCCCACTCACTCTGTCTCTCTCTCAGAAATAAATAAAAAATATTAAAAAATCAAAAAATAAAGTGTTGTGAGTACAGAAACAGTTTTTCTTGAGCAAATATTTCTGAAACAGGACACACACACACGTATACACACACACACGTAACCATAAAGAAAATAATTGACCAACTGGACATTATTAGAACTCTGTTCGTCAAAAAACTCCATTAAGACAATGAAAATGAAAACCACAGAGTAGGAGGAGATAGTTGGAATAAAGATACTAAGAGAAGGACTCACATTCAGAATATTTCAAGAACTCCTGTAAAGCAATAAGGAAAAGACAAACAACCCAGTTGTTTTTTTTTTTTTTTAATGAACAAAACACATGAATAAGCTTTTCACAAAAGAGAAATCCAAATGGCCAATAAGCCGATCAAAAGAGCGTCAACATCATTAGTGATTAAGGGAATGCGATCCAAACCACAATGAGAATTGTATATATGTAAAAAATTTTTAGGGGCGCCTGGGTGGCGCAGTCGGTTAAGCGTCCGACTTCAGCCAGGTCACGATCTCGCGGTCCGTGAGTTCGAGCCCCGCGTCCGGCTCTGGGCTGATGGCTCGGAGCCTGGAGCCTGTTTCCGATTCTGTGTCTCCCTCTCTCTCTGCCCCTGCCCCGTTCATGCTTTGTCTCTCTCTGTCCCAAAAATAAATAAAAAACGTTGAAAAAAAAAAAATTAAAAAAAAAAAAAAATTTTTAGGTGGGCACCTAAGACTTTTGAACTTTACTGTATATGAATTTTACACAGACACCTACAAGACTGGCTGAAATTACCAAAAAAGAAACCTGTCCATGCCAGTGTGTTGACAATGCTTGGAGCGGCTGGAATCCTCCCATACCGAAGATAGGAGTGCAAGTTACCACAGACACTTGGGAAAATTATTTAGCAGTGTTTACGAAAGCTGAATGTAGTACATATACTCTATGAATATGCCCAATTGTGGAGTGTAAATATGGGTACTAGAAGACATGGCCGAGAATGTTCTTGTATTATTTGTGATAGCCATCTATCTTAGTTCGTTCAGGCTGCTATAACAGAGTACCGCAGACTGATTTGCTCATAAAAAAAAAAGATCGATTTCTTATAGTTCCAGAGACTGGCAAGTCCAAGCTTGGGGTCCTGCTAGGTTCAGTGTCTGGTGAGGACCCGCCTCCTGGTTCCTAGATGACCCATCTTGTTGCTGTGCCCTCCCCAATGGAAGGGACAGGGATCTCTGTAGGGGTTATCTTACAAGGGCGCTAATCCCGTTCATAAGGGCTCCACCTTCTTGACCTAATCACTTCCCAAGGGCCACAACTCCTAATACCATCACACTGGGGACTAGGTTTGAACATATGAGTTTTAGAGGGGCACAGGCTTTCAGTCTATATAACAAGCCCCAAATTGGAACCAACCCAAATATCATCAATAGTAGAACAAATACATAAAGTGTGGCATATTCTTACAATGCTATAATTGCAACTGTATATATGGAACATACATAGCAATGACTTTGGACAAACCCACACAATAGCATGGAGGGATCTCGCTCATAGGTCACTGAGTGAAAGAAAGTGCTATAGGACTCCATTGACATTAGATTTACAGCCAAGCAAAACACATCATGAGGATGAAAGCAAAATTAATGGCCATCTTTGGTGACGGGGGATGGGGATAACTGGGAGGGGCACGAGGAACACTTTTGGGGAATTGGTAATGTTCTACATCTTAATCTGGGTGGTAATTATGACGTGTTGTGTTCACTTTGTAAAAAGTCACCAGATTTGTATACTTTCATAGCATGCATATTATTCATACTTCAGTGAAAAAGTTTCCTTTTAAAAGATAATTATGGGGGCGCCTGGGTGGCTCAGTCGGCTAGGCGGCCGACTTCGGCTCAGGTCATGATCTCGCGGTCCGTGAGTTCGAGCCCCGCGTCGGGCTCTGTGCTGACAGCTCAGAGCCCGGAGCCTGTTTCAGATTCTGTGTCTCCCTCTGTCTCTCTGACCCTCCCCTGTTCATGCTCCGTCTCTCTCTGTCTCAAAAATAAATAAACGTTAAAAAAAATTAAAAAAAAAAAAAAAGATAATTATGCCCGTGGCCTGTAGCAGAGGTCAGCAAACTATTAGCCCCTGGGTCCAATACAGCCTACTGCTTGTTTTATAAATAAAGTTTTATTGGGACACAGCCACATTCATATACATCCATATACGGATTGTCTATGGCTGTTGATACACTCAAACAACAGAGTTGAGGTAGGATGGCCGAGGAACCCTAGCATATGCACTATTTAATCTTCTACAGAAAAAATTTGCTGACCCCTGTACTGTAGCATATTACTTTGGAGGCCTCATTTAATCTTTCCATGTGTATTAGAGAAGACTCAGGACTATTTCTCAGGGAAGATCTTGGCCCTATTAAAAGGCTCGCCTTCAGTCCACCCTCATGCATAGCTGGGGTGTTTTATATTAGCCGAACACCCCTTGGGTTCAGTGCTTTAAAATTCCATACCAGGAGGCCAGCCCCACCCTGCCTTCCCGTGATTCTCAAAGTAATTTGATTTGCTCTGAATTCTCTTTCCTAATTCTGTTTTTTAAAAATTCTGATCCTTTGAATTATGAAGGTAATACGTATCTTTTGTAACAATTCAAACAACAGAGAGGCATCTAAAATAGAATTAATAGTCTCTCTGCACCTCTCCAATGCAGCTCCCTGATGCAATCACTGTTAACAATTCGCTATGAATGTTTCCCTACTGTTTCCTGTATTTATAAAAACATATACAAACCTACTTAGAGGGTGTGACTTTTTTTTTTTTTTGGTCTCTTTGTTTTATTTTTTTTAATGAAAATAAGATCACACTTGCTTTTATTCTATCTAGCAAAGTGTTGCAGGCGTACCTCCCAGTCAATACGTACAATTTTATTTTATAATTTTTAATAGCTACACTGTATTCCTTAATATAAATACATCGTGATTTGTTCAACTATCGTCCTATTAACGTACGTTCAGATTGTTTCCACAAACGATGCTTCAATGAACTTCTTCATATATCTGTGCCTTTATAGACTGGCATTTTCATTTCTGGTGGATATATTCCCAGAAGTGAGAGTGCCAGGCCACAGTTTAAATTTTCAAAAATACCAACAGTTGATTTTCCACGACGCTGTAATAATTTACCGCCTCTCCCCTGATGGTGTTTGAGAGAACTGGATTCCTTCCACCCTTGCCAGCTCTGGATGTTACACATATTTTCCATTTTTGCCAATCTGATGGGTAAAAAATAGTACCTCATTGTTCTCATTTGCATTTCCCTGACAAGTGAGCCTGAGAATCTTTTCATATGTTTATTGGCCATTTGCATTTCTGCCTCTGTGAATTCTGTAGCCTTGGCCCATGCTTCTACTGGGTTGTTGGTCTTTTTCTTATTAATGTGTAGGGTCATTTTATAAATTAAGAATATTAACTCTTTGTTAATTCTATGACCGCAAATATTTTCTTTGTTTATTGTATGTTTTTCCGTGGCTCTGCTTTTGATTAAAAAAAAAAAAAATTAAATTTCTGTCCCCAGGTTCTTGCTGAGAGCACAACTAAAACGGTTTTGCTTTTTAATTCTTATCAGAATCTCAGCTGTGAGAATATATGTGGTGCTTTGTTTAAAGCGGTGGTTCTCAAACATTTTCTAATTTTAAGTAACAGACGCTCCCCATCCCCCAGTCCCCCAACTTCCCCCCTCCCCACCTCCCTGCCAAACACAGGATTAGGTAGATAAGAGAGAAACTGCCATGGTTAACTAGGGTTTGCAGGCTCAGCGATCTGCGATCTGCGTGCCGAGGGTCTCTTCATTGCTCTCTGGCGGCCCCTGAGACACCGCGAGAACCACTAGTGCTCCACGGAACCTAGTTTGAGAATCATTGGCCAAAAGGCTCTGCAGCCCCTCCATCCGTTTAATCAGTTTTCTGCAGTGTGTTCCGTGGAATATTAAGTAGGATACTAACAAGAGCTTTGTGAGGAAAAGACTCTGGGATCGTTCTGTGGCCTGCCAAAATGAGACATGCTTTCCCTTTTTGAACTGGATCACACTTTGATTCTTTTGAGATGGAAATGCCAGCATACCAAGACACAGGAACTGGACAGTGGGCGACACACACCCTTTCCCTGTCTTCACACGCAATGCCAAAACAAACAGTTGTTGCCCTTGCTGCTCCCGGCCATCTGCTGAAGGTGCACCTCGAGTTTGCCGAGTGAGCACTGCTCAGTTAGCAATCTGGCTTACGGAGAACCGAGGGGATCAGCAAGGGAGAGGTATGTACTGACCCCTTTGTATTTTCTCCGGGGCAGAAACGGTGGGCTTTTGGTGACATTCAGGCACCCCTGTCTTCTGCCTTAGTTGGAATTTGGGAGGACAAATTTCTCCCCAATCTTTTTTTTTTTTTTTTTTGAGTCCTACCTGTAACAAAGAACAAGTAAAAAGGACTTTAAACAAAGGTGCTTTAAGCAGAAGGTTTGCAGATACTACTTTCTTTCCTTCCTCAGTCCTTTCAAGAAAAGACAAGGGAAAGAGATTTTGGCATAACTTGTTTGAGAACAGCAATCTGGTAATACCTACGCTCTTATGAGAAAGAAAAAGCACATGGCTAGGTTCTTGCACAACAGTGGTCAGAGAAGCTTGGAAAATGCTGGGTTTCTTTACTGCAGGACTTCTCAGAGCCTTTATAAAGCCAGTTCATTGTGAAGTTCCAAGAAGAAGACACGGATGAGTTTTCCCAACTTTTCCTGACCACAGAATCCTTGTGGGCAGAACCTCTCCAGGAACGGTATTCCATTGTCTACCCTTTAGAGAAAGGCTGGACTAGATCGTCTTACATTTTTCCTTAGATAAAACCAGACTCTTAGAGAACAGCACCGTTTTCTTTGGCCACTTACGGATTTGCTCGTGTTGAACTTCCCTTAACCTGCAATGAGGGACATTGTGTGGAATTCATTGTATAAACTTGCATGATTTTTACTGCAGAGAGGCCATGATTTTAGATTACCTTTTTAACGTTTATTTATATTATTTATTTTTGAGAGAGAGAGAGAGAGTGCGCGAGCTAGAGCAGGGAGGGGCAGAGACAGAGGGAGACAGAGAATCCGAAGCAGGCTCTGCCCCGTCAGCACAGAGCCAGATGCAAGGCTCGAACCCCTGAACTGTGAGATCGTGACCTGAGCCGAAGCCGGGAGTCGGATGCTTAACCAACTGAGCCACCCAGGCGTCCCAAGGAGGTTGTAATTTTATATAGCCTATCGCCAGTAAAAGTTGTGCTTTCGTAAGCAGTCGTTTTGTTTATATAACACCATGAATTTGGTAACTGGTTTACAGTTGCCTCTTTGCCCTTATCACCAGGATGCTCAAGCAGATTTCTGGGCCACTAATAATGGTATGGAAATCCATGTTACATATTTTGGGTACTGATCTTGTCCTTTATTTCAACATGGCTTCCTACCTTTCTTCCCCCCACTTAGTCCTCATTTCCTTGTTTTAAAATTTTTATTTTGTTGTATTGATATATGTAAATAAGCTACTTTCTAAGCCTATTTTTGGAATGTAGTCGGATGTAATAGCACACAAGCACATGCCTACATGCATGTCTAACTAGCATATGTATGTGTCTGTGCATATATATAAGTTATATATAAATGAACATATATCTAAGTTTGTGAGTAATACAACTTATGTAAGTTATGTAAGTTTTTATTTTATTTATTTATTTATTTTAATGTTTATTTATTTTTTTTTTTTTAATTTTTTTTTCAACGTTTTTTATTCATTTTTGGGACAGAGAGAGACAGAGCATGAACGGGGGAGGGGCAGAGAGAGAGGGAGACACAGAATCGGAAACAGGCTCCAGGCTCCGAGCCATCAGCCCAGAGCCTGACGCGGGGCTCGAACTCACGGACCGCGAGATCGTGACCTGGCTGAAGTCGGACGCTTAACCGACTGCGCCACCCAGGCGCCCCAATGTTTATTTATTTTTGACAGAGACAGAGCCAGAGTGCAAGTGGGTTAGGGGCAGAGAGAGAGGGAGACACAGAATCCGAAGCAGGCTCCAGGCTCCAGGCTCCGAGTTGTCAGCACAGAGCCCGATGCGGGGCTCGAACTCACGAGCCGTGAGATCATGACCTGAGCCGAAGTCGGACGCTCAACCGACTGAGCCACTCAGGTGCCCCTGTAAGTTTTTATTTTAATCACCCAGTGCTCATCACAACAAGTGCATTCCTAATCCCCATAACCCCATCCCCCATCCCCCGCCGACCTCCACTCTGGTAGCCGTCAGTTTGTTCTCTGTAGTTAAGAGTCTGTTTCTTGGTTTGCCTCTCTCTCTTTTGTTTCCCCTTTGCTCAGTTGTTTTGTTTCCTAAATTCCACATATGAGTGAAATCATACGGCATTTGTCTTTTTGTCTTTCTGTGACTGACTTGTTTCGCTTCGCATTGTATTCTCTAGCTCCATCCATGTTGTTGCAAATGCAAATGCAAATTCTTTTTTATCGCTGAGTCATATTCCATTATATAGATACCACATCTTTTTTATTTATTCATCAGTTGATGGACACTTGGGCTGCTTCCATAATTTGTCTATTGTAAATAATGCTGCTATAAAAATAGCAGTGCATGTATTCATTGGATTAGTTTTTCTGTATTCTTTGGGTAAATATTCAGTAGTGTGAATTACTTGATTATAGGGTAGTTCTATTTTTAACTTTTTGAGGAACCTCCATACTGTCTTCCACAGTGACTGCACCAGTCTGCATTCCCACCAACGGTGCATGAACGTTCCTTTTTCTCCGCATCCTCGCCAACCCCTGTTGTTTCTTGTGTTGTTGATTTTAGCCATTCTGACAGCTGTGAGGTGGTATCTCTTTGTGGTTTTGATTTTCGTTTTCCTGAGGATGAGTGATGTTGAGCAGCTTTTCATGTGTCTATTGGCCATCTGGATGTCTTCTTTGGAGAAATTTCTATTCATGTCTTCTGCCCATTTTTTAATTAGATTAAATATTTTTTGAGTGTTGAGTTTTATTCTAATTTGCATATAGTAAAATGCCCGCTATGTGCAAGGCACCTGCTAGGTTCCGGGGAAATAGAAATAAATAAGCTGTGGTCCTTGCTCCCGAAGCACTTACGTGTGTTGCTGGTGAAACAGATCTAATTACCACCATCAATGGGCATGAATAACCACTGTAGTGTTGTGTTAAGTAACAATGAAGTATGTTTAAAGTTACAATGAAGTATGTTTACAGTTCTCTGGATATGCCAGAGAGATTGAGTAGAGAGACCAATTGACACAGACAGAGCTGCCCAAGGACCCCTAGCTTTGGGGGCTCAGCTCCCCAGCTGTTCAGGTCTTTCCAGTGTCAACCTCCAGCTGGCCAGGTGAGCGAGCAGTTCTTCAGATGATTGTGGCCCCAGCAGCACTGAGTGGAAGGGAGAGGGCACCTCCAGTCCCTGCCCAAACGACAGATGTGTGCCCAAACTACCTGTAGTTCTGAACTAAAACACGAAAAATGCTGTGGGAACCCAGTGAAGGAGCAAATGACTATCAGGTCATGCATATATATAAGTGGGGACTATCAGGTGGCTGAAGCGATGGACGAGGTCCTGGGCGTTTGCTTTCAACTTGAAAAGATGCGCAGGATTGTGTGTATGAGTCTGTGTCTTTTCTGAGAAGATGGTCCATTGCTCTTGTCAGATTCTCAGAAGAGTTCACAGCCCACAAAAGTTTAAGATCCATTGCCTTAAATGTTGCCACGGGGCGCCTGGATGGCTTCATCGGTTAAGCATCTGACTTCGGCTCAGGTCGTGATCTCACGGTTCATGGGTTTGAGCCCCACGGTGGTCTCTTTGCTGACGGCTCGGAGCCCGGAACCTGCTTCGGATTCTGTGTCTCCCTCTCTCTTGGCCCCTCCCCTCGCTCATGCTCTGTCTCTCTGTCTCTCAACAATAAATAAACATTAAAAAGAAGAAGAAGGAGGAGGAGGAGGAGGAAGAGAAGGAGAAGGAGAAGGAGAAGGAGAAGAAGAAGAAGAAGAAGAAGAAGATGATGATGATGATGACAGTTGTCAGGACAGCAAAGGGTGGAAAAATGCTCAAAGGTATGGAAGTGTTGAAGTCTATAGAGTAGAAGCGACTGGGGATTCACAGTCACTGACTTAAACGTTCTTTCCTTCAACAAATAACTTATTGAACAACTACTGTGGATCAGGCATTGTGAATAAGATTGTTTTTCCCTTTACAGACCTCACAGGCTCCAGACACTTCCCCAGAAGGCGCTCCTAATCTCCAGATCTCTCCCACTGTCCTGGAGGAGGAGCTCCAAAGTCTACCCTTCTTCCTCTAAGTGTTTTGAGTTTACCTTCTCTCCCTGCGGCCCTTACAATGAGAGCAGTCAGACAGGACACAAGTCCCTAAAACCCCTCCAGGAAGTAATTGTATAACCTCATCAGGCCCTTTCTCCATCTGCACGAAAGTACCGAGAGCACCGTGGTCTCTTTCTTGAAAGAAAAAGCCCCCCAAGGAATGAAGAAACTTCTTTCTAAGTTGAACCGGAGGAAAAAAAAAAAGCTAAAACACAAAGCTGGAGAAAGAACTTAGCCATGTGATGTGAGGTGCTTGTGATGTGAAGTGAGGTGACCGATTTCAGTTTAAATCTCGACTGTGTGCAAATGGCACCTCTCAGCACCTAAGTCTCTCCCAAACCTGGGCGTCTTTGAAGACTTGTTTTCCTTTTTTTCTTTCTCCCCTCTCTCACTCTGTTCCCTCCCTCCCTCCCTCTCTCTTGTTTTCACATCATCCTCAAGGCACATCGGGAGAGGTTCACCCCGTAGTCACGAACGTATTTCTTGGTTTTACCGCTGACTCACAGTTCCACGTACTATACCTCAGGTTTTCCATCTCTGAAATGGGTATGATTATACAGGAAAGTAATGTCTGTGGAAACTTTAGGGACCTCAGGTGGTGAGTTTTGTAGACATTACACACACACACACACACACACACACACACACACACATGCACGCACGCACGTACACACACGGTATCTGATTAGCCTCCAGGCAGAGTGGGGGTAGCAGGATTTCCTCAGAACAATCTAAGCAGAGAACATCTGGTTCCCTTACCTGTTGGTGCATTTGTCTATATGTTTGGTTGAACTAAGCTGCTTGATAAACTAGCCTGCAGCCACCGCATACTCACTCTTAAAACACAGAACATTCTCTTTCAGGCAAGGAGCTGCCAACTCTGGTGGTTCTAAGTACAGGAAGGGGAATGGACGTGTTTCATTTCTTGCTCTGCTCCCAGGACACAGGTCCATGCTTGCCTTTCACCCCCGAGTGAGTTTTATTTGCTGGAAGCCTTCCTCGAACACTGGCAGGCTCAGAGAATCTCTTCCCAGTGATCCCTAAGCCGTGCTTCTGGCCTGATGCAAAGTGCGTATTGCCTATATGCTGTCTATAAAATGGAATCATCATGGGGAAAGTCTTTCTGTGTCACAGGAGAAGGCAGGGATGCCAGGGGAAAGAAGACAGCTCTGCCGTTCGGTGGTTAAATATCAAAAAGAAACCACAAGGCTCTGACTGTAAAAGCCAATCCTACTTAAAAGATTTTCTTCTTTGCTAAATGTTGTGTAATGGACCTGTTGTTTTTGCCTGCCTCGCGGCCATTCTCCTTACTTCTGTCAGGAGCAACCCAGTTTTGTTTTGGTGATCTATTGTCCCTCATTGGATATCATCTTGGTAGTATCATTAATCAGAGCATCTTGTGCTCGCTTCGGCAGCACATATACTAAAACCAGAGCATCTTGCCCTCCTCTGGCCAAGAGGTAAGCCCGTGATTGCAGCTATGCCGGACATATTCTCCTGGAAATTTGAGAATTTCTTAAAGCTCTCCACAGGGTTGGAGCTCATTCATCCAGGAGTCTATGCCCTAAAGAGACTATCTCTTAGTTCCCCTGGGTCTCCAGAACTTCTCTGGTCTCTGTCCCTTCTGAGAACTATTCTTTGGCTATTACTTCTATTCTGTGTCTCCCCCAAGCCCTTTCAGTACATTTTCTTTCTTTCTTTCCCTCTCTCCCTCCTCTCTCTCTCTCTCCCCCACCCCTTCCTTCCTTCCTTTTTTTTTTTTTTTTTGCTTAAGTTAGAGTCAACTTCTGCCTCTGGCCATAATGAAATAACTAGTACCAGACTTGTTTTCCATCTGTACACAACTAGAAAGCTGAAAAAAATATATGAAACAACAGTTTTCAGACGTTGAGCAACAGGCAATGCATAGCTGTGAGCCCTCAAAAAAGTGAGGCAAATGAAGTGAGCCCTGTGATCACCTTGGCTTCCTGCCTAGAAGTACTTTTTAGATTGCAGCAAAGGGAGGGGAATCCCAAGCAGGGGAATCTTGGAAGTTTCCCTGAGTTGAGGACATATAGATTATCATATGTGGAGGTTAAAGAGGCTGGAACTTGTGAGCCAAAGTTCTAGAGAAGAAGGTGCTATGTAGATAAACAGTGCCAGAAATCTGTATAGGGAACCCCTTGAGTAATTGGTTGAATATGAAATTGCCCAAGCATTGAGTGGAATGCTATAAGGATGGCAAAGAACAACTACTGGGGAGGAATAGCTTGAATAATTCCCAGAGCTCTCACAGGACTGGGGGACATTCAAGTTTTAGCAAACCAGAAGGGGAATAACTTGTTGAACATCCAAGGAGCTCATTAGAGACCCACAGTGAGGTCAGACTTTGGTAGTAGGGCTAAACTGGCCTTAGAAGAAAGGCTCCACTAGGCTCACTCAGCAAAGCTTTTTTAAGAAGCTTGAAAAAATCAAACTGACCAGGAAGTAACTTAACTGCCTGTCAAATGAATTCCAAAGGAAAATGACAAATATCTAGACATTCAATGGCATAATGCTAACAATGTCTAGCATCCAACATAAAATTACTAGACACCCAAAAAAACAAGACAGTGTGACCCATTACCAGGAGAACTACCCATCAGTATAAACTGATCCCAGATGACAAAGATGATGTAATTAACAGACAAGGACTTTAAAAAAGCTATTACAAATATGTTCAGAGATTTAAAGGAAGGCATGAACATGGTAAAAAGTGGAAGTTTTTAAAAAATGTTTATTTATTTTGACACAGAGAGAGAGCAAGCATGAGTAGGGGAGGGGCAGAGAGAGGGAGAGAGAGAATCCTGAGCAGGCTCTATCCTCAGTGTGGAGCCCTACATGGGGCTTGATCCCACAACCCTGAAATCATGACCTGAGCTGAAATCAACAGTCAGACACTCAACTGAATGAGCCACTCAGGTGCCCCAAGTGGAAGGTTTTGTTGTTGTTGTTTTTTTATTTTTATTTTATTTATTTATTTATTTATTTTTTTTATAATTTTTTTTTTTCAACGTTTATTTTATTTTTTGGGACAGAGAGAGACAGAGCATGAACGGGGGAGGGACAGAGAGAGAGGGAGACACAGAATCGGAAACAGGCTCCAGGCTCCGAGCCATCAGCCCAGAGCCTGACGCGGGGCTCGAACTCACGGACCGTGAGATCGTGACCTGGCTGAAGTCGGATGCTTAACCGACTGCGCCACCCAGGCGCCCCTGTTGTTGTTTTTTTAAAGAACTAAGTGAAACTTCTAGAGAGGAAAAATATAATATCTAAAATGAAAACTTCACTGGATAGGTTTAACAGCATATTAGAGATTGCAGAAGAAAAACATAGTGCACATGATGACATAATAATACAAGTTGATGTAGCACAAGGAGAAAAAAGACTAGGGAAAAAAGGAGCTCAACATCAGGGACCTCTGCAACACTATCAGATGGTCAATCCTACATGTAATCGGAGCCCCAGTAGGAAGAGAGGACAGAACAAAATCCTTGAAATGAAAATGGCTGAAGATGTTCCAAAAACTGATAAAAACTATAAAGCTACAGACGCAAGAAACCCAACAAATTGCTGCCAGGATAACCACAAAGAAAACAACATCACAGCAATCGTAATCAAATTACTCAGAACTAGCAGACAAAGAGAAAATCTTGAAAACAATCAAGATAAAAAGAAACATTACATTCAATGAACAAAGATAAGAAATATCACTGCTTTCCCCCTTAAAAACAAGGCAGGCCGTAAGGCCATGGAATGACAGCCTTAATATGTTGAATTAAAAAATGAAAAAACAAAACAAACAAGAAAAACCTGCCAACCCAGAGTCTATATTCAGTGAAAATTATCCTTAGAAAATGACAGTGAAATAAAAATGGTTTTCAGACAAACAAAAAGGTGGTAGGACTTGTCACCAACAGACTTGCACTCTACGAAATAGTACAAGTTCTGTTTTTAGGCTGAAGAGAAATGGTACCAGGTGGAAATGCAGATCTACACGAGGAATGGAGAATAACAGAAATTTTGAATATGTGAGTAAATATAAGAGAATTTTTATCTTTGCTTCTTTATTTCAAGTGGTTCGGCATCAGACTGACTTTCAGAATCCAGAATCAAGATACAAAGAGTTGTGTGGGACTTCCAGAAATTGTCTTGCCTCTGAAGCAACTATGACAAAATGCTAACATCTGTTAGCCATGGATGGAAAATAGAAGGTTGATTGTCATAGTAATCTTTATGTATATAAATATATATTTAATATTTATGTTTACTTCCGTATATTTAATATTTATATATTTATTTTAATATATACATATTTAAAAGATTAAAAATATACCAACTCTTATGTTATAGATGAGCCACACAAGGCCTTGAGATTTGTGTGACTTTCTCAAGGCATGACACAAAAGCCTAGGTGCACTAACTATATCTGAACTTCCTAGGGCTGAGGGGATCACATCACAGCCCTGGGCTCAAGTCACAGCCCTGCCACTTACTAGCAATGTGATTTGAGCAAGTGATCAAATGTCTCTGAGCCTCAATTTCCTCTCGTAAGATGGACGTAATAAGATGCCTACCTCCTTGAGTTGCTGAGATTATCACATAAGATAATGTGGGAGTCAGGATGCTTTTGTTCGTAAGAGGCCAACTCAAATTATCTTAAGCATGAAGAATACGTATTGTCTCATGGAACTGGAAGTTTGGAGGTACGGATGGTTTCAGGCACTGCTGGATCCAGGGACTCAATATCATCAGGAATCTCTGTCTCTCATCTCAGGTCTTTTTGGTTCTGGCATCATCCTCAGGTAGGTTCTCCCAAGGTAGTGGCAGAGATAACCTCCAGCAGGTCCGGGTTTATACCCCACTCACATAGCAGAGCCAAGGGAGAGCAAAGTTTTCTTTCCCGGTAGTTTTAGCAACTCTTCACTCCCATGCCCACCTTTGAACTAATCCCTGACTCTGAGTGGTTGGCTCTGGGTTGTATATCCTCTGGAACAAGGCCGTAGAATAGGGGTGGTTTCCTGAAGGTAAAGTGGGATGCTGTCGTCAAAAGATGGTGTCGCAGGTGCTGAACTACCGAAACCAGCAGCCATTTGTGACACTTCCGTAGAGCACTGGATGGTAAGGGCTATGGAGTACCGCCTTACACGTGCTCACTCGGTCCTTACGGCCAGATTGAGAAGGAAGCTCCTGGAAGCCCCAACCTCATGGAAGATGATGGTGTTCCAGCTCCAGCTTCCAGCCTTGTGCAACCCGGGTGGTGTCTCCCGTCCCCAGGCTCCGACTGGAGATTGGCTGGTTACTGCACCTTCAGCTCTGGACTGTCCTTCCTTCTTTGTTTTTGGCCTCTGGCAATTGCCCCAACTTCCTTAGAATCTCTGGCATGGGTTAACGGTAGTCATTCTTGACAACATCTCTGTTTCTTAGCAGGGTGGCTTTCAGGTCATCTTCCCGTTGTCCAGATGAGAAAACTGTGGCCTAGAGAGGCGAACGGCCTCACCCCAGACCGCCCAGCCAGGAAGTGGCAGCACAGGTGTTCAGACCCAGAGCCTGTTTTCTAACACACAGTGCCCAGCGACCTGTGAGTGCTGGCTGGGTGACGAGGGCACACACCTGGCCTGCAGCAGAGTCTCATCCAAAACTGGGGATCCCAAATCCCACCTAATCCCTGGAGTCCTCAAGTCCTTCCTGATAATCACGAAGCCCGGAGGAGAGGGAAGCTCAGTGTCCGTGTAAGACAGCTCGCAAGCAAGGTGCTGTGAATGCTTTCGGTCTGGACCTGGACGAGGGGAAAGGGGTGGCTGGGGACAGGACCCAGCAAATGGTAGCTGTGGCTGTTCTATAATTTCCTGTGGCTGCCCTAACAAACCCTTGGTGTCCCTCGGCCTTTGGTGCATGTCACACCACCTGTGCCCCCGTCTTCACCTGGCCTTCCCCTCCCTATGTCTCCGTGTGTTCTCGGTGTGTCGAACGTTCTGCCTCCCTCTTACAAGGACACCTGTCATTGGATTTAGGGCCCACCCAGGTAATCCAGAATGATCTCCTCTCGAGATCCTTAAGTCAGTTACATCCACAAAGACCCTTGCTCCGGGCACATCACATTCACAGCTCCCAGGGGTTAGGACACGCTCACATCTCCCTCTTTTGGGACAGGGCACTGTTCAACCCACTGAAATGGAAAAGCAGCCAGGCTTTGCTCCGTCTCTGAGCTGCGGGCTTGGGTGAGGGGGCGAGCTGCCGTGGGCTTCTGACGGTGCCCCTTTTATTGTTTTGTATTTTTCTCTTTTGTTTTGAGGTTTTTCTGCCCTCTTTTCTGGAAGGTGCACGATGCTCGGCTCTGTGGTTATTTTCGCCTAACAGCTGTGTTTCCGGTGAGCAGCTGGGGGGATGTTTCTGACTCAGCAAAAACTGTAGCAGTAACCGTCAAGAAGCCGTTCGAGCAAGGCTAGAAATAAAGAAGCAGTTTCTTCCCCGTCCCTCCTCCTTTCACTTCCCCACCCGTGGGTACCTTCTGAAAGTCTCACAAAGCACTTGTTTAAAAAAAAAAAAAACAACAGAAACCACCTTGAGCAGCAGGCGGGAGGCCCCACTGAAGGTGAGCCTCAACTTGGCACATCCCAGAAAGGACTCTGCCCAACCAGCCCGGCTTTGTGTTTGGAAGGCCCGTCCCCAGAGGCCCTCCCCCCTTCTCCCCACCGGGCCCAGTCTTACAAGTTTCCCACAGGTCTGAGCAGTGAAAGCAGAGGTGGTTGGGACCTCAGTGGTTTTCCAGGGCGTGGCTGCAAGTTGCCTTGGCCAGGCCAGGGTCCCTGCGTCCTGCAGCTTGTCCGTTTTTAAAAGGTGATCGTCCCACCCCGGCTCTAGGAGACAGTGCCAGACTTCTGCCCACTGGCACAGGATTCTAGCCCCAAACTACAGAGAGGCCCTGGAAGTCCCGCCCGCAGCGGGCAGGGAACAGACCGGAAAGGGATCCGCGTCCCCGAGAGCCAACCTCTGTGCATGCTGGTGCCTGCAAAAGGCTCACGGGAGCGCGAGGCAGCTGCACTCCCAGCCTCGTTGCCGCTGTTCCGAGAAAGAAAGGAACAAACAAATTTAGCTCCGTCCTACGCATCCTTCACAGCTGCTCATTGACCAAACAGAAAGAGGCCTCTATTTCAACCCTGGTTTCTCAGGTCGTGGGGGGTTTTTTGTTTTGTTTTGTTTTGTTTTTTGTTTTTTGTTTTTTGTTTTTTTTGGCCTGGTGAGGTCTGCCACCGGCCTGTACAGAGGACTTTTCTAGGAGGTGATGGACCTGCCACCTTTAGCTCCCGGGGAGACGTTCTACAAGGAGCTCAAGTGCAAGGCGTGTGCTGCTTTTTTGGCATCTTGAACCAAAACGGCACACAGAGATGTTTCCACAGGGGCCTGGGCTCCTGGAACTTCTGATGTGTCTGTTCGGAAGCCACAACACGCAGAAGGCTTGCGGGACGTGTGGCTGCTCCGAGGCCAGCCTAGACTTCCCAGAGCTGTTAGCTTAATAGCACCGTGTGTGGAAATAAAGAACTCGCTGACGGGGTTTGCGAGTTAAGAGCCTGGAACAAAGCGCTGAGGAGGCTTCCCGCAGCTCAGGGGTCTCTGGGGGGGGAAGGGCGGGCGAGCTGGGGACTTCGGGTCACACAGGTCCGAGCGTTAAGTCCCAGCTCCACCTCCTAAGGACAGACAGGGTGCCCCTGGGCACGCCCGGCTGTCTCTGTACCTGGAAGTGCGCGCTGGCCGTGACGCGGAGCCTCTCCGAGCGTCAGCAATAATGATACAGGTTGTCATGAGGATTAAAGGACATCGTGTACCGAACACGCTGTGTGAGCTGCGCCCAGTTCTTGGTGTGCCATGAGGGTGCAGAGCGACTCTGTTTCACCTGGCAGGCCTGTTCCCATCTCTCTGTCTCTCTCTCTCTCTTGCCTAATCTTCTCCGTAAGATTCGGCGATCACCTTGCCCTCAAATTCTTCAGATGCACAGGTAGCTCAGGCCATCGTGGAGACTTCCACCTGTCACGGGCCATAGTGATTAGATCCTGGATGTGCAAGGGACCCAACCAAGCTAGGACTGTCAGAGCCAGGTTCAGGACTGTTGATGGAACTATTGGAATGGAGAACATTTTTCTGCTGGGTTTCTAAGGGGTCAGGTTTTAGATATGGTGTTGCTGGCGGCTCTCTTTCTATAAAGGAGGGAAAACTGCCTGACAATGAAGCCAACAAAGAGGGAAACAAATATTGAGTGACTGTCCTGACCCTTTGGGCCCCTTGATCCAACCATGCCTGAAGTTTTCACTCCTTGAACTTGCCAGTTAGAGGAGCCAATACATTCGTTCCCTTTTTGCTTTAAGCTTGTGTTAGGTTTCTGTCTCTTGCCATCAGAGAAGTCCTCAGTAATACACAGGCCCATAAATATCTTTTTGAATCTGAATTTACCTCTAGCCTCATCCAGAACCAAGAGGCAGGCAGATGACTGCACAGTGTCACCTCTAGTAGTGAGAGTCTGTGAAGAGTCTATTTTCTGGCACACTGATTTCCTTCAACCCCCTTTTGCAGATAGGAACGCAAAATGGTGAGATGAAAAAAAAAAAAAAAAGGAAGGGGTTTTTAAAGTAAAACAGATTGGATTCAAATCTCTATCACTTACTAGCTCTGAGACCTTGAACAAGTAACGGACTCCCTGTGATCCTCGGTTTCCTTACCTGTGCACTGGGGTAATGATACCACCTTGGAGTACCAGCACATAGGGGTACTCAATTCTAAAGTCAAGGCAAGCTACGCAGGAAAATCCCTTGTACTTCCTTCCCCTGAAGGAATGGCGTTGCCACGAGCCTCCGAAAGTTGTCACGGCGCAGACACTTCCTCCCCACGTTGCACTGATCACTGCTCCCGCGGTTGAACACCAGGCGAGGCAGGGCTCTTGGGCCTTGGAAATCTATTACATAAAACATACGCGCATTAATAAACTCCAGAGCAGTGGTTCTCAACCAGGGTGATTTTGCCCCTAGGGCACGTTTGGCAACGCTTGGAGATGCATTTGGTCGTCGCACCTGGGAGGGGCACTGGTGACATGTGGCGTGTAGAAGATGCTGCTAACCTTCCTCCAAGTGCCTCCAACATCCTTTGCCGCACAGGGCACCCCCCCCCCACCCCCACCCCATGATGAGCGATGACCCAGCAGACCCAGAACGTCAACAGTGCCAAGGCTGAGAAACCCCTACGGCCACGCTTGGTGCAGAGAGCTCCCTATTCTAGGAGAGGCTCTCAGGATTGGAGATGGCCAGAACACGGATCCCTGTATCCCATTTCTGGGTCTTCCAGGTGGCAAGTCACATAGGGCTGTGACAGGTGGCATTGTCCATTTCAATGAGCACTTCTTCCTTTTCGTTTTGGCCAGCTGCGTGTGGTTGAATTTGTGTCAGTTAACTGCACGAAGGGTATACTAGCCCCGCTTCTGCCTCATGGAGTTACTGTCGGCACCCAGAGTACGCTTTGCACAGAGCCCTTTGCTCTTATTGTCTTTATTATTTTCACACGTAGCACAAGCCTCGTGGTTAGTAAGTGCCCCATGTGGCTTTGCTGAATTGTCTTAAATCCACAGCGACTTCTCTGGGCCCCGTGAGGCAGGAGGTGACCGTTCTGAAGAAATCTCCATGCACAGTTCGTGTCTGACCTTCTGGCTCAGACAAGACCTCCTACCACCACCTGCTTCATAGCTGTCACCCTTCTTTGCTTTGCACAGCCCTTGGCCCCAACCGCAGGGAGCATGGGATCAGTTTGCTTGGACATGATGCTCCAGCTGCCAGCCCCAGCTCCTGCACTTGACCCTGATCCAATCATTTTACCTCTTGGAGACTCCATTTCCTGCCAGGAAAATAGGGATCCTGACCCACACCTCTGCGTGAGATTGTCCATGGGGGCTCGTGCTAACCATAAGCCCCGCAGCAGGCCCCCCAGGCCTCAGAGTGAGCCTACAGGCTTGTATCATTTGGCCCACTCTTTCTTTTTTTCTTGAATATTTGCGTTAATTTCCCCAGGTTTTTGAGTTAATTTTCCCAGTTTTATTTTTTTTAACCGAAGCGCAATTCACATAATATAAACTTAACCATGTTAAAATGAACAATTCAGTGGCTTGTAGCACATTCACAATCTTGTGCAACCGCCGTGTCTAGTTCCGGAACATTCTCATCGCCCCAAAAGGAAGCCCCCGTACCCGTTAGTCATTCCTCCCCATTCCCTTCCCTCCTCGGCCCCTGGTTCCTGATCTGCTTTCTGTGTCTGTGGATTTGCTCAGCTCTTTGGGGCATGTACCTAGGGGTGGGATTGCTGGGTCACGTGGTGTTTCCATGTTTACCCTTTCGAGAATCCTTCTGGCTTTTCCAGCAGCGGCTGAGCCATTTTATGTTCCCACCAGCAGCGCACAGTGTTTCCTGCTCCTCCACAGCCTCGCCAGCACTGGTTACTTTCTGCTTTGTGCATTTTATCATAGCCCTCCTCGTGGGTGTGATGTGCTCCCTGCTTCTAGTTAAATTAGATTATAACGGGTAAGATGAAAAGATTTCAGAGTAATGGCTTCTCTTGAGAGACGAAAGATCTGTCAACACTGGGACCGCAGTCGGGCAGAGGCAGGCGTTGTCTGAGGCTAAGTGGCCTGCCCGTGTGGCCGGGCCACCCCTTCCAGGTCCTCCGCAGACCCCATCCCTCCCTGTTGTTTCCCCAGCTTGGAGTCAGCTGCCACTTCTCATTGGCTCCACCGATGTGTTTGTTCAGGAAGAAACCATGCCGTGTCTCCAACAAAAGTGAGGAAAAGAGGGGTGCCTGGGTGGCTCATTTGGTTAAGCTTCCAAGTTTGGCTCAGGTCATGATCTCACTGTTTGTGAGTTCGAGCCCCCGCATCGGGCTTGCTGATGTCAGCTCAGAGCCTGCTTTGGATCCTCTGACCCCCTCTCTCTATCTCTCCCCAACTTGTGCGCGCGTGCTCTCTCTCTCTCTCTCAAAAATAAATAAACATTTTATTAAAAAAAAAAAAAGTGATGGGCACCTGGGTGGCTCAATCGGTTAAACGTCCAACTTTGGTTCAGGTCATGATGCACGCATGGGGCTCTGTGCTGACAGCTCAGAGCCTGGATCCTGCTTCGGATTCTGTGTCTCCCTCTCTCTGTGCCCCTCCCCCGCTCACAGTCTGTCTCTCTCTCCTTCAAAAATAAATAAACATTAAAAGAAAATTAATAAATAAGTTTTTTTTAAGTGAGGAAAAGAGAGACTTGTGAAGTCCTGTGTTTTTGAAATCTAGGAAGATCCGTAAGGCTTCGTGGAAGTGCTTCTCATTTGCTAATTTGGGCCATTTGCTAATTTGCTAATTTCTGCCACCGGGTCCCAATGGGTGTCTGAGTGGCGATACACACACACGGCCAGCACTGTTTTCTGTCCTTTTTAGGGGTCACAGGGAGTGACGGCACGGGGACTGCTGGGGCTCCAGGCTGGTGCATCCAGGCCGGCTGGGCTCTCCTTGGGACTTGTCCATGCACAGTCCCTCCTTCTGGAACTTCCTGTCCTTCTCTTCCCCGGCACATCTCTGGTCCCTCTCCAGTGGAAGTGCCGTTTCCTCCACAAAGTCTTTGCTGATGTTCCAGAGCAGACTGAGTGTCCCTGCCGTGCATGCTGGCAGGACCCCAGACCCCTTGAGCCCTCGGCACAACTGTCACTAATGAATCCCTTCCTTGTAAAGTTTGGACCCGAAGCACACATTCCCAGAATCGCACTGCCAGTTCATGCCACCATTGCAGCATCTGTCTGTTCAAGGCCCCCTTGTGCTTTCCGTATTATTTTTTGCCTTCATCTACTGTTACCACTTCTCACTACCTCCCACAGGCAGCAACTCCAGTGTATTCAAAATAAATCCTTCCAACCCACTTTCCAATGCTTATGAAACACACATAATGTTGTTCTTTGGGTAAATATTTCAGATTTATGTCAATGGTATTGTGTCATAAATCTTAGTCTAGTTTCTGCTTTTTTTCATTTCACACTATGTTTTTGAGATCTAACCATGGCAATATATGCAAATCCAGTCTCTGACTTCTGCCTGCTGTGGATTTGTCCATCATCTGCACGTGTCACATTTGGTTTATCCATTTCCCCAGTCATGGACAGGCAGGTCACCTCTGGCTTCTTGCTGCAACAAACCTCGCGGCCACCAACATCCTCACGCACATCTTCTTATCATCCTAAACAGGAGCATCTCTAGGATACACATCTGGGTGAGGCGTTGCTGTGTAACGGATTGTTAGGGGTCGAGATGAACCCTCCAGAAAGATATGTCCCAGCCCACAGTACTTCAGAATGTGACCTTGTTTAGAAACAAGATTGTTGCAGGTGTAAGTGGGTAAGATGAGGTCTTAATCCAATACAGCTAGTGTTCTTATAACAAGCTAGTGCTGTGGTCAACTATAACGAGGGGGAAAGTGATGTGAAGACAGAGTCACACAGGGAGAACACCATGAGGCGATGGAGGTAGGGATTGGAGTGATGTGGCTGTGAGCTGAGGAAGCCAAGGGTTGGCGGCTGCCATTGGAAGCTAAGATGAGGCAAAGAAGGTTCTACCCAGCGTCTCAGAGAGATATGGCCCTGTGTTGACATGTATGCCAGGTCTGCATCGTTGAAGTTCTCTGAACATTTGGAACTGAGAACTTTCTTTCCATGATGAATACTGGTAATTTGGATCACTCTCCTATACACACATGCAACACCCATCCATCCATTATCTGTCCATTCAGCGATCACTCATCCTTCTGTCTATCCAACTATCCATCATCCATCCATCCATTTATCCATCCATCCATCCATTATCTATCCATTCAGCTATCATTCATCCTTCTGTCTATCCAACTGTCCATCATCCATCCATCTATCCATCCATTTATTCATCCATCCATTGTCTGTGCAACCACACACCATACCTCCATTTATCCATCTACCCTCCATCCATCCACCTATCCATCCATTCATCCATCGTTATCCACTGTCCATCCATCCACTCATTTTACAGATTTTGACTGAGTGCCTTCTTGGTGCTGGGGTCACAGTAATGAACGAGATAAACAAGTCTTTGTCCTCAAGGAACTCGTCATTAGTGAGGAACGCAGATACCAAGTTATATGTGTGATAAGCCCTGTAAAGGAAAAACACGCTGCCTATGAGAGCATAGAGTGAGGTACTTGACAAAGCCTGGGGGCCACGGAAGACTTCACTGCCAAGGTGACATTGCAGCTGAGGCCTGAGGGATGGGTAGGGATTGGCCAGAGGAAACATGTGCAGGAAGAGCCTCCCACACAGGAGAGAACAGGTGTGCATAGTTTGAGGTTGGAAAGCACTTGGTGCTTGTAAAGATGTAAAAGAAAGTCAGCATGGCTGGCATGGAAGGAAGGCGGGAGAACACAGAGATGTGGCTTAATAATTGTGTCAGGGCCAGTATCTCCTGAGTGTCCCCAGGGGACCTATGCATTGGCAGTAAAACACCACACTAGATTAGGAGTAGGAATTAGTTCCAGCCCATCAGCGTGGCTCGCTTCAAGCCTTTGCTCAGTTTGCTGACTAAGAAATGGGCACACTCCCTAAAAGAAGTGAGCAATAACACAATACCCCTAAAATGCCTCAAGGCTCCTCAGGGTAGAAACAACAACAACAGTATAAATTGGTCCTTTTTGCCATTATTTAAAAACGAGTTAGTAACCCATGCAGTAAAAACAAAGGAAAAGGCTATCCTTTGCAATTACCTGGCTCTGGTCTTTCTGGGGGACGAAAAGATGTAGAGCCGTGTCTCATTTACCCTACAGCAGAACTATGAAGTAATAAAAGGTGGGTCAGTATCGAGGAGGCAGGACAGAAGATGAGAGGCCAAGTCACCTCCCAAGGTCATGCCACGAGGCTGGGGGAGAAGACAGGCTTCTTGCCTCTTGGTCCAGTGCCAGACACATTGCGGCCAGACCCGGGCTTTTCTCCATAATTGGGAATACCACTGAGAGCTAATTTCTCCCCACTAGATCCACAGAGTGGAGAAGAGCACTTGACCTAGAGTCTTGTTAGGGGGGCAGTCTGTCATGCAGACTGTGAAAACAATCAGCTGGCCATTCCGTCTCTATTTCTCTCAGGCTGCTCCTGTCCACGGAGGAAGAGAGGGAGCCCCAATCAGGACTAGGAGAGCTGGTCTGCAACACATCCACTCAGGGCTGTCAATAATCAGGTTTTACGGATGCCCAGATTCAGAGGCGAGAGCTTAGTGCCTCTCCATCGATTTAACTATCATTTCGGCTCCATAGCTCACAGCTAGAAACCGGCCTACATAAAACCTCACATTATGATGCTTCTCTTCTTTAGGACACTGCATTCCATTAGGAAAACCAGACTATTAGAGGAGGGTTTGATGGATGAGCCCGGCACTATCATCTCGCTGAACAATTACAGGGCTGTCCTGTTAGAGGGGGATACCCCGGTACACGTGTAGGATTTGGTAGATGAGATGTCCAGAACATGGGGAGGGGCTGGGAAGACAGAGGGTAGACCAGCAAGCCCAGGCCTCCAGCCCTTCAGTGGGCATCCAGCTTTACCCTCAGCAGCCCGTAGGGAATTGCACTTCAGAGAGACCTTTCTTCTGACCTAATTTCAGAGTCCAAACAATGAATGTTCATTACTGAACAAGTGTTTTTTTTTCAGTGCCTCCTCCGTCTAAATTCGGGGTTCGTTAGTGGGAAAATATAGAGGCTTTAAGCTGGTGCTGTGGTCTGAACGTGTCCCCCAGAATGCGTATGTTGAAATCCTGATGCTCAAGGTGATGATATTAGGAGCCAGGGCCTTCGGGAGGTGATTAGGTCACTACGGTGGAGCTCCTATAAATGGGATTAGTACTCTTATAAAAGAGGTCCCTTGTCCCTTCCGCCACATAAGGACACAGCGAGAAGGTGCCATGTGTGAACCAGGAGAGGGTCCTCACGCAACCATGCTGCTGACACCTTGATCTTGGGCTTTTTTCCTCTAGCACTGTGAGAAACAAATTGCTGTTATTTATAAGCTACCCAGTCTGTGATGTTTTGTTTATAACATTCCTGAATGGTCTAAGACAGCTATAATCTGTGCTCTTAGGGAAATTTTGATCTACTTAAGAAGGCAAATAGGTAATGTAGATGATAGATCATAGAAAAATGGTTGATAACAGACAAGAAAGTAGAAAGATTAGATAGATAGACAGACAGGCAGGGAATGGATGAATAGATAGGTGATGAGTTGGATGGATGGATGGATGGATGGATAGATAGACAGACAGATAGATAGATGACAGAGGTCATAGCAGCCTGTGCTTATTTCCAACTAAATGATACCAAAAGTAAGTGCTCTAGGGCACATTTGGTAAATCGGTGGCCCTTTTCCTTCCCTCATTCATGAAAAACATTCCTAATTGCTAATAGTGTCTATTTATGAATTGGATTGTATCCC
Source organism: Neofelis nebulosa (assembly GCF_028018385.1). NCBI lineage: Eukaryota > Metazoa > Chordata > Mammalia > Carnivora > Felidae > Neofelis > Neofelis nebulosa. The sequence goes on from NC_080792.1 coordinate 82,282,089, forward strand.
CCCAAAAGATACATTGAAGTCCTAACCCGGGCACCACGAGTGGGGTCTTTGTGGATGTAATCAGGTTAAGGTGAGGTCGTTAGCGTGGGCCCCAATCCCATGACTGGTGTTCTTATAAGCAGAGGGAGACATATCACACACATCCACACAGAGGGGAATGCTATGCAGAGACACAGACACAGAGGGAAGACAGCCAACTGGGGACGGAGGCGGAGACTGGAGTGAGCAGCCACACGCCGGGGGGGGGGGGGCTGCTCGGGGCCACCAGAAGCCAGAAGAGGCAAGGGAGTATCCTCTCCTAGAGGCTTTGGAGGGAGCATGGTCCTGCCCCCAGCTTAATTTCAGGTGTTTAATGTCGAGACTATAAGAAGATAAATTTCCATTGTTTCAAGCCACTCAGATGCTGGTACTTTGCTATAGCAGGCCCCAGGGAACTAACATAGCATCATTTATCCCAACTCAGATCAGTTCTCAGTATCCTCCTCAACATGGTGCTTCAGGTAACCCTTGCCAGTTTGATTCCAGTCAGTACTAGCGACGAAGCCTACTGGCTGTCTCTGCTTTAGGAGTTCAGAGGATATTTAAGAGAGGCTCCTTGATAAGGTGGGGAGGGCTAGGCTTTGAATGACAGGTAGAATGTAGATAGGGAAGTTGGGATGTTTGGTCAGGCAGTATTTTGAGACAGGCCAGTGTCCATTTTCCATCCATAGACATCTTAGCTGATCCAGGACATTGGCAAGGTCAAGTGAGGGCAGATTTATAGACATCTGCTTTGCAGACACTCAACAGAGCACACACACACATGGAACGCGCACACACACACACACGCGCACACACACACACACACACACACACACACAAAATATATCTATTCTAGGCATGCTCATTAGCAGCTAACTTTAATCATCCTTCACGCTTGCATCTCAAATACCAAATACTTTGGTGTGTGCTGTCTATGAACACACACCAAAAATAGTTCTGGGTAGATAAACACATGAGCCAAGAGGCTGGCTGATTGCAATTTGAGTTGAGTGAAGTTACTGCCTCCCAGATCCCTTCAGCGCAGCCAAAGCTGGGATCTTAACACAGGGTAGCAGTAAATAACTAACCTGAACCAACCCCCAGCCAGGAACGCACGCAGCTGACCACCCTCTATGGGAAAGCCAAGATGCTCTGTCCCAAGATGTGTCTGCCTGAGGGTCACAAGCTGTAGCTGAAACCCACTGTTTTGCGCAGCCCATCCTCCCACCCCCAGGGTGCAGTGGCTCTTGCAGTTAGGTATTCTGTGGCTGCAAACTCGCATCATTGAAAGAGTTGATGAGCATCAGTGAAAAGGAGAGGTCGACAGTGACTTTCTGCCACCTGCTTCTCTTTCCTTCTGGGCTCCCAAGTACTTGATGCTGGCTGCTGAGCTGATTTGTTCATCATGACAAGGATAAAAGGAAAAAATTAAATTACAGGATTATCCAGCCTTCTCCTTGCCCCCCACCCACACGAGGAAGGACCTAGTATCATTTTGCAGCGGGTTGAGTGGTAGCTCCCCGAAAAAGATGCGTTCACATCCCGACCCCTTGGGACCTATGAATATGACGCTATTTAGAAAAAGTGTCTTGGGGTGCCTGGGTGGCTCAATAGGTTAAGCATCCAACCCTGTGATCTCAGCTCAGGTCTTGATCTCAGGGTTGTGAGTTCAAGCCCCATATTGGGCTCCGAGCTGGGATTGAAGCCTACTTAAGAAAAGAAAAAGTGTCTTTGCAGATGTAATTAAGTTCAGGATCTTGAAATGAAATCATCTTGGATTATCTGGGTGGGCTCTAAATCCAATGACAAAACCTCCCAGGAGACATACAGGGAGATACTCTCAGGGAGATATACATGGGGAGATGCACACACGGGGAGGTACACTCGGGGAAAGGCCATGTGGAGACAGATGGTGGTTGGAGTGCTGTGGCCACAACCCCAGGGATGCTGACAGCCGCCAGGGACTAGACGAGGCAAAGAACAAAGTCTTCCCCAGAGCTTTGGAGGGAGCATGGCCCTACCAACACCTTGGCTTTGGACTTCTGGCCTCCAGAGATGCGAGAGAATGAAGCCCTGTTGTCTTAAGCCACCAAGTTTGTGGCAGTGTGTTTTGGCAGCCCCAGGAAACTAATAGACGTTTCTTTTTTGCATTAGTGGTCAAGTGGCCAAATGGGGCCAAGTTAAAAAAGAAAACAATATTGGAGAAGGCAATAGGATTTAAATAACAAGTTTCATTTATCGAGTACTTACCACATGCCAGGTACCTTCTCCAGTTAGAATTTTTTTGTTTTGTTTTGTTTTTTGGTTGTGTGTGTGTGTGTGTGTGTGTGTGTGTGTGTCTGTGTCTGTGTGTGTGCGTGCACGCATTGGTGTTCCTTGAGGAATTTGGCAAAGATTTAAATTGCTCTCCAGCCAAAGCATAAGAGACTCTTAAAAACTGAGAACAAACCAAGGGCTGATGGGGGGTGGGAGGGAGGGGAGGGTGGGTGATGGGTATTGAGGGCACCTGTTGGGATGAGCACTGGGTGTTGTATGGAAGCCAGTTTGACAATAAATTTCATATATTTAAGTAAGTAAATAAATAAATAAATTGCTCTCCAGCTAAAAAAAAAAAATTTTTTTTTAAACTTTGTCATGAGACTGTGCTGAGACTGGAACATCTGGTACCTGTGTGTTATACGGGTTACATTTTCACTCAGTTGCCCTTCATTCATTGAGCTCCATTTGGCTTGTGTGCCACCTCCTGTGCTCAGTGCTGGGCAGGCCTGCAGATGTGTGAGACCCAGGTCCTACCTTGGAGGGTTCAGCTTGTCCTTGTCCAGCACACAAAGATCCTTGAGTTTGGACACCCTTCTGGGGGCAGGGGGAGTTTGTACGCAGGGGAGACGAAGCTGAGAGAGAGAGCAAGAACTGGTTCTCTGTTCCCCAGGCTGCTGAGCCATCTGGATCTCCAAGCCCCCCAACCCCAGCCTTTAGCACTCTATTCGCTGAGGGGATAAACTGATCCTTACTAGCCTCCTGAGGATTAAAGAGCTATCTCATTCAGGGAGCACAATCAGATTTAAAAAATGTTTTCTCTAGTTTGTGGGGGGGGGGAGGGGCGTGTCAAAGGAATGGGAAGTGGGGGGTGTACCGTGGTCGATTGACTTTCCTTTAATCTTATCTCCTTGGTGGCCCCTACAGAAGCCAGTTGTAGGGGTAGTCCTGGCGTTGAGAAAATATTTGCCTTGACGGTCCAGACAAAACCAGATTCTGTTCAGCTTGGAGACTCCAGGGGAGTCCCATCTGATGTGCTAGAGAAGCTCTACAGTTTACGGAACTCCTGGGAGGAACGCACATTCCCATGGTCAGAGATGACCCGCGAAACCCCTCAGAGAGACATTAAATGGGAGCCTACGGCCTTTTCTCCATCAGTCCAAGGTTACCAGGTTGTCTGCGGTGCTGGGGAAGGTTGTTGACCGGCAGTTGAGCTCCAGATGAAGAAGTTGGCCAGCGTTTAGAGGCCACACTATGTGAAAACAGTAGACAGTGAAACACTAGACTCATGCTGAGAGCCGAGAGGCAGGCAGCAGTGGAGGCTGAATGGACCCCCATTCTACTCGGGAGAAGGATGGCAGGCAGAAGGCTGCCTGGTGCTTACGTTCATTTATCCTGTCTTTTCTCTCGTTATTATGTTATTGTTGTTATTTTTACTATTCTGCTGAGTGCTTATAGTTGAATTTGCAGAACATAATTGCACACATTATAGGACTACGCGATAATGGAAATTTTTCTTGAAACGACCCGCTTTTCAATATGAGAGTTACACCCTCCTGGCTGCTGAAACAGGGCTTTAGGGAAATCAGAGCATTTTCTTCTCTGATCCTTTCTGAGAGTAAAATTTGGCCAGCTGAGCTGTCCATGCGGCTCTGCCGAGGGATCACATCTTCCGGCCAAGTTGGGTCTTATCCACAGTGGTCCGGAAGCCAGTTTTCTGAATAAATCACAAAATCGTTCCTGAGCTGGCATTATTTACTCAAAACTCATCTTCTATTGCTATGCGTGCATAACAGTTGTGGATAGATTTTGTATTTTACAATATTTTATATAGTCTAATATTTCCCCCAGTGTGCTCTGGGGAATACCAGAGCAGAAGAAGGCTCTGTGGAAAAATAGTTTCCTGGACTGTACGAGTTTGGAGACCCCCGGCTCTTGGATGTGCTTCCACACATCCACTGAGTCTAAAGTAAACACAATCTGGGCAAGTTGTTTGAATGTGCACTGGCCAAATTTGGTTGTCCGTGGAATCATCCTCTTTGGTGCACTTTGGGAACCAGACGCGTAAGGAAGCCTCAGGAAGGAGCCGGGGCGAGGCGTGGTCATGTGCATGCCAGGCTTCCCAGGCCCTAGGGCAAAGCTGAGTTGGAGGGTGGTGGGGAAAAGCGAATGTGTTAAACTGGTCTGACCTGGACTGGCCTGATTATTACTGGAAACTTGCCAGAAAGCTGTAACATCTGCCCAGGGTGCCACTGAGGGCCGGGGAAGGAAGATTTGTAAGAAGATGGCCGGTGATGGTCTTCGGGGGAAGATTAAACCCCTTCGCGTCTGTACCCACTGGGCTCAGTAAACCTGCCTCAGAGACTATCAGGCACATCTTCTATTTGAAGATGTCTGTAGAGGGTTGAGCAGTTTGCCCCAATTCTGTGTCTACTTGGAGTCTTGGAATGTGACTTTATTAGCAAACAGGATCTTTGCAGGGGTAGTTAAGGTAAGCATGGAGGTGATCATGCTGAATTAGGGAGGGCCCTGGATCCTATGACAAGGTGTTCTTAGACAGAAAAGGACACACAGAGACACACAGGGAGAGGCCATGTGAACACAGGCAGAGATGGGAGTGCAGTGGCCACAAGCCACGAAATACCTGGTGCCACCAGAGTGGGAAGAGCCAAGGAAGGATCCTCTCCCGGAGGGAGGGGGGATGGCCCTGCCGACAGCTTCATTTCAGGCTGCTGGGCTCCAGATCTTGGGAGGATACATTTGTTCAGCCACCGGTTTGGAACCCTATGTCATGGCAGCCCCAGGAACCGGACGCGACCCCGATGCTAAGTGCCACCCTCGCACGAGACCGGATCCCCCACGCGGACCGTAACGGTCGGTCATGCCCAGCCCGGTCGGCAAAGGCGTACGGGGTGGGTGTGAACTTGAGAGGCGCTCATTTTTGCACAAGCGGTGGATAATTAGTAGGAGGCTGCGTGCCAGTGTCGGGGGCTCAAACACCGTGTGGAAGGGGAGAGATTGCAGAGCAAAGGGGCGGCTTTGGGGACACTGGGAGATGACAGGGTGTGGGGAGGGCAGAAAAGCCCATTAACTGGGAGAGGTGAGTCCCCTTGAAAAGACGTGAAGTCCTAGACCTGGCGCTGGGGGAGCCCTGTCTTGGCAGACCTGACAAGGAGCAGCTCAGGAAAGAGACGCAGCCAGGAGGACTCCAGCGGGGTGGAACCCGCAGGCCAGGTTTGCTGTGACTTGCCAGCTTGGCAGTCTTGAGGGCCCGGGCACTGGTTTTACAGTTAATCACCTCTGCCCGGGAACAGCCCTGACATTCCAGCGGGCTCTTGGTCGCTTCTCATGTCGCCCTTAAACTTTCCCGAGAGCTCAAGTCTTTAGCCGTGCAACCTCCCACTCCCGGCACCACCTCTCTCTGCCTATTTTCTGACCTACAAAACGGGGGTAACAACGTCGGCCTCGTAGGACGTTGTGGGTACACGTGAAATAACGCAGGCCAGGCACTTTGCCCGGTTCCTAGCACGCAGCAGGACGTTTGCTTTGTTAGCTCCCAGGACTGTTACTGTCGCTGGGTACAGGACGGGGTGCCCGGCTACCAGCTTTCACATATTGAGTGCTGACTGTGTGTCCGACGGTGCTGAGCATTGTGTCCGTGATTTTAACTCTCCCAGCTGCGGGAGGAAGTGCTCACAAGTATTATCATTTTACAGAGGAGGGGACTGAGGCAGGGGGAGGACAGGAACATTTGCCCAGAGTCAAACAGATGGCAAAGCCAGGCTGCAGACTCAAGGCCAGCCACATCCAGTACCCGCTCGGAATGTTTATAGCTGTATCTGGGGGAGCCTGGGGTGGTTTTATGTGCTCTGCAGGTGAACTTTTTACTCCTCATACTTATGTATCTATTTGACTGCCAGTTCAAAAATAGAAGTTCCTATTGACAGTAGCGTCCTTTTATTTATTTTTTTTAAGTTTATTTATTTTGAGAGAGACACAGCAGAGCAGGGGAGGAGCAGAGAGAGAGGGAGAGAGAGAGAGAATCCCAAGCAGGCCCCATGCTGTCGGCACAGAGCCCGATGCAGGGCTCGAGCTCACAAAACCGTGAGATCACGACCTGAGCCGAAAGCAAGAGTCAGACGCTTAGCCGACTGAGCCATCCAGGTGGCCCTACAGTAATTTCCTTTTAAAATAAACTCCCTGAGGGGTGCCTGGGTGGCTCGGTCGGTTAAGTGTCCGACTTCGGCTCAGGTCATGATCTCGCGGTCGGTGAGTTCGAGCCCCGCGTCGGGCTCTGTGCTGACAGCTCAGAGCCTGGAGCCCGTTTCAGATTCTGTGTCTCCCTCTCTCTCTGCCCCTCCCTGCTCATGCTCTGTCTCTCTCTGTCTCAAAAATAAATAAACGTTAAAAAAAAATTTTTTTTTAAATAAACTCCCTGAGTTTATGTCCTCACTTCATCAGGGCATCTATGAAAATCCGAATGCTACAGAGATTGGCATGGCCTCTGCCCGAAAGATCACACCCAAATTCGTGAAGCGGTCCAGATTTTCACAATGTTATGTCAGTGATACCTCAATAAAATAAATAGATAAAAGACCCTTATTTATCAGTACTATTCGCAATAGCCAAAAGGCAGAATTGGCTCAAAATGCCCATCAGCAGATGAATGGGTAAATAAGATGTAGTCTATCCATACAGTAGAATATCCTTTGTCCATAAAGAGCGATGAAATACTGATGCATGCTCCCACGTGGATGGACCCCGAAAACATGATTCTGGGTGAAAGAAGTCAAGGACAAGAGGCCACACACTGTATGATTCCATCCGTGTGAAATCAGCACAGGCAGACCCACGGGGACCAAGAGTAGATTAGCGGCCGTGAGGGGCTGGAGGAGGTGGGGTTGGGGACACACTGCTTCACGGCGGTGGGGTTTTATTTTGGGGAGGGGTGGTGGAAATGTTTGGCGACGAGACGGAGGGGGTGGTGGTTTCACAACTCCGTGGGGGTACCGAACGCCCCCCGGAACTGTCCCCTTCAAAACGCTTGATTTTACGTCGTCACTTTTGTTTTAATAATTTTAAACATGAAGCTTAAAGAAGGAAATTAGTTTGCTTAAAGGAAAGTTCGTTTATTTAAAGAAAAGTAGGAAGCAGCACATCACAACCCCGGGGGCGTGTGCCGACGTGGGAAGCACCGCGGAGGTGGCCCTGAGAAGCGAGGGTGCTATATCGTGCCATTGGGAACGCAGGGCATCTCCGTCAGGGCCGCGTCTGGTGGAGTCTGCACTTTACCCTCCTTTGTTTTTTCTGGTTTTGTGTTTTGGGTTTTTTTCTTCTTTTTCTTTTTTTTTTTTTTTTTTTTTCCCCCTGCAGCCAGCTCAGTGCTTAAGAAATACTTGTTGAGTTCAGCTCAGCCCGGCTCAGCCCGGCTTAGTTAATTGAGTTAAGGCGAGCTGAGTAGTACTGAATGCACCAGCTGGCTGGCCTGGAGGAGATCCAAGTTGAGGATGTTACGAATCGCACTAATTCAATAAGCTACTGCAAGGTAGGCTAAGTAATGAGACCGCGTGCCTCTCTGTACCTGACTTACCCGTGTTCCGCTGGCACCTTATGAGCCGTGCCCACTCAGTAATATAATAGTTCTCTCCCTGGAATCCCCTGTGCGTGTTTGCTGAAGCCACGGGGCAGAGAGTGTGGGAGAAAAGGAGAAAGGGAAACCCAGACCTCCTCAGACTCCGCCAGAAGCCCCTGGGTGGTAGAAGGAAGGGACTGAATGAAGGAAGCAGGAACTTTCTGTCTGTCTGTGTGCCGGTGTGGTGACAGTCTACCTCTTCCTTGTCCGAAGCGCTCGCCGTGCGTCCTGCGTAGCAAGGCACCTAAGAGCTCACGCGCTTGACTCTGATTGCCTGAGGTTGAAGCTATCTGAGGACCTTGAAGAAATCAATTCATCCCTCTGCACCTCTGTCTTCTCCCCTGTAAAATGAGGGTAACAATAGTACCTACGGGAGGATTTAATGACATGATACCTGTCAAGCACTTAGCACACAGTTCCGGGAACAACTAAGCACTCAGAAGGGTTAGTTGATGATTAGCAGTGGCCCTTGCTGCACAAAGGTGTGTGGAAATATGGGGCAGGGCCGGTGCCAGGAGACCAGCTCCCCAGACCCTGGAGCGCAAAGCAGAACAGTTCGTTGTTTGTAAACATCCTGAACAGAAGCACATGGCTTACTCACGTAGGTTCTTCTGGAACGGTGATGTAAGCCCCCCGAATGAGGAGGGAGTAGCAGGGATCTGGCTGTTGTTCTCCCTTCTGGTAGGATCCTACCTACAAAGTGAGTCCCCCGTGGCTGCCTGTGCCCAGAGACTAGAAAAAAAGCTTCAAAAAGCTTCCCTCTTTCTGCTCTGCTCTGGAAACTGCTCCATTACTGTTGAGATCTGCCTCTTTGGCTAATAAATCAGCCCTGTGTGGCGGGGGTGCATGTGGTGGTCTCAGCCCACGGATCTCTAACCTGCCTGCAGCCCTGCAGGTGGGAAGGGCAGGAGATGGTGGGCATCCAGAGGTGTGATTTCTCGGACTCACTCTGCACTGTCCTGCTGCATGGCCTTGGTCAAGTTCCTGCCTCTTTCTGAGCTGTTGTTCCTCATTTATGAATGAGTGAGAGGGCAAGCGTTGTGGAAAAATCACTTGATTTTCAAGCCTTAAAAATACGAGGAGCTGTTTCCTGAAATGAGAGCGTACAAGGGAACGGAAGGTACCAACGGACACAAGAATTGCCGCGTGGTTGAAATAGGGGCAGAAGGAGGGGTCCCGTAGGCACAGCCTCTGAGTTCTATCACCCATCCTCTTTGCCTCCCCTCCACTCTCTTCCTCCCTCCCGCAAGCTCCCAAGATGCACATTTTGAAAACTGCCGACCAGCGTGAATTCACGCAGCAGGATTGAGCTGGAGTCCCAGGGAGGGCTAGAGCATCAGGGGGTCCTCGAGGTGGTCTCCCGCAGCATGGAGAAGGTAGAGGGCAGATTGGCCTGCCCCTTCCTGACAGTGTGACATGGGAGTATAGGACATCAGGTCTTCCTGCCCAGACAGTGTTCATTCCTCCTTCTGGTAAAAGCGTCCAGTATTTGCTGGGGACCCATTCACTCTTGCTGCATGCGTGTGGTTTGGCTGTGCTTGGGCAGGGAGCACATGACTGGGGCCTGGGCAATCAGATCATTCTGTCCCCCTTGCCATAGTCATTGATTTAGCAACGGGCAGCTGGACCTATCAGACGCCACCGGACCTAACCCTCATCCAAGGAAAAAGCTTGGATTTGACTTCAGGAAAATGTAAAAGGGTGGAGAGAGCCCATCTAAAAACAAAACCAGGGGGGCCTGGGTGGCTCAGTTGGTTAAGTGTCCGACTTTGGCTCAGGTCATGATCTCAAGGTTCATGAGTTCGAGCCCTGCATAAGGCTCTCTGCTGTCAGCATGGAGCCCGCTTCGGATCCTCTGTCCCCCCCCCCCCCCCAACCTTGCCCTGCCCCTCCCCTGCTCTTCTCTCTCTCTCTCTCAAAAATAAATAAACATTAAAGAAATATTTAAAAAATAAAAATGAACCCAATACAGGGAAAAACAGAGCCTCCAGCCGTGACTGAAGATAATAAAACTCTTTCTTCTCAGTTAAACAATCCAATACACCTTGGATCTGGCTTAAGTCCATTTTAGATAGGAGCTTGTCATTTTGCAACTGAAACCTCAGGACCAACCGATACCCACAGGCAAGTTATTTATCCCCAGAAGTTTCGGTTTTCTTACCCCCTAAGTGTCTCTAAGAAGCTATAAACCTCACCTTTAAGCTGATCTATAAACACATATATCACAGCAGCAGCAGGACATTAGCAACAGTGGGCAGTCTTGAATATGTCTCAGTTCTAGGGAAAGCAAAGCAAAGACTGGTTAATGTCAGTCCACTTTATTCTCTTAATAAGGGTGGGAGTGGGGGGAGCAACAGACAAATAAATGTCCATTACAAATGGGAATGAAGAAGGCCACACATTACCCGGAAAAAATGCCATGGGGAGTGTATGAGGCCCTGATTTTGACTTTTTCAATATGATGGGAGTGGTCTGCAGGGGGCTAAGGTTCCCACAATTCGGGAGGCGGGGCTGAGCCTGAGGGCAGCCCCCAGTTATATAAGCCCCCAGGCTCTTTTTTTTTTTTTTTTTTTTTTTTTTTTTATTTATTTTTGGGACAGAGAGAGACAGAGCATGAACGGGGAGGAGCAGAGAGAGAGAGGGAGACACAGAATCGGAAACAGGCTCCAGGCTCCGAGCCATCAGCCCAGAGCCTGACGCGGGGCTCGAACTCACAGACTGTGAGATCGTGACCTGGCTGAAGTCGGACGCTTAACCGACTGCGCCACCCAGGCGCCCCATGCCCCCAGGCTCTTGAGGCTAGAGAAAATCTAGGGGAGCAGTTAAGCTGAATTTGTTTTACAGCAGAAAGTTCAGGTTCAGAGGCCTGAGCCCCACAGCTGTGGGTGAGCTCCCGACAATCCATTGCAGTTCATAACCAACATCATGCATGTGGCCCAATATTCCCTGGACAGACAGACTGGCCTTCTGTGGCTCCGGAGAGCTGTTCCCGGGGAATGCCGTCTCAGAACACCATTGTGGTCTGCTCAAGAACCCTTGAAATCGAAAGCCCCCAGCCCCCCTTGTCACAGCCATGGCACATAAATATCACCAGGGGGGATTTCCCACGGAATTTTTTGCAACCACTCAAATGTTTCATTTCCCATTGTTTGCCAGCCCCTCTTGGAGCCTCAACTGTCAAAGCAGCAGCAAACACAGGCTGCTTTTCCCCCAGGATCCCACAGTACTTGATTGGTCGCATATGAATCGGCTCGGCCAGGGAATAAGGTCTGTTAGTCAACTAGTGAAGCAAGTCAGCAGAGGGAATACCCAGCTCTACCGAGAGCCCACCCTGCTGGGCAGGCAGAGCTCTGTGCCACCCCCGCCCCCGTTATTACTATAATCATGGCGACTAATAATTATATTTATAGAAAGAAATCCCTTCTACAAATCCAAAGCACTTGACCGAAATATATGAGGCAGCTGTTAATTTTTTTGCTTTTTAAATACGAACCTGCATCATTTTTTCCCCTGACGCGGCATGGTTTAATGGAATTCTAAGTCGTATTCCATACATCAGCGTATAGAAAAGATCATCTTTACTGATTGACTGAAAAGCATCTGTTTTCAGCAGCCACCTTGCTAGGCATTTTGGGGATGAGGTCTAGCTGCCTGTCTGTGAGGAGCCCATCATTTAGGGAAGCACGGAGATTTCAAGGCAACGTGGGATGCAAGGATGGTGGGAAGTTTGTCCAGGGGATGTTAGTGTGAGGGGTGAGTAGGAGTAGTCAGAAGGACGTGCATGTGATCTGTCACCAGTGGGCATTGTCTGAATACGTGTAGTATGTATCACGCTGGGCACCCACACAAGGCTGGGCATGTGTAGAATAGCCTGATTCCGTGAGATCAGGAGTGGGAACTGTTCCTTCACCAGGGCCCATCCCTTTCACAACAGGGATGAATTTATTTTTTTGCCCATGATGAATTTCCTTCTTTCCTCGTGATGAATTTATTTAAGTAGCCATCCATCCATCCATCCATCCATCCATCCATCCACCCACCCATCCATCCATTAACGCCACGAACATTTACTGATTCCTTTAGGATGTGCCAAATAGAAACTATATGCTGGGAACAGCCATTAAATGAATACACAAAATAATGAAGAACGATACAACACGAGAGCAGTTGAAGACACCTGTGAGACCCTGCCTGTCCCTCATTACTGATCTCCTACTTTATGTGGAGTACTGCGAGTGCTACGAATTTGGGTCAACCCTTTATGCAGCAAAACCTCTAAGACCAACCAGAACTCCCCATGGGAAGAGGTGACCAGCGCATGCTCCAGGTTGCACGACCCCATCTACACCCATGGACACTCTGGATCCCTGCCAGCAAGACCGGGGCGGATAGTTGAGAAGTTACTCTTCACTTCGCAAGGCAGGAATGCAAGGCTCGGGGAGGTGAAGGGACCAGCCTGCCTGAGGTCACACAGCTGGCCGGGCTGGGATTGCCATGCGTACTTTTACAATGACAGCGACGGAAGTAGAGCAAAAGTGATCATTTTATTTTCCCCAAACCACACTATGTGTCCCCTGCAGAGGAAACAAAAGTGCAAAACTCCACCCGGAAGGGAAACTTAAGATCTTGAGACAGCCGAGTCTCAGAAAGAAGAGGACACAGGGCATGAATTCCAACACATCTCTCTTCTAATGGGACCTCTCCTCCCTGCCTCCGGATGGGTGGGCCTTAGGCTGGCCAGAGACGGATCTGAAGTCACCAGCACTAACATTTATCCACACCTCTGATATCTCAGACATCACAATGTTTCTGCCAGGAGGGTATTAAAACTCCCATTTTCCAGATAAGGAGGGTGAATCCCCGGCCACACACAACTTAGGCAGTAGCAGACCCGGAATTCCAACGCTGGTCCCTCGGATCTGAGCCCCGGAACCTGTGGAGCGTCTGACACCCAGAGCTGCCTCCCCCCCGGGGGCCCAGAAGCCCCCCGCTGAAGGATGCTGGGGGAGCAGGCCTGGGGAGGCAGAGCCCAGGGCAGGGGCTGAGACTGCGGTGTCGCCCGCCGCCGGGAACCCGGCCCGGCCCGCCCACTTTTTAACATGGTGGCATCCCTGACAGACACCCTTGTCCTTTTCCTGTGCTGGCCATCGTAACACAATAAATAAAGCCTTAGAGTAACGTGACCTGAGCCAGGCAGTAAATGATGGCACTGTCAGTTGTACGCGACTGTTGAAACAAACACAGACTGTAATCATCGCGCTGTACGGGGAGAAAGACATTTGGCAAATGAGATTCCATTTTCACATTGGTTTGTGCTGAGCATATAAATTTCCTGCGGGCCGGCCAGCGTTGGGGATGTGTAATTGATTGCCTGCATTATAATAAACAAGCCGTGACAGGTGATCATTCATCATATTCCGCTGAACGTTCCAGCACACCAGAAAACTGAGGAAGAGAGGGAACGCGCGAGCGAGGGGAGAGGAGAGGAGGAGTCTGGGGGAGGGGTGGGGATCGGAAAGACCGCGTATTCCCGACAGACAGAAAGCCAGGGAAGGGGCGGGGGAGAGCATCCGCAGAGCGGGCTCGGGGAAAGTGAAAGCAATTACTATAATTCTTTTGATTATCTAATTTGTTCTTTCTGGTCTTCGTCGTAGGACCCTCCACCCCCACTCCACCATAGAAGGTCCCCCTCGGGGACTTGGGAAGACACAGAGAATGTTCCTCCCAAGATCGAGGGGAGGAAGGGGAAAGGCGAGGTGGGGGAGGGGCCGCGTCTAGTTGTAACCGGAGTAGATACATTCGGGAAAACCTCGGGAGGAGGGGTGTGTGTGTGTGTGTGTGTGTGTGCGCGCGCGCGCGCGCGCGCGCGCCAGCACGCGCCGGACTCAGCTTCGCTTCTGCACTGCGATGCCTCCAATCAGATGGCTAGGAACCAGTCTCTTTAAATAAAAAATTTTAGAGGGTGTTTGAAACACACACACACACACACACACACACACACACACACACACACACACACACAAGCGAAAAGTTCCTTTTATTGGAGAGAAGGACAGAATCCAAGTTGGCATGGGATCTGTTTCCAGAAGCCTGTCATATGGTGTGCTCTTTCTCCTCCCGCTGGTCCCCCGCCCCAGCTTCTCTCCGTGCCCTTGGCCCGGGGTTGGGGGTCGAACAGGAGCCGTTGGGAAGCACCCTCCTCTCCAGGCGCGTCAACCTAGACAGACAAGAGGCGGAAGCACATTGGCATGTGAAGGACAGAAAGACAAATGAAGAACTCTGGAGCTGGGGCTTGCATTAAATAAGTACTTACATTATGCAAAGGCCCAGGCCCTCAACCAGGGGGTGAGTGAAGAGCGGGGACCGAAGGGGGAGGGATTAGTCTCCCCAATTCTCACCCTGTCAATTTCCAGCCCTCCCATCTCCGCCCATCGAATGCCCTCCATTCCCACCTGGGTACCAAATGCTTCGCGCAGGTGGGAGCCTCCAACCTAAGGAGCTGGGAGGTGAGGGGGCGTAGCCCGCGCTAACATCGGGGGCGGGGTCCGGGTGGGGCTTAGCTGGGGGCGGGGCTGCTCTTCAGGGGGCGGGGCAAGGGCAGAAGAAAGCCGGTAACGTTCTGGGGGGACTTCGCTTTTCATCTACGCTACGCCGGTTCCTAGAGCCGTCTGCCTTTTTATCATAGCCTTAACAACTGTAATCTATTACCTTTGAGATTATAAAATCACCGCTTTTGGAGAATCTCTTCAAGGGACCTGCCTCCCCAAACTGTGACTTCAGCCCCAGCAGTGTGGGCTGCTTCCCTAGGTGATCTGTGTTCTTGGAAAGGTTAGCAGCTCATGTGGGTCTCCCAAGAATTCCAGAAGATTAGCTAGGGCAGGTGCTGTATATGCTTATCCCTTCCCGTCTCTACACAGCGATCTATAAAGTAGGCCTTAGGGTCCTGATATTACAGGGGGAAAACCTGAAACACAAAGACATGAAGTTCTTTGCTCCAGGTCTGGCAGCGAGAAGAATAAAAAATTGAATCCAAGGGTCTTCTTCGCGCATGCTTCCCAGCATCCCTGCGAGGACACATACTTTCCTCCAAGCTCCATAAATAAGTGCACAAATGTATATGAGGGGACAGAGTAGGTCTATTTGGCGTGCCCTCAATAACGCTCTTGCTATATATCACTCGGATCTGCCCACTCTTCTCCACCAGCACTGTGCCCCCTGGTCCAAATCATCTCTCTCCAGGACCACTGCCCCCCCCCCACCCCCCACGTGTTGCTCACTTCCATTCCTTCCCCACCTGCAGCCAGGATGGTCTATTGATTGTTGTCAGTATTAAAACATTATCCAGCTCCCTCACCAGCTGGCTGGCCCTCCCTCCCTAGCTCCATATTATTATTATTATTATTATTATTATTATTATTAAATACACATAACATAAAATTTACCTCAACCATTCTGAAGTGTGTGACTCAGTGACATTAAATAGATCCATATTGTTGTACATCCATCAGAACTATTTACTCCAGAACATTTTCATCACCCCAAACCAAAACTTCTTACCCGCTAGGGGTCACCCCCCATTCTGCCTCCCCTCCCCCCTCCCCTGCACCCCATTCTGCCCCATCTCTGGGCACCAATCTGCTTTCTGTCTCTATGGATTTGCTTATCCTGGACATTTCATATAAACAGAACCCTGCCATCTGTGGCTTTTTATGACTTACTCTTTCCCTCAGCACTATGTTCTCAGCGTTCATCCATGTGGTAGCATGTCAGGGCTTCTTCCTTGTGTGTGTGGTTGAAGACTATTCCATTGCGTGCGTGTATCACCTTTTGTTTATCCGCTGGTGAACGTGAGGGTTGTTTCCAACCCTTGGCTCTTACGAATGGTGCCCCTCTGAGATTTGTGTACCAGCTTTTGTTGGAACATCTGCTTCTAATTTCAGGGGGTGTACACTTCGGAATGGAAACGCCGGGTCGTGCGGTAATTCTGTGTTTAACCTGTCGAGTAAATGCCGGACCGTTTTCCATTTTACATGCAACCGCACCATTTTGCGTTCTTCACTAGCAGAGCACTGGGGTTCCAGTTTTTCCAATTTCTTGCCAGCTCTTGCTGTTTTCCTTTTTTTTTTTTTCTTCCTCCCATCCCCGTGGGTATGCCTCACTCCATCTTTTAGGTCTCTTCCCTCACTTTTCAGCTCTGGCCCATCATACCCTCAAAGGTGCCACTGTCTCTGAAGAGGGGCCTTTGCATATGCGGGTGACTTCTGCCTTCCCTTATCTCCAAGGCTAGATCTGACTCCCCTCTGAGGACACAGCCTTCTGTTTGTTGTCCCCCATTCAGTTGTAATTTTACATCTCCTTGTGTGTTTACTGGTCAACGTCCATCTTCTCGGCTTGACCGCAGCCTCTCCCCAGGCCCGGACAATTCTGCCTTTGCCGTCCAGTGCTTCCCCAGCACGGACTTAGCACGGTCCCTCGGATATTCTAGGTTGCTCAGTGAATATATGGTGAGTGGAAGGATGAACAATGAATGAGATCTGAGCTTGGGTCCTATGTCCTCATGAATTTCTCTCTTCTGTTTTTCACTCTTCAGTGAGTAAGCAG
Source organism: Neofelis nebulosa (assembly GCF_028018385.1). Taxonomy (NCBI): domain Eukaryota; kingdom Metazoa; phylum Chordata; class Mammalia; order Carnivora; family Felidae; genus Neofelis; species Neofelis nebulosa. The sequence continues at coordinate 82,298,599 of NC_080792.1, forward strand.
GCCTCTGTAAGTCAGGGACTGAAAAACCCTGCTTTGTCCATAAGGCATCTGGAGACTGATGGGGTTCTGGCTACAGGAAGAGCACACAGTAACGTCTCCCTTCAGAGCCATAGTGACTCTGGCACGGGATTCTGAGTCTTGCTTGGGAATTGTGTTCCGTTCTGCCTGCAGTGCTGCTGAAGGTTTAGGAACTTGAAATATATTTACTTGGTGTAAACATGACCTCAGCATGACAGGGTGATCCCTGTGTTTGCCAAGACATTAATTTTTATGTAATAACAACGACCACAACAAACTGCATTTCCCCCCACATTCTGAGTTGTTCGTAAGGTCAGATCTGTGGGATTGTGCGAGACAAAAAAAAAAAAAACAACACACAAAAAACCTTATAAACTAGAATGTAGTGGTAAGTTCTCTGTGTTTACAGCTCCGCTCCTACACACAGCTCCAAACAGCTGAAAATTGAGGATTAAAAATTCATGCAGCTACTTTCTTCCAAGGAACTCCAAATGCTTCCGATGCTCTTGTTATCCTGTGAAGTCACTAGCGGTCAGATAACCCCATGCCCATCTCCAAGACAGGGAAACAGAGGCCCAGAGACCTGAAAGCGGCTTTACCAGGGCCCCCCCTGATAAGGAGGCAGCAGGCTCAGGCAAAGAGCCCCCTCCCGCCTACCTTTCCAGTCCACATCCTCTCCATTAGCTTGATTAGGACAATTGATTTATTCAGTCTTAGTGGTTGAGAGGAGGAAAAAAAAAGACCCAACATGCCATTTGTGTGATATAAATATCTTTGGAAAAAGCTAAAAAACATTGTGTCATACATATTTTCTTAATACCACAGTCAATCACATATGCCCAAGTGCATAGTTCCATCAACCGAGGAGGGGGGGTGGAATCGGGTGGAGGAGAATCAGGAGAGACTTAGCTCTGGAATCCTCGGTCCCAGCTAGAGATACACTGGCAGGTTTTTTATTTATTTATTTATTTATTTATTTATTTATTTATTTATTTATTTATTTTTCTTGAGCATACTGCCTTTAGAGAACCTATCCTAGAGGTCTCAGAAGCTTGGTGTTGGGCCAGAACATTAGTAGGGAGGAAAGCAAGGGTGCCAGGATGCCTGTAAAACTGGTCGATCCCCAAAGAAAAAGATGGGGGTTGTCACTTTCTCACTCAGCATGCTCCTCGACTCACAGAAGGATTTGGATCTCAACATGGTTTCTCTTCATCCACCCCCACCCCCCCCCCCCCCATCATCAAAAGGCCTTTCATCTCAGTGATTCTACTGTTAGGAATTTAGCTCAAGGAAATAATTAAAGACATGTAAAATGGCTCAGTGACAGGATGTTCCTCACAACACGTAGACTATGGTGAAAGATTAAAAGCAACCCCCACAGTCAGTCAACTGTAGGCGATCGATAAGTCAAGTCTGGTGGTTCATCTCCTAAAACCTTGCTCAGATTTAAAAAGAAAAGAAAAAAAGGCTGAAGGGAGTAAACCAAGGTGTCCACAGGGTTTGTCTTTCGATGTGGAATTATGAGCAATTTTTTCTTTCCTGTAGTAAGTTCTTGTTTTGGGGTGACCTATTATCCAAAATCCACTTAAATTTGGTTGACTTTATTTTTTTTTCAAGTTTATTTATTTATTTTGAGAGAGAGAGTGGGGAGGGGCAGAGAGAGAAGGAGAGAGAGGGAATCCCAAGCAGGCTCTGCACTGTCAGCGTGGAGTCCAATTCAAGACAGGAACTCAGGAACCACAAGATCATGACCTGAGCCCAACTAAGAGTCAGACGCTTAACCGACTAAGCCACCCAAGGTGCCCCAAATTTGGTTGGCTTTATTAGAGACTCTATGAAATTGCTAAGATTTAGAAGTCAGAAATGGAACAGGAAGGGCACAGAAGTAAAGGCCACAGGGCAGATCAGGGTCAGGGAGGAAAACAGCCCGACTGGACTCAGGGATTCCACATGTTGAGTGCTGAGACATATGGAAGATTTGTGGGTTGTGGACAGACTGTTTATCTTTTGAGAGCCAAGGAGAGGAGAGTACACTGGCTGTGACAGGCAACTGGGAGACACTATAGATTCTGGAACAAGAAAAGGCACTGGAAGTTCCAATCAGTCCAAGAAGTAGATTCGCTGGGAGCGAGTCTGGTGGTCCCCTAATTCTGTTGTGGAAGGGTCTGATTTCACTGGATCTGGGGGTAAAGGTTTGAGAGAATTACAGAACTCTAAATATATGAAAGAAGCCTTGAAATTGCTTTCATTTTACAGATAGGACAGCTGCAGCACAAAAAGTTAGACAGATTGTTCCCAGGCCCATACAGAAAGATGGCGGCCCAGTTGGAACTGGCAACCAGGGATCCTTTTTTTTTTTTTTTTTAATATATGAAATTTATTGTCCAATTGGTTTCCATACAACACCCAGTGCTCTTCCCAAAAGATGCCCTCTTCAATACCCATCACCCACCCTCCCCTCCCTCCCACCCCCCATCAGCCCTCAGTTTGTTCTCATTTTTTAAGAGTCTCATGCTTTGGCTCTCTCCCACTCTAACCTCTCTTTTTTTTTTTTTTCCTTCCCCTCCCCCATGGGTTCCTGTTAAGTTTCTCAGGATCCACATAAGAGTGAAAACATATGGTATCTGTCTTTCTCTGTATGGCTTACTTCACTTAGCATAACGGTCTCCAGTTCCATCCACGTTGCTACAAAGGGCCATGTTTCATTCTTTCTCATTGCCACATAGTACTCCATTGTGTATGTAAATCACAATTTCCTTATCCATTCGTCAGTTGATGGACATGTAGGCTCTTTCCATGATTTGGCTATTGTTGAGAGTGCTGCTATAAACATTGGGGTACAAGTGCCCCTATGACAACCAGGGATCCTTATTCCTAGTTCCAGTCCTGGCCCACCTCTCTGTCGCTCAGGATCCTTTTTCTTTTCTTTTCTTTTCTTTTCTTTTCTTTTCTTTTCTTTTCTTTTCTTTTCTTTTCTTTTCTCTTTCTTTCCTTCCTTTTCTTTCTTTTCTTTTCTTTTCGTTTCTTTTCTTTTCTTTCTTTCGTCTTTTTTTTTTTTTTTAATTTTTTTTTTTCAACATTTTTTATTTTATTTTTGGGACAGAGAGAGACAGAGCATGAACGGGGGAGGGGCAGAGAGAGAGGGAGACACAGAATCGGAAACAGGCTCCAGGCTCCGAGCCATCAGCCCAGAGCCTGACGCGGGGCTCGAACTCACGGACCGCGAGATCGTGACCTGGCTGAAGTCGGACGCTTAACCGACTGCGCCACCCAGGCGCCCCTCTTTCGTCTTTTCATTTGAGAGAGAGAGAACACATGCAAGCAGGGGAGGGGGCAGAGGGAGAGAGAGAGAGAGAGAGAGAGAATCCCAAGCAAGCTCCACATTCAGCATCAAGCCTAACACAGGGCTCGATCCCACAACGTTGGATCATGACCTGAGCTGCAGTCAAGAGTCAGACCCCCAATGAATTGAGTCACCTAGGTGCCCTTGGGATCCCATTTCCGAGATGTCAACCACACGTCCAACCTTCTAGGAAAACTGAAGATCCTGACTTAGTTTTTGGAGTCCCACCTAAAACTGTCTTTCATTCATCTGTTCATCCAGCACCTAGTAGAATACACACAAGCCCGGTGTTAGTGTGGAGGCCAAGAAGAGACAACGATGGCATCTAGTAGGTGATCAATAAATATTTGTGGAAGGGGGAGAAGGATGGGAGAGAAGGAGGGAAGAATAGTTCCTGCTCTCAGATCACTCCAGATCTAATTCGGGAACCAGAAACAACCTTGTATGGGGGATGAAAGCCATGCTTACAGCTCAGGCAAGATCTATAGCAGAACCAAACTCAAAAAATTCGACCCCCAACTTCTTTTACACAAGTATTCAACTCAACTGATAGAGAGCTCCTGCAAGGAGTGGGACCGAGGGATTCAAATTTCTGTTATTTCCCCTCGGGGTACATGTTGAACCCAGAGTGAACAGGAGAAAGGCTCTGTAGAAGGAGAAAACCCAAGGAGTCACCCAGCACCCGGAAATGATCGATTTTGTAAGTTTCTCTGGCCAACCTTGACTTCTTTTTCAAGCCCCAGTGACTTGGTTTGATTCTCCTTTGGCACTCAGATTCTGGGGTCCACCGACCGCTCTGGTCTGGTGGGGGAGGGCTAAGCATAAGCCACCATCAGACCCTCCCACTGGCCCCACCCTTCTCCATTGCTCGTTTCCAGTTATTCAGTATTCTCAGGCCATTTCAACCTCGCATTGCCAAGGGGACATAAATCAAGAGGCCGCAGCTCCGGGGCTCTTTGAGAAACACGGAGGGACTCTGCAGAGCCTTTCCAAGGGGGCACATGGGGGGAGGAAGGGGAAAGAGACATAAGGAGAAAGTTATATGTGGTTCCTTTAATCACCGGGTGGAAGGAGAGAGGAGAACCGTTCAAACAGAGCCCCAAAAGACTTGCTGAGAAGTCAGCTTTAAGCTGCACTGTTCCAGCAACTGCTGTTGGCATCACTGGGGTTTGTCTTGGCCCAAACCTGTCCTGGGAAACAAGAGAAACTCACGCTCTTGGAATTTGCTCCCTTAACGATTCACTCAGCAACTCCAGCTTTGGAGGACAATTAAAAAAAAGAAAAGAAAAGAAAAGAAAAGAAAAGAAAAGAAAAGAAAAGAAAAGAAAAGAAAAGAAAAGAAAAGAAAAGAAAAGAAAAGAAAAGAAAAGAAAAGCCATCTAGCCAATGGTTAAGCATTTACTGCCAAATTCTTCAGCTTGGGCCGGGCCGGTTGGGGGGTGGGGGGAGGAGAGAAAAACTTTCCGAGGCTCCCACGGGGAGATTCTCCCAGCTGTGCCCAGCCACATCCTGGAGCGGGATCCCAAGTGTGATGGGGAAACAGCAGTCTGGAGAGCTTTGACTCACATGCTGTCTGCTGTACTCCGTGGGCTTTGGAGAGAGGCTCCAGATAAGCAGTGAAGGTGCAAGGTGGCACTTCGACAGTTATCTTTTAATGAGCGCTTTCCACGCACGGGCACTATACCTGCACTTTCCATGCCTCTGTGTCATTGGGTCCTCCCAGCGACCCCACCTATGCACATTCTTCGGCCTCATCGTACAGGCGGGACTCTGAGTCCTGACCCATCGTGGACGAGTGGGGCACTTGAATGTGAATCTGGTCTCCAGTGTCCCCACCCCCACCCCCCCGCCAGGGCCAGGGCCTTGAACACTGTGCCCTCCTGCCTTTATTTCTGGCTTGATCTCCATGTGTCATCACCGAACCCTCCCCAAAGACGTGGAGAACCTGGACAGTCCAGCGCTCAATCAGGACGAGATAGGACCACGATGGCGGGAGGCGTCCTTCCCAGCCGAGATACTGCAGCCCTCCCAGCCCTGGGTGCTCATGGACAGCAACACACACGGGGCGGGGCGCGGAATGCCCCTGATTCATAAGGGTCCTAAGCCTGGCATTCATTGTCAGATTCCTTGTAGGTGCGTTGCTAGAATTCAGGGGTTCGTGCGTGTAGCTGGGAGAGAAAAAAAAAATACTGTTTTTACTTTCAGTAAAAAGTAAAGGCGGCATTTTCTTCCATTGGGAACACAGGTGACAAACTGTGGTCGTGTCATCAGTTGCTGTGCCTTCAGCGCTCACACAAATGCGGAGCCTTCCGTGTCACTAACAGTTGTTGCAAAGTATCATTTGTGCTCCTTGAAACTTAGAAACTGCAGAAGTAGATAGACCAGTGGCAAGATTTTGTTACTCCAGACATAATAAAGAAGCTCATATGTTACTATTTCACAGACTTGGCTTTTCATGTTGTGATATCTGTATTACAGTATAATTGGTTTCCTTTGCAATCCCACGTGCTGTATTTTATGCACTGAAAAGTATGGTTTTGAAAAGGGATCCATAGGCTTCAACAGGCTGCCCAAGGGGTCCTGGAAGCTAGAGTCCTGTTCTTAAAAAGTGGGCAGCCCAGAGCCTGGAGCCTGCTTCGGATTCTGTGTCTCCCTCTCTCTCTGCCCCTCCCCTGCTCGCGCTCTGTCTCTCTCTCTCTCTCTCAAAAATAAATAAACATTAAAAAAATAATAATAAATGAATAAAAACTGTGCAGCCTAATAGGGAAAGAGACAAATAAACATACAAATATGGAAGATGCAATCTTAAGTGTAAAAGAAAGACTAAACTCTTTGAGGGTGAGGACTGTTTTTTTTTTTTTATTCATATCCTTAGCACCCAAAATAGTGCCTGATAATGAATAGTGATAGGTCATCAATAAATAGTGCCAAATGCATGAACTTAACCATCTCAACCTACACCATCAGCCACTTAACAATCTGAGTGATCTTGGGCGAGCGATCGTTGCCTTTCTGTGCCTCGATTTCCTCATCTGGAAGATGGGTTTAACAAAACCATCCCAGACGTTGTCCACGCAATCAAATGAGATGGGAGGTGTGCATGTGTAATATAGTCCTCGGCTCATTGTACGTGCGTGGCAAAGGTCAGTGGCAAAGGCCAGTTCAGTTCGACGGCAGCCCCTGTGGGCCCCAAACCTTTCTTCTCTGAGAGATCAACCCTGAGAAACCTCGCCGGCAGGCTCCACCCCTGGGTTAGAGGTGAGTCACCCTGGGAGAGTCTGCATCTGAAGAAATCAGATAAGAGTCTGAGAGATCAGGTGATGTGGGTCTGTCTGGCCCTTTCGGTGTTTCTCTGAGAGCCGTGATACCCCCCCCCCCCCGCGCCACCCCCACAGAGGAAGCACTGTCTGGCCCTTCATTGTCCTGGGAGGCAGGACAGGGTAGGTGCAGGAAGGACTAGGCACTCAGGTCCCTCGGCCTCCTGCCCCCCCCCCCTTCCACCCCCTGCACGCCTTGGGGGTACGATCCTTGATTGGAGAATGCCTGCCTTATCTTGCCAGAGATTGCTTCACCACTCTCCCACTCACACATTTGCTTGGAAGATGTCTGTGTCTGTGAGGGCTGGTAAGGACCTGGAACAGCCTTTGAAGGTATCCAGCCAACTGAATTTAATTAAACTGCAGTTCCAGAAGCCAGCAGCATTTTCCTAAGAAAGCAATACGACTTCCAAAAGTCCCCTGTGCGGCCCTTGCCTATTCTTCAGACTTTGTCATAAAACTGTCCATGGGATGGTTTCCTTAGAGAATGGATCCGATTGGCAAGACTTTTGTTTGTTTGTTTGTTTGTTTGTTTTTAAAGCCAGGATCACTGTCTTAAGTTAGGAGCATCATGACCTGTCCCTCACACTGCATTTCTTCTTGCTTCCCAAAGCTGAGGTTATGGGACCTTTATCTTTTCAACTTGGTTTCTTGGGTGGCCCCAGAGGCCGCCATCTTGGCAAGTCACCATCCCAGCAGCTCAAGAGCAGGGCAGCATTGCACTCCACTCTGGAGCCAGATAACGGTTGTATTACTGCACTAAGTGGGGGTAAAGTGGTGGCTAAGGAATACTCCTCCTTCCAAACATACTTTGCAGCCATTCATTCTTCAGTAACTGAGCCCTTATTCTAAGCCAGGGGCTGATGATATAAAGACAACAGGGCTCCCCCCTTCACAGAACTTTAGATGTTCAAAGGAGTGATGGATAATAAGTACGTAAGCAAATAAAGACATGAAACAGCTACAGATTGTTATAAGTGCTAAGGAGAAAGAAACAGATGGCTGGAGAATCATGAAGGATATTCTTAGATAAAGTCAAAGAAGAGCTCCCTGAGAAAGTGACATTCAAGCTGAGACCGAGCCAGCCGTGGGAAGAGCCGGGGCAAGAAGATTCCGAGGCAGGAGGAGCAGCAAGTGCAAAGGCCCTGGGGTGGGCAAAGCGTGGCAAGCGCTAAGAACTGACAGAAGACCGGGGCTGGTGGAGCATAACCGATTAAGGAAGTGAGTGGCAAGAGGCGACGAGAGGGAGAAAAGCAAGTTGCAGGCCCTGCCAGAGCAGAGAGACCATCGCAAAGAGTTTGGGGTTTACTCACAGGGGCGGGGGACGGAACTGAAATTTACCTGGGAGGTGCCCCGCATGTGAACTGTGTTAGATGAATAGATGATTTAGAAATATTCTCCCATTTGGAAGCTTAGGCATCAAAGTCTTCAGTAATGACATCTCTGTCTGAATCCCCCCAGGACTCATTAGCTCTAACACCCGGTTGGTCCTTTTGCATATATGCCTATAAATGAGCTCTAAAGACGTGGTTTTCAGAAGACCCAGGCTTGGGGTGGCCAGGGCAGCTGCGTTGCCTAGCTCCAGAGGGAACCCACTCTCCTTGTGTTCTCTGTAGAGGGCATTCCTGAGAGCACAACACAGGACTGGAGGAGATGTGCAGGGGGTGGTCCTGGTCCCAGCTCGGACCCTCGCAAGCTGCGGGGCCTGGAGGAGGACGTGTGCTGTCTCTGGGTCTAAGGAAGCGGGCAGTGCTGCACCTACCTCCCAGGCTTAGTGAGCACTTGCAGACTGAGGAAGTGAAAGCACAAGATGGGAGTGTGGTAAAGACGTGCCCCCGCCCGGGGTCCTGGGGCGGGCTGCAGGGATCCGTGGACCCCAGAAACTGCATACAAAGCATGTGTTGTGTGTGCACGCCTGCATACGCAGGAAAGTGCCTTTTTCAGAGGAGAGGATCCTGAAGTCCCTCCTCGACGTCTGAGAGACAGGTGCACCCCCCCCCCCCCCCACCGCGGTTAAAAAGCATCGTATGCCTGGTACTTGGAACTGCTGTTCACCCTTGAAGGTGCTCCCTGTTCTGAGAGCTAGTTAAACATTTGCTTGGTGGCGGTGTCTTAATTCCTCCGCTGAATCTGGAAGCCACTGGGGGCAGGAGGCTGTCTGCATTGACCTTGCCCTCCTCACCTTCCAGTCTTGCTGACCCCTCCCTTCCCAAGGGATCACCCGGCAGGGGTCCAGCAGCCAAGCCCTCCCCACGCTGCGCTCACAGGGAGGTCCCCAGGCTCCTGCTGCACCGAGGGCGAGGACTGGGTGAAATGAGAGTGTGCTATTCCAAGAGCCAGCAGTGACTGCCTTCCTCCTCCCGGGCAGTGAGAGGCCTTCACCCAGATGCACAGCTTCAGCAGCGTATACCCCCAAGGAGCGAGAGCTAATGGTGGGCATTTGTGGCATCACGTGAGGCCCACGAGGAAGGTGTTTTTGTTTGCGGGAAGAGAAAGGAGAGTTTTTAACTTCCACCCACCTACAGAGTGTTGACCCCGGGGAGGGGGGGGGTTATCTAGGGTGGTTTATCTCCGTCTACATTACACACACAGCCAGCACAGCGCCCAGGCACTTAACAAAACAATAAATAAATAATGGTCACTTCCAGCCCAGACACCCACCGCGGCCTCCGGGGATCCTAAGGCAGTGCACTCACCTCTCACCTCGCCCACTCCTAACTGGCACCCCCACCTCTTCCTGACTAGTAATGAAGGTAATGATACCTTGTGTCAATGTTGCATGTTCCTTGTCAAGAACTCCAAACACTTGGCTGTCATTATGTCTTCATCCTCATTTCTGAATTAGATTACAAAGTCAGGGGTGGATGTTCTACCGAGCACGACTCCCCTGCCTGCCCCTTCACCCCCCAAGTCGGATCAACGTTACTTCAAGGAAACTGAGGCCTAGGACAGTTTTTTGTCCTGATCTGCAAGTCCCAGGCAGGGAAGGGACAGGAACAAGGACCCTCCTCCCCTCCCCTGACCATCCCTGAATTTGATCTGTCCTAAGGCTATTAAAATCTTTTTTTGTTAGGAGGCAAAGCCCATCTTTCTCATTCTGCTAGCGTCCAGCCTCTCAGTTCCTGGGTTTGGGGAGAATCCCCCTGCTCAGGAAGACTCCTGCGGGGAAGAAGAGATCTCTGACCACTTGTAGCCAGACCCTGGGAACCCGCTGCCGTCGGGGCCACAGTGAATTCACACGCAGCTCCCCCAACCCCACACCTACAAACGAGTGTGAGTTTGGGATTCTGGGTGGGCTTGCATCTGTACGGCAGGCTTCGACTGATCGCCCTCCTTGGCTTCCAGAACAAAGCGTGCACCCTGGTGAGTGGTTCTACAAGGAAGGAGGATGGCCCTGGGGAAACCAAGAGGTTTGCTCCTGGCTCTAATCTGCCGAATAACCCAAGGAGAGAGCAAGTCGGGAGTTTCCAGGCCTCAGCTGCTCCATCAATTAGATGGGTTTAACATTAGCCCCTCTCGGTGCCTCATTAGGAGGTCGGCAACACAAGGCAAAATGACAGTTGTGAAAGTGCTTTGAAAAGCATCCACTTGAGACTCTGGGAGAGATGCAGTCTACCCTCTGGGGATCGCCTGGGGAATTTCAGAGCCAGAGGGTAACTCAGGGCTCGCGTGGTAGACTGAAACATGCCCCCCTGCCCCCAAAATAACTCCACCAAATCCCTGGAACCTGTGAATGTGATCTTATTTGGGAAAAGGGCCTTTGCAGATGTGATTAAGTTAAGGATCTTGAGAGGAGGAGGTAATCCTGGGTAACCCAAGTAGGCCCTAAATGCGATCAGACCTATCCCTGTGAATTAGCCATGCAGAGCACAGACACACACAGCAGACGGGTGACCACAGAGGCAGACATCTGAGGGATACGCCCACAAGTCGAAGGATGCCCGGGGCCACCAGTAGTGGGAAGAGTCACGGAAGGATTCTCCCCCGGAGCCTTTAGTGCAAAGGCACGGCCCGCGCACACCTGATTTCAGACGTCTAGGCTCCATAATTGTGAGAGAATACACTTTGTTATGTGAAGCCACCCGTCTGTGGAAATTCGTCAGGGCCACCTCAGGAAATGAATACGCAAGGTGTGCAAACTCCCACCCCCATACGGATGGTACAGCCAGGCACCCAGGCACCCATCCTGCCTCGTCTCTTCCAGAGGAAGCCATAGATGCTACCCCGAGAGCCGTCTCCGAAGCTCAGGGACAGGGGAAGATGGCGGCCATTGAAACCAGCCCCTTTGGGTGTCATGGGGGGGGGGGGAGGGGACCCATCGCACACACAGCAAATGCATCTCACGAACCAGCTGATGCTGGAACTCACCACATCTCCCAGTGACCACGCCAGCCGGCCGGCCCCTCTGCCAGAGGAGGAATGGGTCCCAGCTACTGACTAGATGCCTGGATACGCCAGACTGTGTCTTCCAGCCAGGAGCTAGTCCGCGTGCTCTGGACCCCCCCGCGGCAGCGCAGCCCCCGCCGTGCAAGCTGCTTGGACAGGCGTTTATGGGGGACGGATACTTGGAGCTGATCGCCAGTGTGGCACAGGGACAGTGGCCAAGCAAGGCCATCAGCACGAGTGATTCTACTCCCGAGGGCCCACGAGAATAGTCTCATGATCCAGGGACGCCAAAGATTGGTTTCTGAGCAGATTTTCACGGAGCTGTCAGAAATGAGCGCCTTCTGACTTCTCGTTCCCCGGTGAGCCTGTTGCCGAGGCAGGAAAGTCCCGCTGAAGTTCTGGCATCTTCTGCTTCCAAGTTCTCAGAGCTGCACAGAGGAGGGGCAGGGGGACACGATGCGCAATCGGGGGAGCACAGCAGGCTTTAGGGAGGAGTCCATCTTACCTGCTAGGAGTCTGAGCTGAGTGCTCAAACCACACACAGTCGGGCCCGCACTGGAAGCTTCCTTTTGCTGATGGGAACGGGGGTCAGTCCTGGACTTCTCTGCAGGGCGCACACACTAAACAGGAGGGGTCTGTCTACCCCAGGGGTCCTCAGCTTAGGCACGACTGACCTCTGGGGCCGGCTGATTGCTGTTGGGGTTTGTCCCATGGTGCTCCTCGGGGCCGATAGCACCTTCCACTCTGTGTGACAACCCAAAGTGTCTCCAGACATCGCTCACGTGTCTCCGGAAGGGCAGAATCGCCCCCCTTGGGAGCCCCTGGTCTACGCACACCTGGTTTCCCTTCGCCAGGTGATAGAAGCTTTCTCATGCACGGTCACCCCCGCGATCCCTCAAATTTTGCTGTCCTTCACCACCTCTGCTGTTTCCCCCGCATTGGATGGGGAGTCAACGTAATCGTGGTGGCGACAATTTATTGCGTGCTTATTTTAAATCAATCACCTCATCTAAATCTTTGGTAGCAACTATGGGGCACCTGGGTGGCTCAGTCAGTCAGTCATCCAACTTTGGGTCAGGTCACGATGTCAGGGTTCGTGAGTTCAAGCCCCATGTCGGGCTCTGCACTGACAGTGTGGAGCCTGCTTGGGATCCTCTTTCTCCCTCTCTCTCTGCCCCTGTCCTGCGTTCTCTCTCTCTCTCAAAATAAATAAATAAACATTTAAAAAGTAATAAATAAATAAATAAATAAATAAATATATCCTTGGTAGCTACTATATAAAATGATTTCATTATAGGGGTGCCTGGGAGGTTCAGTCGGTTAAGTGTCCAACTCTTGGTTTTGGCTCAGATCATGATCTCAGGTTTGTGAGTTTGAGCCCCATGTCAGGCTCTGTGCTGACAGCATGGAGCCTGCTTGGGATTCTCTCTTTCCCCTCTCTCTCTGCCCTCCCCTACTTGTGCTCTCTCTGTCTTTCAAAATAAATAAATAAACTTAAAAAAATAAAGAAAATAATCTCGTTATAATGTGTTATGAGTAATCAGGAGTAATGGGTGACAAGATGGGGAGACAGAGGCAGAGAAAAATCAGTGAACTTGCGGGGCGCCTGGGTGGCGCAGTCGGTTAAGCGTCCGACTTCAGCCAGGTCACGATCTCGCGGTCCGTGAGTTCGAGCCCCGCGTCGGGCAGCCTGGAGCTCCTGGACAGGCTCCGGAAACAGCCTGGAGCCTGTTTCCGATTCTGTGTCTCCCTCTCTCTCTGCCCCTCCCCCGTTCATGCTCTGTCTCTCTCTGTCCCAAAAATAAATAAAAAACGTTGAAAAAAAAAATTAAAAAAAAAATCAGTGAACTTGGTTAGGGGCACACAGAATCGGGATTCAAACTGAGGCAATGTAACTTGTAAGCCCCATTCAACACTACAGTTTCTGTAACACATAATTTCTGCATATACGTTAGCATTTTTAAAGATGTAAATTCTCATTTACACCACTGGTCCTGAGAGGGCAGGTAATATTATTATTAATGTTGTGATATTATCATCATCCCCATTTTCCAGATGAGGAAACTGAGGTTTGCCTAAGGCTATGTGGTGCCTAAAAGACACTCCTGGGACTTGAATCCTGGTCTCTTGCCATAGAATTCAAACTTTTCCTCCTATGCCAAGCTTCATCTGGATGGGAACTTTAAAAAAAGTTTTTTTACGTTTGTTTTTGAGAAAGAGAGACAGAGCACGAGTGGGGGTGGGGCAGAGAGAGAGGGAGACACAGAAGCCAAGAAGGCTGCAGGCTCTGAGCTGTCAGCACAGGGCCCGATACAGGGCTTGAACCCACGACCGTGAGATCATGACCTGAGCTGAAGTCGGATGCTTAACGCACTTAACCGACTGAGCCACCCAGGTGCCCCTGGATGGGAACTTTAAGAGGGAGGGGCTGAAGGTGCAAATGTCCCTTCAGGTGTTCTGGCTGCTATTAGGCCAGGGAATTGAAAATAGAGCCTCTGCTTTTTCATAGCAGTCTTCCTGGAGCCAGAAATGAAAACCCGTGTGGGTTACTGGGTACCTCAGTGCATTCTGCGTATCTGATACGGGGTGCAGGACATGAATTTGTCTTGAGCCACCCAGACCTTTCTGAAGACAGGTGCCCAGAATGCCCAGAACCTGTGAATGTCATCTTTTTTGGAAATAAGGTCTTTGCAGATATAATTAATTAAGTTAAGGATGCCTACAGGAAATCATCCTGGATCCCTCGGTCCAATGACAAGAGCTCGGCAGAGACAGATTTGAGAGACCTTCACACATGAAGACAGGGGCCGGGACTGGAGGGATGCGGCCACAAGCCAAGGAACACCGGGAGCTACAGAAGCCAGAAGAGGCAAAGAAGGATCCTCCCAGGAGCCTTTGGGGGGAACACAGCCCTACCCACACTTTGATTTTGGATTTCTGGGCTCGGGGACTGTGAGGGAATCCATTTCTGTGGTTTTCAGCCATCAGGTGTGGTAATGTTCAGTCCCAGGAAACGAATATGTCATGTCAGGATCACTTGGAGAAGGAAGACAACCGTTGGGTGCAAGATGGCCCGGGTAAGCGCTATCAAAATTCACTGGGGCAGACCGTCTCGTGCCATGTCTGAATGACACAGGCAGGTTCTCCGTGGGAGACACTGAAGCAAATGCAGTGCGAACCTCCAACCCCAGACTTCCAGCTGTTAAAAAAAAAAAAAAAGGCAGCCGACAAGTCAGCAGGGTAATTAGACAGAGACAGCAGTCAGGAAGCTCCAGGCACCTTCACGGGAAGGGTGTCATCAGCCCCAATTTACTCATTAACGTCCAAGAGCTCCTTGATCCCTCGCTCTTCAACAAACACGGACCGCGCGTGAGCTCCGTGGGGAGGCCCTGTGCCAGGTGCCAAAGAGGACAGCACAGCCCTATCCCAGGAGGGCTCAGAATCCCGTGGGGGGGCAGTGTCAGCCCCTGCGCTCGGAGGCAGCCCCGACTCTCACCGGGGTCGTACTGATACACTGACTCTGACACGTCTGTCCGTAGCTGTTGGCAGATAGCTGCTGACCTGAATCTCTAAGTGCCACCTGCCATCTTGGGTGTGCCAGCCCCTCCTGTCCCAGAACTCAGGGACCTTTCCATGGTCCACTATCGAAAGGGATGATGGTACCCTGGTCCAGCAGAGGGGGAGAGTATGGCTTTGATCCTGTGCATCTCGGCTATTTCACCTCAGCTAGCCACCTGAAATTGTGGGCCACAGGTGCAAGGCCGGTGAGTGAGGAACGGACAGTTCTGCCTTGTCCCGCCTCCAAGTTTTTTGAAAGTAGCTCCAGCCACCTCTTACTTTAAGGGCACTGAAAGGGGTCTAGAGAGAGCACCGGGACCTGAAGGAGCAAACAGAATGGCCAGGGCCACCCCTGGAGTTGTCAAGGTCAAAAGCCAAGGCCAGGCTTTGAACCTCACCTTACGTGGCTCTGCTAAAAGTGAAGAGTCTAGAGCTGGCAGGTGAGAAGGCAGGGCCAGGAGGCTAGGTTAGGGGAAGGTTCCAGAGGGACCAGAGAGTGCCCACTCAAATGCCTGCAGGAGTCAGGCAACGGAGTTAATTAGTGAGGCAGCCATTATTAACACGGAGGCCGGCGTTAACACACTTCCGAAAGCATTCCTATAATTCTTGCAGCACAAAGGGCATTTTCATGGTGAAAGGGCTTCTGGCCCACAGCTCTGTCAGGAAGCTGGCTGCAGGTGCCCTAGAGGGAGTGAGTTTCTCTCCTTCTTAAGCTTTCTCTACAAGGCCAAGAAGGCTTCTGGAGTCATCGCGTTTGGTCTTTGAGAGTTGAAGCTGGAGAAGCCCCTTCCACAGGGCTCGAGGGGTCAGCAGGAGGGGCACACCTGGTCAACAGCATCGTTGCTGTTATACGGGGGTGAGGATGTCGGGTCCGTGAAAGGATGAAAGTTCCCAGTGGTTCCAGAAACCGAAGATGGGATGGGCTGCCTTGTGCCACTTAGCCAGTGATTCATTCTGCAAATGTTTTTGCAGACCCACTATGTGCAGCCTTTTAGGGGCTATGGTGGGGAACAAGTCAAAAGTGGTCTCTGCCTTTCTGGCACTTTCAGTCAACTGAGCACCTACTGTGTGCCAGGCCCCTCACAAAAACGATGCCCAATAATGCTCACTACTCCCACTTATCCAGGGCTTATGCCGTGCCAGGGATAGTCAAGTTCAAGCGTATTCTCTCAGCTAATAATAGCAACAACAGGAATTGATCTGTTGCCTTGTGCCAAGTATGTGCTTCGTGAGCGTTATTGGAATGAACCCCCCAGCAGCCTTTCTAGGCTAAACACTGTTAGTGCCCCTGTCATCCCGATAAGGACACAGAGGCACAGAGAGGTTGTGACCTGCCACCCCACCGGCTAGTAAGTGGCAGAGGAGGGGTTTGAATTTGCACAGATTCTAGAGCAGATGCTTTCAATTATGCTGCCTGCTTATGAATTCTCAACTCGTCCTTACAAACGGTCATCCTTAGCCCCATCTCGCGAATGAGAAAACTGAGGCTCTGGCTGCTACTCAGGGCTGGAAGTAGGGGTGCAAAAGTGAAAGGGGCACCCTAAGGCGCAGTGACCAAGATAAATAGTAATTAATGCGGTATTGTTGTTAAACTCGGAATGAATGCCAAGAATCCAGGGCGAACAAAGTTGTAAAGAAGGACTGGCTTCCACGCTGTTCTTGCAGGACCTCTCTTGCTGTACCCTGATGTCAGTTGTGTCTTTATTTAAATTTTGCATAATTTGTCCATCGTTAATTTTTTTGGGGGGGGGGCGTGGCTTTTCAGTATAAAATACTGTGTTAAAGTAGGATTTATCTTGATTACTGAGATTTTTGGCCGCCCTTTAAATTTTGTACCTTGGCAAGTGCCTCACTGGCCCCGCCCTGGAGGGGGCGCTGCAGGGCTCACCTCCCACAGCCGCCTTTTATTGAGCGCTCACTACGCGCCAAGCAGTCTGCCTGGGCCTCGCCTGTGTCTCGGATTTTTGCTCCCAACAGTCCAGTCCCAGGAGGCCGGTGTTATCCTCGCCCCTAGTTTACTGATGCGGCTACTGAGGACCAGAGAGGTCAAGAGCTTTGTTTAAGGTCACACAGCGGAGAGGGCGGTAACTTGAACCCAACTGCGCTTCCCTGACGGAGGGAGAGAGTTCCCGGCGCTGAGAACAGCGCAGGCACCGGCGGGGGGGCCGACAGTCGCCGGTCCAGGGCATTCCTGCTGGGCGTGGGAGGCGGGACTTGCTGACCTCCGTGTTCCCCACGACGCCCGATCCCAGCTTTCTACAATCCCATTGTTTCCTAAGAGACGGCCCCGTGACTCGGCTGGGGAGCGGAGCCCGGGCCCAGACTCCGGCCGGGGCCTGGGGGATCCGGGGCGGGGTCGCGGGGACTCTGCGAGTCTGGGGGTGGGGGCGGCGGGGCCCCGCTCCTCGCCGCGCCGAGCGGCCCTGGGAGGAGAGGCGTTGCGTGGCAAGAAAGCTGTTAGTAATCAGCAGAATTGGGTTTTAATGGGGTTCGCGCGGATAGAACAGAAATCAAATTAGGGCCTAATTGGCATGCACGAGGCAGCGAGCGCGGCGGCGGCGCGGCGGGCCCGCTGGGGCCGAGCAGCGAGGCCGCCCCGGGGACGCCGCGTCCGGCCTGCGGGGGGACCCCCCCCCCCCCCCCGGCCTCCTCCGGCGGCGCCCCTCCCCCCGGGGAACCCGGCCCGGGTCCCGGAGCGCGCGCGTGTCCGCACGCCCGGCGGGGCGGCGGGAGGGGAACCCTCCGTGGGCCCCGCTCCTGCAAAACGCGCCGCGGCCGAGCAGCGTGCAGGCTTTTTTGCTTTGTGCATGGATGGGAAAGAAACACGGTGACCAGGGGGAAAGAGCGGGAGAGGGGAAAGTTAGCGGCGAAAGGAACCGAGAACCCTGCGCGTCGTAATTTATTAGTCGTCGTTTAGTAGTGATACTGGGCGCCGGCTCGACGCCAGGTCCTCTGCCAGCAAGTCGCACGGATTTCCATGACGAATACGAAGTTCGGTGCTCAGCTTTCTCTTCATTTTACGCGCCGCGAGGAATCGCAAGCGCAGAGAGGTTTAGTCGTTTACCCGGAGTTGCCCAGCGAGGACACCACGGAGCTGACACTCCAGCCCAGGGCTGGCGACTCCAGAGGTTATGTTTGTATCTGTTCCTGCCACAAACAGTGCAAATAGATCCGTCCCCCCCCCCCCCCCACTCTTCTTCTCTATTTTTAAAAATACAAGATTCTTTTGAGAGTGGTGACACCTTGGTTTTATTATAACAACGTGAAAAGTTAGGACATTTCCCTCCAAGGTTTTCCAGTTCAGATTTTCACTCTGTTTAAGGAATCTTACATCTGCTATAGTTCCCTGGGGTGTCCTTGGAAGTCTTATGCCTGTGCAGGCCACATAGGTCCTGTGCCAAGAGCGCTCCTTGTGTCTGGGGGACAAAACCCCAGAGCAGCAAAGAAATCCGTTCCAGGGATGAGCAGAGCAGTGGTGGAGGTGAATCACTGGTGGGTTACTCATAGCAGCTCTCCCTTCTCAAGCATCCCCTCTGTAGTATGTCTGCTCGTCAAACGGGTCTTCAAGGGAGGGAGTTGTATCCCCATCTTTAAATGTTGAAACGGGCTCAGAGAGGTGCAGTGACTCACCCAAGGTCACACAGCAACTCCATAGTAGAACTGGTATTCATACCCAGGTCTCTCTGACCCCAGATCTCACATGGCTCTCGTGGAGCTGTGCCACACACCAAGAATTAGCCTTGGTGTACCCCCCTTTGGCACCTGGGAGGTAGATGTCTTGCTTCCATCCACACTATAAAGCCTTTGCTGTCTTTGAGGTCTGACCAGATTGGGGGGAACTCGGAGCACCCAGTACTGGGCATTTCAAGCCTGGGGTGGTGCCTTGATCTGCCTCCAAGTGGGATCAAACATTTCTTGGTGCCAGCTGATTGAGAATATTCTAGGGCAGCATTTTCTGAAACATATTACGTGAAACGTGTCCAGAATTGTCCATGAAACAGCAGACTCTGTGATCAGATGATTTGGGGAAACTTGGGGTTGAACAGAGTTAAACCTGCTTCTTTACAGCAGGACTTTTCAGAGTCTTTAATGTGCTCACAGGCATGTGAATTTCCAAAAGGGTCGGGAGTAAGTAGCAGTTTCCCCATTATGGAACTCTTTTTCCCAGAGCGTCATGTGGGACTGGGGTTGCGCAGAACCCACTCTGGGAAATGTGATCTAGACTGTTGCGGAATTCGTGCCTTTAGAATCCTGGCCTGGATTGGAGGTAAAGCTTTGTGTCCTCTCCGTTGTCTACCTACCATCTATCTCCGTTTGCTAGGAAAGACGTTTTATTTTGTTTTTTTATTTTTATTTTTTTTTTAAATGTCTGTTTATTTTTGAGAGGGAGAGAGGGAGAATGTGCATGAACGGAGGAGAGGCAGAGAGGGAGAGAGAGAATCCCAAGCAGGCTCCACACTGTCAATGGGCTCAAACTCACGACCTGTGAGATCATGACCTGAGCCGAAGTCAGGTGCTTAACCGACTGAGCCACCCAGGAGCCCCTAGGAAAGACATTTTAAAGCCCTGCTTGCAGAGAGCTGTGTTCACAGTTAAGCAAGGGAGCCCCAATTGTGTGTTTCCCCGAAGCCTTGCCAACCACACTGTTCAAGCAAAAATATTCATTTGAGTCCTGCCCAGAGCTTTACAGGAGACTTAAAGATGTCCAAGCCAATGAAATTAACTAGATGATGTATATAGCATGTTTGGCACTTAGCACATGGTGGACTTAGTGTTGTGATTTCTGTATCAATTCTGCTATTAGATCCAGCCCAGCATCTTGGAGCTCATGGTCTGGTTGGAGAAATAAAACACACACACCCAACACAACTCACAGCTGGCTATGTCTGTGACAAAGGCCAATTGCAAATATTTTGGAAGCATCGCTATTCTATTCCCCAAGCACATTTAAAAATCTTTATTAGATTTTTAATTATAAAATTAATACAGTGCCCATTGGAAAAATAAAATGAACACATTAGAAAGTAGAAAATAAAAAGCAAAAAGTTCCCGTCCACATTCTTTACTCCACTACCCTTGACTCCCTAGAAGTAATCATTGTTAATGCAGTGTGTACCAGACTTTTCTATGCATAAACAAACATGTAAATATAGAATTTTCTTTTGCTAAAAAATTGGGTCATAAGACACACTGCCTGTAACCTACTTCTTTTTTCACTTAACTATTCACTGTAGACCTTTATAATATGCAAAGATCAACCTCCCCCCCCCCCACTTCCAGCTGCCCCCAGAATCCCACCCCTTGGGTGGAGGCTGACAGGCTTACTGGTGAACCCCTGAGGAGGAAAAAGCTGTAAGAGCCAGCTCATCTGTTGGGCATTTACCATGTCCCAAACACGTGTGTGCTGGGGGATGGGGAAAGATGGAAAAGCATGTAGGTGGAGGGAACAGCCTATGCAAAGGTATGCAGTTGAGAAGTCAGGTGAGTAGTGCCAGGTGTGGGAGATGCACCTGTCCCTTTTCAGTGCCCACAGGCCATCGCATTCTAGTTACGTACCATGATTGATTCGTTCAGCCCCTTTCATTTTGAAATGCTTTTTTATAGGAGAGACCGGAATGTAGTTGGTCTGGTGTGGCCAGAGCATAAGTATGTAAAAGGCAGTGGGTCAGATCTCTGTAGGGTTTTATCTGACATCCTCTCCCTGCTTATGCTGTGACTGTCAAGTCTATTCGCCAATTTTGTGATTATTTCCAAAGGCACTATGAACCAGAATCACCTGGTGTGAGACCTTTTTACTTAGAAGTGCACGGTCAAATAGTAAACTTGGAGACGCGAATGAGTGATTTCAGCACGTCACCAGCCACTTGTCACGTTCATTCACACACCCAAGGGGTCAGTTTTAACTGCAATTAGCTGGTTACCTAGCATTGGTCGGGCTCTGCGGAGTTGCTAAAACGTAGCAATGGCGACAGTAGGAGGGACTCCCAAGTGCAAGGCAAATTCGTCCCGGTGGCAAAGGGGGAGAGGGGTCCCTTTAAGAGTTTCCCCGGGAAGCAGCGAAGAATTAGAAAGCAATCATAATTAGCCTTCCAGAATGAAAGTGGATGGGCCGAATGTCAGACAGTCCTCCTGTTTCGATGCCGCGAACTCAACCAGGCAGGTCTTCCTTGCATTCCAGCACTCGGGTTCCCTGCAAGGAGGCCAGGAGACTCTATTAAAAAGCCCAAATAGCTGAGATTCTCCAGGGTCAGCAAATCCACACAGAAGACCTTCAATCAGCAGAATCTGCAGGCTTTCGCTTCGGTGGCTGGTGTGCAGGGCTTTTCAATTGTCTCCATTCAGTTCCTCGAGTGGATCTCATAGGCTGAATGAGATCTTTATCATTTGTCACAGGGGCGATGCACGCTGGGCATGCCACCGCAGAGTCCGTCGCCGCCGCATAAAGACATCAGCAGCTCGACAGGGCCCAGCCCCTGCCCTGTTGCCGCGTGCGGGGTGTTTGTCCCAGCTGAGGATGCCAGACGCCCCCGGCTTCACTTGCCCATGCCAGAATGGCACCACCTCTCTTTCCAATCAGCTACAGCCTCCCCCCACACCCCGTCAGAACCTCAGAGAAGCAATTTTGAGTGGCTCATCAGACGGGGCCACCCTAACCCGGCAGGTGGCTGTGGACAGGGACTGGGGAGGTACCCCAATCTGGGGCTGTCCCAGCTCTGCCGCTTGCCGGCTGAGTGCCCTTGAGTGCATCATTTGTGCTCCTGGAGCCTCCAGTATAAACATGGGTGATAAAACCTCCCAGCATTCCTGAGAGGGTGAAATGATTTAGGCAGAATAGATACTTAGCGTCGTGTGACTGTTCGGAATGGCATGTCCTGTCTCTAGGAAAACTCACACCGTTAAGACTTCTGACATCATCATCATCATCATCATCATCATCATGGTAGTGGTAGTAAAAACACTTATCGACATAATAATGG
This sequence comes from Neofelis nebulosa, assembly GCF_028018385.1. Taxonomy (NCBI): domain Eukaryota; kingdom Metazoa; phylum Chordata; class Mammalia; order Carnivora; family Felidae; genus Neofelis; species Neofelis nebulosa. The sequence continues at coordinate 82,320,198 of NC_080792.1, forward strand.
GAATATACTTAATGCCACTTGCAAACAGTTAAAATAATACATTTCGCATTATTATACTATAAGTGAAAACAACACAGGGGCGCCTGGGTGGCTCAGGTGGTTGACTACGGGACTGTGGCTCAGGTCGTGATGTCCAGGTTCGTGAGCTTGAGCCCCGCGTCGAGCTCGCTGCTGTCAGCGCAGAGCCCCCTTCTGTCCCCCTCTCTCTCTGCCCCTGCCCCCGTTCACACTCTCCCTCTCTCTCAAAAGTAAATCAAACATTAAAAAAAAAACCTCTACTTATTCTGTGCAACTCCCTCGGGTGGGAGAAATTATCCCCATTAAAGATGAGGAAATTATCTTCCAGGGGCCACCCAGCTAGCAAGGAGCCAAGTCGGGATTTGAACTAAGCTGGGCTCTCTCAGTCTCGACGTTTTGAGGTCTGGTCTGCCAAAGGGTGGCAGAGTTGGATGTCTGTATTCATCATATCACAGTGGGTCACGACCTGCTCAGACACACAGTCATTTGACTTGGGTGAGCGCCCGATGGGTGCCGGAGACCATGTGAGATAGCGGGCAGGCATAAATGTGTGGCACCCCGAGGGCACTCCTCTCACGGGCCAAGGCAGGGAACAGGCAGAAGACTAAGCGAGATAATGAGTCCTTTAGGTGTGGAGTGAGTTGTGGACAAGAGGGCTCTGCGAGGAAGGGAGTCTTTGCAAAGGAAGTAACATCTGAGCTGCATTTTGCAGAGCGTGACAACTTATTCCAGGAAGCAGAAAAGGAGACGGTGTTAGCCAAGGCATGGTGGCTGAGGGCGCACGGCCAGTACGTCCAACAGAGTGCACAGGGGCTCAGGGAAGGGAGTTTAAGAGTACGCTGGGGCCAGGGGCTGATCGTGTGAGCAGAGGGGGCTGGAAAGCATCTTGTAGGCGTTGGGAGGCTTCAGAGATTTGGGAGCAGAGGATTGCAAGATTGTGTTCCTCCAGCCACTGGGAGAAGGTCCTACTTCACAGCTTTTTGTTGGTTGGTTGGTCCTGGTAAAAACTATAGACCCGAAACCACCAGCTGATGGAGAGATAAACACACCATTGCAGATCCACACTGGATAATTCCACAACGGCTTATTATTCACCTATAAACACGGAATGAAGTACGGATACATGTTGCAACATGGATGAGCCTTGGGAACACGATGCTGTGTGAGAGAAGCCAGACACGAAAGGCAAAAAGACCGCGACTGGTGTCCTGTCACTCGTAAGAATAGCGACTCTGGAATAGGCAAATCCATACAGATGGAAAGGAGATCACTTATTGCCCGGAGCCGGGAGGGGGGAGGGAGAATGGCAGTGGCTGCTAATGGGCACAGGGTCTCTTTCTGGGGTGACAAAATGCCCTAAAATTAGATCTATGTACAGCTCTGAGAAAATACTAAAAACCACTCGATCATCTGCTTTGAGAGGGTGAACTTAACGGTAGATGAATTCTGTCTTAACAAAGCAGTTATTAAAGCATAATGTAACCATATTAAATGAAAGTTTAAGATAGAGAAATCAGCTAGAGTGTTCTGTACTCCCCCCCCCCCCCCGTTGTAACTGTTTTCCATTTGGGCATATTTCCTTCTTTGTTCCTGCACTTATCTTCTATGTACACTATCAGAGAGTATCATTTTCTGTTCCTTTTCCAACTCAGTATTTCATCACAAACATTTGTCCACATTCCTGAGGTCCCTATAATTGTTTTCAGATTGGAGTTTTAGGAAGATGAATGAATTCATTCAACAAATATTTTTGAACACATGCCAGGAACTGTTCTAGGCACTGGACAAGGCCCCTGTTCTCGTGGAGCTTATTTTCTGGTTGGGAAGACAGAAAAACAAACAAATAAATGAAGGAGGTAATTTCTGATAGGGAGGAGTATGATATGAGCAGAAATTCAAAGGGAAATGAGACAGAGTCACTATAAAGAGGCGTGGAGGGTGTGGAGGTAACTTAGAAAGGTTGGTCAAGGGACAAAGGTGACCTTTGAGAGATGCCAGCTATGTAAATACCAAGGGGAGGTGTCCTAGGAAGAGGATATATGCAAGTGCAAAGGCCCCGGGGCAGCAACATGCCTGGCGTGTTTTAGGAACAGTAAGAGTTTGGGTGACAATACAAAGGGTGGACTTAGGGGTCAAAAGATGGGACAAGAGGATTCGAGTCATCTGAAGCTACGGTGAAGACCACATTGGTCAGGAGCAAGGACCGGAGTACTTCCCTTCTGGCCTGTGCTTGGGTAGGCCCCGGGTCAGAGTCGGTGCCAGCACCCTGCTCGGCCCTCTGGCTTTCCCAGGAGCCCGGGTGCTTTCCAGCACAGCCACAGGAGGCCACACCCAGAGAGCCCCAGAGGGCTCCGGAGCCTGGCGACTGCGTAGGCAGAATCAACAAGTGCCAACCTGACAGCTGATGGCAGCCTGGCCCCTCCCTGCCGCCTCAGCACCTGCACTTCAAACTGCCAGTGCTCCCGGCACATCCGCTTCCTCTGGCCCTGACCCCAGGGAGCTGGCACCATGCCCCCAACGCAGAGCTCTCCCTGCACCTTCCATTCGGCGCTCCCAGCGCTGGGCATTAGAACTCTCTCCTTGCCTCTCAAATCCCGGGCTTGCTTCGGAGACAGAACAATCTGGGTCAGGTCCCCTGTGAAACTCGCACAGCTCCCCGATTTCTGCTTTGTATCACTCATTATTCACCCATTATTCTTTGGATTCATTGCTTAATAGCTGTCCCTCCCTTTTGACTGTAAGCCCCAGGAAGGTAGGAACTACATATCCATAGCGTTTAGTAAGTCCTAAAGCACTGCCAACAGACGTGTCTTGTAAGCCATTCCGAAATTTAAAATTGCCTAACAGCCGCATTCAAAACGTCAAAGGGAAGGTAAAAGGAATTTTATTAATTTATTTCGTTTAATCCAACATATCCCAAATATCTTTGCAACGTGAGATCAACATAAAAAAGGTTAATGAGATAGTTTACATCCTTTTTCTCCTTCTAAATCCAGTGTGTAATTTTATTCGTATTATTTTTAAATATTTATTTATTTATGTTTGAGAGAGAGCGTGAGCAGGGGAGGGGCAGAGAGAGAGGGACATAGAGAATCCCAGGCAGGTTCCTCACCGGCAGTGCAGAGCCTGATGCGGGGCTTGAACGCACGAGCTGTGAGATCATGACCTGAGCTGAAACCACGAGTCGGACGCTTAACCGGCTGAGCCACTCAGGCGCCCTTGGTGTGTAATTTTATATTACAGCACATCTCAATTAGGATGCTAAGGTTTCATTGGAAATACTTAATCACGTTTAGATTTTTTATGAAATTTACAGGGAGAGTAGATTCACTGACCTACGTTGTTCCACACTTACATACAAGTTTTCCAGTAGTTGAATGAGAAGTTTTAAACTTTATTTATTTAAAAAAATGTTTTTAATCTTTTATTTTTGAGAGAGAGGGAGACAGAGTGTGATCAGGGGAAGGGCAGAGAGAGAGACACAGAATCTGAAGCAGGCTCCAGGCTCTGAGCTGTCAGCACAGAGCCCGATGCGGAGCTCGAACCCACGAACCGTGAGATCGTGACGTGAGCCGAAGTCAGACGCTCAACCGACTGAGCCACCCACGTGCCCCAGGAGTTTTAAACTTTAAATTAACTAAAGTTAAATAAAATTGAAAATACCATTCTGGAGGCACACTGGCCATATTTCAAGTGCCCGATAGGCCACCATATTGGACAGCAAAGACGTAATAGGTGAACAAGTGGACTGATATTTGCAGAATGAATGGACTGATAAATCCTGCTCTCACCATTTGGCAGTAATATGACTTGGGCCTTTGGGTGGTTTCTAAATACCCACAAATTCTTTGCTACTTCTCCTTTCAAAAGGTGGAGTCTCAGTCCTCTCCCCGCTGAGTGTGGGCCAGGCTTAATGACTCACTTCTAAGGAATGGAATGTGGCTCAGTGACAGCATGTGACTTACAGAAGCGGGTCCTAATGTGCATTGTGGCTCTGCCCAAGCTCCCACCTGTTCTGGGTCTTGACCTTAGACTCCCCCAGAGAGAGGTCTAACTGGTTCGCAAGCCACCGTGCCGTGGAGGCCACCCCCATCTGAGTCTCGGTCTTTGGGTCAAGTCCACGCCTGGACCAGTGGGCTGTGGTCAGGCTGGTGAGGTCATGAGGTCACGAGGTCAACGGTCGAAGCACCAAGGACGTAACAGTCTTGGGTCAGCGATGACCCCGAGTGAGTCGACTCATGGATGCGGGCCTGTCTCCATGTCTGTCAAACGACGAACGATGGAAGTACCTGGAACACCTCTTCAGGTAGCTGCGAGGGCCCAATGAGGCGGCCCGTGGAAAGGCCCTCCTCCAACCCAGATGCCTCGTTTAAATATCATTTGCTGCGACAAAGGCAACTTTCTGGGTGCACGAAGCAGAAAACTGTAATCATTGTAATATTAATCAGGACTGTTCCAGTCACACAAGTCACAGAGACTTAGGACACTGGGCCCGTTTTAAACACCAGTGAGACGGAGATGAAGCTGAGTGAAAGAAAAAAAAAAGAAGCAGCAGCAGCTGTTTCTTGCCTGTGGCGTTTTTAGCTTGTGCGCGTCGTCCCTGTAATATTTCTTCTTCCTTTTTTGTTAATGGCTTGGGGGTTTGAACACTGTTTTGTTCAGCCACACGGGGAAATGTTTAATGAATCCTTGTGAATATTCATTAAATGCTGTTAATATTTTCTGGTGGGGGAGGCCCCGCTGCCCATCCGGTGGGTCTCCGCGCGGCAGCAGGGGAGGCAGCCCAGCGCTTGATGTGTGCTATTTGTTTTCCATCTTCATTGCCCTATTTTCTGAGACCTCAGGTGGTTTGCAGGGGCCCGGGGTGGAGGCAGAGTGGCTTCCTTGCCTCCTCTCGCCGGCCTCGCGAAGGAGTTTTCAAAGCGTGCTAGGGCGGCGTGAGACTGACGATGTGTGTGCACCGTCCACACTCGGTGGGTGCCTCCAGGAAACCCTGGCACAAAGAGGCATCCAGGGAGCGCTCACGGCAGCGCGCTGATCGGAACAGCAACAAAGTGAGAAGGCACACAACTGTCCGTTGGCGAGAGAATGGCAGACGTATAGACTCTTCCTACTGATGGATTCCTACATGGGAGTGAAAGTGAATGGCCAGGCCCAGGTATCAACATGGTCGAATCCTTCCTTATTGAGATATGATTCACCCATCGTAAAATTCATTCTTTTTTTTTTTTTTAACTTTTTTTTTTTTTAATTTTATTTTTGGGACAGAGAGAGACAGAGCATGAACGGGGGAGGGGCAGAGAGAGAGGGAGACACAGAATCGGAAACAGGCTCCAGGCTCCGAGCCGTCAGCCCAGAGCCTGACGCGGGGCTCGAACTCACGGACCGCGAGATGGTGACCTGGCTGATGTCCGACGCTTAACCGACTGCGCCACCCAGGCGCCCCAAAATTCATTCTTTAAAGCGAACGATGTGGTGGTTTGGGGGACATTCCCGAAGGGGTAGAGCCATCACCGCCATCATATCCAACATGATTCCATCGCTCCAAAAAGAGGCCCGCGTCCATCAGCTGGCACTCCCCATTCCTCCGCACGTGCAAGCCCAGACCACCCCTAATCCACTTCCTGTCTGTGTGGATTTCCCTATTCTGGGTGTTCCATATAAATGGAACTGTACGCCCTGTAGTCATTTGGGACGGGCTTCCTGCCTTTAATATGTTTTGTTTGTTTTGTTTTGTAGGGTTTTGTTTTTTTTTAAGTTTATTTATTTTCAGAGAGAGCCCAAGTGGGGGAGGGGCAGAGAAAGAGGGAGAGACAGAATCCCCAGCGGGCTCCGCACCATCGGCACAGAGCCCGATGAGGGGCTTGAACCCACAAACCGTGAGATCATGACCTGGGCTGAGATCAAGAGCCGGACGCTTAACTGACTAAGCCACCCAGGCGCCCAACACCATGTTTTTGAGGTTCTTCCGCGTTGTAGCGTGAATCAGTACTCCACTCCTTTTTTTTACGGCCAAATAGTATTCCATCCATGGATATGTGATGGACACATGGGCTGCTTCCACTTTTTGGCCCCTGTGAAGAAAACCGCTATGAACGTTTCCGTGCAAGTTTTTGTGCAGACCTTTGTGTTAATAGTCTTGACTATTAGGAGTGGAATTGCTGGGTCCCGTGGCGATGCTGTGTTTAACTTTTTGAGAAACTGCCAGGCTATTTTCCAAAGCGACAGCACCATTCTAATTTCTTCACATCCTCGTGTGGTTCAATCTGAACAGACATAATGGAGCGAAAAAAGCAAGCTGTAGAGGAATCGATTCAACATGACCCCATTTCTACAAAGTTTAGAAACACGTAACACAATATTATGTATTACGTAGGCCGACGCTCTGTGCAGTTAAAGTATGGGAAGTCCTGGGAGTGAAAAGCACTGAATTAACGGTAGTGGTCCCCACTGGGGGTGAGGAGAACAGTGTTATCAGGGTTTATGAGCATGTAGGGCTTCCAGTGTCTGAGTACTGTTTTATTTCTTAAGCTAGGTGGTGGTTCATGGGAGCTGTTGAATTACTCTTTATCCTTTGTTGTACAGTTCTGTTTTTAATATGTCTTTTAGAGTTTGTTGATGTAAGTAACCTCTACACCCAATGTGGGGCTTGACATCATGACCCTGAGATCAAGAGTTGCACACACTCCTCCAACTGAGCCAGCCAGGCACCCCTCTTGTTGTATATTTTTAATATTTCCTGGTAAATTATTATGTTGGGACGTATTTCTACATAGGACACGTTTATAGAGACATACCTATCTTTTTTTAAAAAATATTTGTTAATGTTTATTTATTTTTGGGAGAGAGAGAGCGACTGAGTATGAGCGGGGCAGGAGCAGAGAGAGAGGGAGACAGAGAATCCTAAGCAGGCTCCGTGCTGTCAGCACAGAGCCTGACGCGGGGCTCGAACTCATAAACCGCGAGATCATGACCTGAGCCAAAGTCGGACGCTTAACCGACTGAGCCACTCAGGCACCCCAAGGCACACCTATCTGTGAGAATCTTATGGAACCAGAGTTTCTGAGTTAGAAAGGCTTCTGAGGGTTTTGGGTTTGCCTTACCTCCCCAGAATGCAATGTTCCCTGCCCAAGCTGGCAGTGCTATGTGGTGTAAAGAACATTGGCCTTGGGATCTTTATACGTAAAGAAGACCCAACTACAAATAACTAGAGTGGTTTTAAGTCAAAACATTCTTTGATACTGTTCCCTGTAAGAGGTAGAACTTAGTTTATCTCCGCATGAATGTGAGCTGACCTAGGCAGCTTGCCATTAGGGAACAGAAAAAGGCAGAAGTGACGATGTGTGATTTTAGGGACCAGGCCATAAAAAGCACTGGGGCTTCTTCCTTTCTTTCGATCACTCATCCTGGGGAAAGCCAGGTACCATATTGTGAGGACACTCAGGCTGTCCTGTGGAGAGGCCCATATGGTGAGGAACTGAGGTCTCCCGCCAATAGCCACGTGAATGAACCATCTTGGGGGGGGAAATAGCTCCAGCCCCAGTCAAACCTTCAGATGACACCACATCCCCATACAGTTTAAGCAAGTAGAAGATGAGACACCTCTCCCACAGGCACCTGGTAGACTTCCCCATATGTCTCCTTGATCCAGGCACATCATATACAGCTGCCGAAACCAGCTCCCACTGCCAAGGGGCAGTGGGGGTTGTAGAGCGGACTCTACATTGTGGGACCCTAACTCCACATCAGGCTGGTCAAGACTGAGGCCCCTCCTCCCCATCCACTTCCTTCCTACCACCCTTCCCGCATGCAATCTACAGGCTGTGCCTGCCTCCTTCTTTGACCCTCTGCAGGCATCTTGCCCAATAAATCTCTCGCACTTCTAATGTGGTCTTGGGGTCTGCACCGCAGAGGGCCCAGATTGCCACATATCCCTCTGGGTCTGGGGACAGGCCTCATTCCCCACAGGTGGAATGCCATGCACCCAAACAAAATCGGGGGGGGGGGGGGCACAGAGGGGGGCTATTGGGCAGGTAACCTGTGGCGCGTGCACAATGTTACATGAGCACCAATCCGAGCAAGTTATTAACCTGTCTGGTCCCGGCCTCCTCTCGTGTAAAAACATGTGCTAGGATCGAGGGCCACTTGAAAGAACACATGTACAGATCCTAGCGCGTAGTGATAACAACAGCTACCCTTTGAGCGATTCCTACCTCAAGGCACTTTTCGTCATTTATTTAATACTCGCGATTACCCTTTGGGGTGGGTGCCTGCTCTAGCCCCACTTTACCAAAACTGAAGCTCAGAGAGGTGAAGCGGTTTGCCAGAGCCCCACCCGAGGACGACGACGACGTGGCTCAGCCCGGGAGCAGGGAACACAGCCGATTGGATGATAACGCCGGGTGTGTAATGCTTGGGGCGGGGGAGGGGCGCTTCCGGCTGCGCTGTATGCCCGTGGGGCTTGACGAAGGCTGCTGTTGGCCTGGAGGGTTCCATTACAAGGGCAGTTCTGCACGATGATTGCTGACGTCTATCCAGCGCTAGCTGTTTGCCAGAGGGGGCGTCGCAGCCCATTTTACAGGCGAGGAAACAGATGCACAGTGAGGAGGGGGGTGAAGCTAGGACTGCAGCCGGACAGTCTGACCACAGGGTCCACAAGCAGCCACTCCCCAAAACGGGGTGGGCCTGGTCGCAGTCCCAGCTCTACCTCTGAGCCCTGTGGCCTCAGGCAAGCGACTTCCTATCCCCTAGCCTCAGTTTCCCCAACTTGTAAACTGGCGACAGATAATACCCACCTCAAAAGGTTTTTTTGTTTCCTTATTTTCTTTCTTTTTTGGGGAGTCGGGGGTGAGATTTAAATGAGAAAACATCTTTGAAGCTAGGACAGTGCCTATTACAACCAGTAGACTCTTAATTAATCATCACAGGATTCCAGGTGTTGTTGACATTTATCTCGGATTTTTGTCTTTGCAGAAATCATAAATCTGGTTCTGATTATCACCTCACGCACAGATTCTACCCAAGGATTCACAGTCTTATTCTTTTATCTGTTCTCTAAAATATGATCCAATTTACAAAACTTTGACTTACAACTCCTTTAGAAGCCCAGCTGGTGCGTAAAATGATGCTCTCCGCAGCCCGCTGCACCGCAAAGAACAGGCCCCCCGGGGACCTGGCAAGGAATGGGATCTTCAGTTCTTCTGTACAATAGAGGATCCTTTTGTAAAATGAGTAATGCCAGATCATGTGTCTGTTGGGACAGTCCAGATTTTCCTGTGTAAAGCAGAGCCCCAGCATCTACTGCCCACAGGGGAGGCTAGCCGTACCCCCAGCTCTTCCAGAACTCTTCAGAGGCACAGAGCTGTGGCCATTGCCCCTCACTCAGTTTCCTCATCTGTAAAATGGGCATGCGTATTCACGTTCTACGGTATTCTACACCTTTCAGGATGAAGGAACCCAACCGAGTATGGGAAAATACTTTAATGAGGTGAAACTTTGTAGAATCTGAATTGGTGGTTGGACAGTTCCTTGGACCTAACAGAAATATAATCACTGCCCTTCAAAAGGGTTTGTTTCCAGTAGGGAAGACATTTTATAACATAGAGCAGTATTTTTTAAAAATTTTTTCATGTTTTTATTTATTTTTGAGACAGAGAGAGAGCATGAGCAGGGGAGGGGCAGAGAGAGAGAGACACACACACACACACACACAGAATCCAAAGCAGGCCTCAGGCTCCGAGCTGTCAGCATAGAGCCTGACGTGGGGCTTGAACTCACGGACTGTGAGATCGTGACCTGAGCCGAAGTCTGACACCCAACTGACTGAGCCACCCAGGTGCCCCGCATAGAGCAGCATATCTTAAGTTTTGGTTAAACCCGTGCCTTCTTTACATGCACTCACGATTTCATGTTCTAACGTTATTTGAAATTTCAAAATAAATGAAACATGGCCACTAAAAAAGAAAGCTATTAAAACAGTGAATACTCCCAAGAGAAATGAAAATATATGGTCACATAAAAGTTTGTACCTGAATGTTCACAGCTGCATTTTTCGTGACAGCCCAAAGTGGAAACAACCCATATGTCCATCGGTGGATGAATGGATAAATAAAATGTGGTATATCCATAAAATAGAATATCATTTGGCCAGAAAAAGGAATGCAGTGTTGATTCATGCTACCACATGGATCGACCTTGAGAACATTATGCTAAGTGAAAGAAGTCAGTCCCAAAAGTTCATGGATTGCATGGTACCGTTCACAAAAATCCAGAATAAAGAAGTCTATAGAGACAGAAAGCAGATTAGTGGTTGCTTAGGAACAGAGGGAGGGGAGGGTTAGAAATTGGAGAATTAAAAAAGAAAACAAAAAGAGAAATTGGAGAATTAAAACAATAATAAGAAAATGTTGGCTATCACCACTTACCCATCTAATGAGACACTTGCCTCCAGGGCCAACCATCCAGTAGAAATCCCCATCCCGAAACCTGTGAGTGGAATGGAGGAAGCCTGGGCGCCTGGGTGGCTCAGTCAGTTAAGTGTCTGAGTTCAGCTCAGGCCATGATCTCGGGGTTCCTGAGTTTGAGCCCCGCATGGGGCTCTGTGCTGACCGCTCAGAGCCTGGAGCCTGCTTCGGATTCTGTGTCTCCTCTCTCTGCCGCTCTCCTGCTTGTGGTCTGTCTCTCTCTCTCTCTCTCACACATAAACATTGAAAAAAAAAAAGGTATAGAGAAAGACTTAGAAAAGAGATGGTAAGTAAAGAAAACGCGGCGTATTCACCTGAGAGGGAGAAGGCAGGGCAACAGGACTCACCCCAGGAAGGATCTGGGCTCAGGAGTCAACAGAGTGCGTTTGGGGGATGCTGAAGAGATGCGTCTGGCTGGTGGGAGTAGCAGGTTAATTTTAGGAGATAAGGAGTGGATGGGGTCCGAGTGCTGGATAAGGTGGGATCGTGGGGGTCCTGAGGTGCCACGATTTCATCTTGCAGTGTTAGGAGATCTCAGAGGCTTTTGAGCAGGGGGCTGACATGGTCTCGTGGTTTAGGATGCCCTGAAATTGTCCTGACGCTTTTGAAGTCTTTACACTTAGACACACACATGTGCTCGCACATGCGCACACGCAGGGGGAGTCCTGGGGCGCAAACACCCAAGCATTTTTTGAAGGAAGCAACCAGGGGCCTAACCAGGGTCGGGGGTCTTCAGGGATCCATTTCCAGAACACCTGTCTTCAGAATTAGGCAGAAAGATTACGCTGAGCCCAAACAACTCCATCCGGAACCCCAGCACAAGTAAATTCCACCCCCTCCACAGAAGTTGGCTCCCACCAGAGCCCCTGGCGGCACAGGGCCCAGGGCCGGGCAGTGGAGGAAAGGCCCGGCCCCAGGAGGGCCCCACGGCTTGGGAGGAAGTCGGCCAAGTGGAAGGGGTGAGAGAAGAGGACAAGTGAATGGGGACCATGGTTGGTGGTGGTGGTGGTGCGGGGGGGGGGGGGACCCTCGGGAGCTCGCAGGGACACTCAGGCAGGCTAGGTGAGCATCAGCCTCTGCCCGGTTGAGTGCAGGCCTCCCGCTCGCAGTGAGGCTGCTTGAATAACCGTGTTAATCTGTGTGCATCCCGAGGGGGAGCCCCTAGGCTCCCTCTCTAATCAGGTCGCTACTCTCATTTAGAGGGTTTAATGTTCCATCCTTCATAGTGGGATGCGCGGTGTCAACCCTCAGCTGCTCAGAGGAGCCCCCTTTCTGCCTCCTCCTTCCACCTCTGCCTGCCAAGGTCACCCGGACCCTGGACCGTTGCCCCTGGCGGCCGCACACACCTCTCTCCCTCTTTCCTGGGAGAGGTCCTCCCCAGCAGAGTCAGAGTGATCATCCTAAGGCACAAATCTGCCCCCACTTCAAACCCTTCCCGTCTCCAGGCCAGTTCCAAGCCCCAAGCCGAGGTAGACTTTGACCTTGCCCCAGCCTGCCCCCGTGCTTCATCTCCTGCTTTGTCTTTCCCAGCTCTCCACCCAGGACCCAGCTGACAGCAGGCAGCCCGCCTGCTCTGGGCGGTTTCTCAGCCTCCGCACTAGTGACATTTGGGGCTGGGTACTTGTTTGTGCTGGGGGCTGCCCTGTGCGTTGCAGGAGGTTGAGCGGCATCCCTGGCCTCCACCCGCTAATGCCAGTAGCACCCCTCAACCCCAGCTGTGACGGCCAGAAACGTCTCCAGACATTGCCAAATGTCCTCTGGGGGCCAAGTCACCCCAGATTGAGAGCCACTGCTGTGTGGGAGTGGACGGAAGGGTCAAGACCACCTGCTCTTAAGCCAGACAGACCCAGATGCAGTCCTTTGGCCTCTGAGCTGCACCGTACTGGGCAAGTCACTTTAAATGAAGATAAACTGGGTACCTGTCTCCTAGGTTTGGGTGACTGTCAAATGAGCTGATCCGTGAAAAATAGCTACGTGGCCAGCACGTAATGAGTGTTGGCTGGTGTTATCATGCCCTGTTTGTTCCATATCCCTGGCTGTGCCTTCCTTTTTCTGTTGGCCCCCAGGCTTGTATTTGTTCTTCCAGACTCAGCTGACACATCAGCTCCCCTCTCGGTCCCTCCCCAATCCTGGACACTTCTCCCCTGCCACAGTACCTCCCACGCTGTTCTAGAGGTGTGAATTTTAGGATGTGTCTTCCACACCTGCCTGTGAAGGCTTGAGGAGCAGAGGTCACCAGCATCCATGCTCGGCCGGTCTGGGGTGGAAAAGCAGGAGGGAGGTGTGCCGGTTCGGACACACGCCAATCTCGTCTGCAGAGACTGAAAGCCCCTGTGTCTGGCCCATGTTAGGTGCAGGGGGCTGCAGTCACCACATGGAGGGTGGGAAGCTCATTCACTCAGAGAACATCATCCAAATGCTTGCCCTCACTAGTTCAAGGCAGTGACGATGCAGAGAAAGTGCCCTGGCCTCTGGCCTCAAACTCAATCTCTGCAGCCAGGAGTTGAGTCTCAGTTTTTCCATCTGTATAATGGCACTGATCCAGCTACCCGCTGGGGTGACTTTGAGGATGGAGGTGATGTGGTGAGAGCAGTTTGCCCATGATAGATGTACTGGACCACAGGCAAGCGAACCCAGCAGGGGCGGGGGAGGAGGATTTGGAAAGCTCATTTCTTTACTATCGAAGCCCAGCCAGTGGTGGTGGTGGATGGGACTGTGTCTTCACATCAGGGAGAGTTTCCTCTCCTTTGTTTGTGGTCGTAATCTGGGAGATGGATGGGAGACACAGCTTATTTTTCTTGTTGTGATGTACAGAAAGGTCTCCGTGTCCACGAAGGAGAGAGGCAAAAGAAAGCCACTTAAGTCATAGTAGCCGATATCTAGCTTGGAATCCAGGAAGAATTAATTGACAACAAGGGTCATTAATCCCCAGAGCAGGATGCCACCAGCACAGATAATAGAATTTCAATTACTAGAGGGTTTCTTGTCTATTAAAGCCCTCCTGTTTCTACAAGGCAGTGTTTAACTACCGCAGCTCCCAGGACACCTTCCATGCCACCTCACTGCCTGTAGCTCTCATCCTCCTCTGACCTCTAGAAGTACCCACTGCCTGTGCCCTGTCTTGTCGTGTGTGTGTGTGTGTGTGTGTGTGTGTGTGTGTGTAAGAGAGAGGAAGGGTCCCACACAGATCACAGAATCCACGAGAGTAGGAAGCTGAGTTCCTTGCTTTGCTCTAGCTTTCTCTACTAAAACGCCTTTGTAAGATAGTCAGTCAATATGATTCCTGTTATTAAAAAAGAAAAAAGTTTTCAAGCTGCACGGATAACACATGTTCATTGCAGAAAAATTAGAAAAATCCTGACAAACCACAAGAAACGAAAAAAAATCATCCATAACCCCTCCACGCAGAAAGACCCAGTGTTAACATCTTTCCGTGGCTCTTCTTTGTTTTTAAAATTCAGCCAAGTATTACATGAATGCATGCAAAGTATTCAAAAAGAGGTGAAATAGAAAAGAAAAAGTGCCCCTTTGGCTTCTCCCCCCGTCCTTCCCCACAGAGGTAACCGATGTTAACTGTTTAGTGGGAACTTGTCCAACCTCTATCTGTGCATTTGTTGGCACCCATGTCTATACAGATTGATGTGTAGTTGGGTTTTTTTAAATGGACAGGATCCCGCGATGTGTCTGTTTCTTTGGCTTCCTTCTTTTTCACCTGCCAATATGTCTCGGAATACTTTGGGGCTTCTTTAGTCTCTTTGACAACCGGATAACATTCCATTGCGTCAACAAGCTGCAATTTATAGACCCGCTCCCCTCCTCATGGGCATATAGCTTGTTTCCACTTTATCACTAATCGAAACTGCACACCTTGGTCCGCTTGTGCAGGGATTTTTGTGGGGAAGATTGACACACGTGAAATTGTAGACTCACTTGATTTAAATTTTGATTTAAATCCCTCTCCCAAAAGGCTGTGCCAAAGTTCTCACCGGGCATGAGAAGTCTGATCCCCTTCCCCCCCCCCCCCAGCCCATGCCCTTGACGACACCGGAAATGATCAATCCTTAATATATATATATTTTTTTGGTCAATTTCATGGATGAGCGTGCTGTGTCCTCTTATGCTCTCTATGTCAGCACACACGCTTTTGCATCATTCCTGATGGCTACAGCGTGTGCCGGTGCCATACTTTTCAATCAGTTCCTCATTGTTGGGCATTCAAATAGGTCTCCGTCTTTTGCTGTTTTTGCCGAAACTGGCGAATATCATTACAGCCGAGTGACGCACTGAACCCTCTCTTATTTCCTTGGAATGGATTCCTGGGGGTGGAATTGCTGGTCAAGGGACGCACATATTTCAAGGCTCTTGCTACTTATTGCCAAAGCGCTCTGCAGAACAGCTGGCTGGCAAGTTTATATTCCCACCGGCAGTTCATGAGAGTGTCCATAACCAGACATTGCCAGATGTCCCCTGGGAGGGCAAGATCCCCGCCCGTTGAGACCCACTTCCTTAGAGACAGAATGGTTTGAATCCTCAGGCAGCTCTAGACAAACATTCCTTTTATCCCCTCCTCTGGTCTGACTCAGTGGTTCTCAAACCTGATCGGTCCATACACAATACCATACATGCCCTACTTTAAGGGCAGGGACTTTTCAAGGGTAATTTGACTCCATCCATTTGCGCCCTGCCTGCTTACTTGAGAACCTAACACCGGCCCCCCTCCCCTTAAATTTAACACCACCGGCCTCCTGAATAGCTCTGCAGAGGTCACAGAGGTCTTTCCAGCACAGAATCCCTCTCATGCCCAGGCTTCTTCTGGGAGGCCCGTGGTGATAACTGGCATTTTTGAGCACTTCCTGTGGGGTCGGGTCATCTCGCTGCGTGTTCACATGGACACTATGAGGTAGGTGCTATTCCTGCCCCCTTTTCTCAGAGGAGACACCGAGGCTCACAAAAGTTCAATAACTTACCCCACATTACAAAGCGAGTAAGTGGCAGAACCCATTTGACCACAAGTTGTATTGCTTTTCGATGAAAAGCATCCGCCAGCAGTGAAAGAGAATGTGTGCGACCAGCTCTTGTTTATCGATTGACGTTTCTGCCTTCGTGGTTCCAAAAATCAAGAGATGAGAGGTTAAAAGTGGCTCCTTGCTCTGTGTGTCTTGGAGGGGGCAGAGGTCAGCGTATCGTAAGCTCTGGGCAAAGTGGAGGCATCAGTCTTTGCTGGTGTGGAAGCAGCCATGTCTGAGGCAGAACGCTAAGCCAATATGACCTCTTCTTTTTTTTTTTTTTAATGTGTATCTGTTTTTGGAAGAGAGACAGAGCGTGGCAGGGGAGGGGGCAGAGAGAGAGAGGGAGACCCAGAACCCATAGCGGGCTCCAGGCTCTGAGCCGTCAGCACAGAGCCCAACGTAGGGCTCGAACTCATGAACCACGAGATCATGTGACCTGAGCCGAAGTCGGACGCTCAACCGACTGAGCCACCCAGGTGCCCCATATGATCTCTTCAAGTACCATGCAAAACCACGATGTCGAGTATGGTTGGAGTAGTTTTTCCACTGTAGACTTGGGTGAACTGTTTCCACCAGTCGAGCTGCCATTTAATATCTGGGAATGATGCTTCTGTTGTAACTTGAAAGCATGAATGTTCTTTTGCAGTTGAGGAAACCTCCCCTTGCCCTCCGCTCTCACCTTCTGAAAGACTCTTGACCCTAATAAGAGGGAAGCCCTTTGAGCTCCGGGGAGGAAGCTGCACCTACAAAGACAAGGGTGTGATTAGATCATCTGGGCTCTTCCTGTTCCGACCAAAGGAACCAATTAGATGATCTAATGGGAACATTTTTTTTGTCATCCAGAAATTATATGATGCTGTGGAGCTGCCCACTATTATGTACCCTTGATGATAATAATAATGTCTCCTTCCAGGGTCATGTAACAATGTAATAAACTCTCTCGACAGCCTTGGTGTTAATGGCCCTGCTCCCATTTTGCTGATGGGTAGAGTGAGACAAAGAAAAACCAGGGGCCTGGCTCACCTTCCCTCAGCAGGGAGACTTGCCAAGTGGGCTCATTGAAGGCAGGAATCTTATTTCCTATGCTATCAATCTGAAATTCCAGCTGGAGCAGAACTTCCCCAAAGTTATTTTTTTGGGGGAGTGGGTGGGAGGGGAAGTGGTATTTTGGAGAACATTAGTGTCACAAGAAACTCTGACAAGTCTGGGAAATGCTTTATTTCTAGTCCTCCATGGATTTTAAGCACATATTAAAGGCTCTGAGCCTTTAAAGCATTAAAGCATATTAAAGGCTCTGAGAAGTCCTGCAGGCTTTTTTAAAAATGTTTTTTTTTTCTTAACGTTTATTTATTTTTGAGAGAGAGAGTGCACAAGGGGGGAAGAGACAGAGAGAGAGAGGGAGACACAGAATCTGAAGCAGGCTCTGAGCTGTCAGCACAGAGCCTGATGTGGGACTCGAACCCATGAAGTGTGAGATCATGACCTGAGCCGAAGGTGGACGTTCAACCAATGGAGCCACCCAGGCATCCCTACCTGCAGGCTTCTTTTGAATTGTGATTAACCAGATATTTTCAAAACTGATTTGGCCACAGAATCCTGCTTTTAAGTAATAGCTCTTGGCAGTCCCTGGATGCCCTTCTGGTAATTCTGTGTTTGAGATATTTAAATGACCTCTGCTGTCCCAAAACCTTCTGTAGAGAGGCCTTTTAGTCAGGTGGAAGGGAGCAGAGGCCATCACTGGGGAACGGGCTTGGTGATCAGGATAGCAAGATAACTTCTGAGGAATCTTTTTCCTTCTTTAACAAATGAACCGGGTGCCTGCGTGGCTCAGTCAGTTAAGCATCTGACTTCGGCTCAGGTTCATGAGTTTGAGCCCTACGTGGGGCTCTCTGCTGTCACCACGGAGCCTGCTTCAGATCCTCTGTCCCCCTCACTCTCTACCCCTCCCCCACTCACGCTCTGTCTCACTCTCTAAAAAATAAACCTTAAGAAGAAAATGAGCCCTAGACCCCTAGGGTCTAGACCTTAAGGATGCCCTAGCAGCTGCGTCACATCAGACCAGTTTCATCCTGGGGGTATGTTGGTATTTTCCAACCATTTTCAAACTGGGGCAGGATCGTTGCCACATGCTGAAGTTGGTGGGAGTGTGACCTTGGAGACGGTGTTGGGTTGAACTGAGAAGGGTTCTCAGGAGGGAATGAAGACAGAGCCTGGAAAACAAGGTGTGGGGTTGTGAGGAGCCCCTGGGATGTGCCCTGAGACCAGGCCAGGAGGGCATTCCTTGTTCGAAAGGAGTTAATGTCACCTCCATCAAGGCAGCATGGCAGCATGGGTGTCTAGTGTCTGTATTTCTCCTTCCACAATCGTCTAAGGCAGCTCGCTGGGTTCCGAAAAAATATATAACTGGAAGGAAGTGGAGGGGGGGAAGGCAGGACAAACAGAAACCGAGACCGAAAACAGATACAGGAATAAGGCTGGCACCATCACAGTGGCCATTCGTGTCCTCGGCATTTGCTGGCCCAGCCGCCTGTTGGCTCACACATAATAGGTGTCTGTTTGCCCAGTTGGGCAACAACATTATCAGGCACCTACTATGTGTTGGTTCCTGTGCTAAATGCATTTTATATTTGTTTTCCAACGAGGAGACTAAACGCCTTGTGTGTTTTCTTCTACGCGGAAGGCTTTTCATCTCCATTACAGAGATGAGGAAACCAAGAGACCCCAAAGGCTTAGAAATTGGTCCAAGCATGCCGAGCTAGCATGGTTTGAACTGGGGACTTTCTGATGGCAAAGGCCATTTTCTTCAGCCTTTCCCCCCCTCGCTCCTTTGTGTTTAACAAAATGCTTGGGTCTGCCCTCTAGCTATAGTTCATTTGTTTTCTTTGCTGTATTGTATTCCATCACACAACCAGGCGGCAGTCTATCCCTTCTACTGCTGATGAACAGTTGAGTTATTTGCAGATCTGGGCCATCACGACAGCGATGCATTGTTATACGTGTTTCTGAATGCACTTGGGTAAAAGTTCCTCTAGAACAGAAGCTCGGAGTGGACTTGCTAGGCCATAGGGCTTCACCTTTTCTGGATTAATGGTTGAGCGTCAACCTCTTGTCCCCCCATGGCCTCACTGCTACCTCCACCCTTCACCACGCTGTCCTTAAATTTCCAAAAGCAAGTGAAGCAGTTCAGCATATATGCTGTTGGAACACACAGCACACCCCATATTTGCAGAATCTGAAGCACCAAAGGACCAACCCAGGAATCTGTGCTTTTCATAACCTACCCTAGTGGTCCAGATAGCTAGCCCTATCTGAGGACCACTGGTCTAGAGCCTTGACACATTTTCTTAAAGTCCTGAGGTCCTTTCTTCAAACTCAGTCTTATGTAGAATGCAATACATAAAATAGAATTGGAGCTGCCCTGCTTGGAGCAGTAAGTAGGCGTGGAGGGTCCCATGAAACAGCCCGGCTGGCTCTTGACCGCAGCCCTTCCTCTTCCTGCTATAGCACAGCTAGACTACATTTCCCAGCCTCCTTTGCAGGTAGGCGTCATCATGTGACTGAGACCCATCCAATGAATGTAGGTGGAAGCAATGGAGGAGGGGATCTTTCCAGGCCTGGCTCCTAAAACCCTGCCACATCTGTAGGCTAAATGCCGAAGATGCCGAGGCTTGAGAGGTGAGCTGAGTCCAAAGCTCGAAGGAACTGGGGTCCCCAGACGACCTTGTGGAAAGCTGCCTGACAGTCAGCAACACCCCTTTGGGATTTCACACAGTCAGAAATGAATGTCTGCTGTATGAAGTTCTAGATATTTGGGGGTCAGTTTGTTACAGCAGCTGGCACTGCCGTTGCCCATCCCGGCCGGTCCTCGGTGAAGCTGGTGTGCAGGACCACGGAGGCACGTGGAAGGACAGCTACACGCAGTCACAAACCCTGGGCTTTGCATCTCCACTCCCTCATAAGAGGAGGGAGAGAGGACCCTACCTCCCTCTGCTTCTGTATGGATTTAATGAGATAATATATTTGGAAAGCACTCCGGGTGCAGTGAAAGGCATTTCAGATGTGAGTTATATTTAGTTATTGATACTGTGTTTCTGCATGCGTTTCTTTCACTACCTCCGCAGCCAAGCCTCTCTCCAGTGGCTACTCCACAGAAACTGGAGAAGCATTAATGCAGTAAATCTCAAAACTCAGCCCCTTACTCCCTTCTCCAGGCAGGCCCGAGCTGCGGTCCCCAGAGCAGCTGACCCTGAGCATAATGCAAATATTGCGTTCCATCAGGCTATTTTAAGACAGGCGAGGAATAAGACTCCCGCTCTCCCCATAAGAAATGTACATCATTCCCTGTTCTTTAATTTCCTTTTGATTAAAAAAAATCAGCCTATCTGAAAAATATCTGCTATCTCTCCTCTATGCTGAGAGAGATGGGGGGCGGGGAGCCAAATATGCTTTCTGGACTTTCAGAGTCACAGGGGCCGTTTAGGGCTTTTTTGCTGTGAGAGGTGTGTGGATTTTTTGGTGAGTGATGAGGGTATGGGAATCTGATTTTAATAGGCTAGCGCTTAGAATTATCTTGGTTTTCCAGGCTGGAGAAAGAGGCAAGTTATGTTCTTCTGAAATGGGTGATGGAGGTCGTAGCCTCCAAATGAGCTGATCCCCATCTGATCGTCAAAGGAGAGAGAAGAGGGGGCAGTTTCTGCTTTTCTCCTGGCCCCTAAACCTTGACCCAGACCCCTTTACCTTTTCTTATTTACCCTCTTCCACTCAATCCCTGTCCAGTGTATTCACACATCCATTCATAGATCAGCACCCAGTAGGGTGGACAGTTCCCATTTCTGCAGGCATATCTAGAGCCCCTACTGTGTGCTGGGCACTGTGCACAGCCCAGAGCCCACGTTCCCTGGGATCAAGCCCTGTTTGCAGCCCTCAACCACAGCAGGCTTCCTAACTGGGACCCAGTCTGCCATCCCTCCTCCCCTCTGTCAGACCAAAGCAGAGAAAGACTGGGCTCTGGAGTCAGAATTCTAAATCACCTACTTCACTCAGTGTCCAAAGGCTACCATAGCAAGTTACCACAAATTGGGCAGCTGAAAACAACAGAAATATATTCTCTCACAATTCTGGAGGTCATAAATCCAAAATCAAGGTATCAGGAGGAAGGGTTCCTTCTGGAGACTCTGAGGGAGAGTCTGTTCCATGCCTCTCTCCCAGCTTCTGGTGGCCCTCGGCCATCTCTGGTGCTCCGTGGCTTATAGTCACATCACTCCAATCTGCTTCCATGGTCACGTCACCTTCCTCTCCTCTTGTCTCTGTGTCCACTCCCCTTCTTGTAATAATACCAGTCATTGGATTTAGGACCCACCCTAAATGTAGGGCGATTTCATCTTGAGATCCTTGACTAATTGTATCTGCAAAGACACTATTTGCACATAAGGTCACATTCTGAGTTTCTAAGTGGACATGATCTGGTGGTGGTGGTGGGGACACTATTAAACCCAGCTGCCCTCTGCCCACCCCCCAATACACATCCATTCTATATGCAAAATATATTCACCCATCTCAACAGCTAGAAATGGAGGAATGGACACCGGAGAGTAGAGGTGATTATAAAACCTCCCACCATGTGTCATTTGGACAATAAAATGAGGCATTAACCAGCTTAGCAGAGTGCCTGACAAAGAAAGAAATGCAATGCTGAAAGGTAGTAATAGAAGTATTTGTAATTACTATAATGATGTACAACTGGACGGATTTTCCCAAGACACTGCTTCTTTATCACTTTCTTCATTAAGAGCCAACACGGATTTCCCATCACCTGCAGAACAAAGCCTTGAGCTTGTTGGGTTCATTAGTAAGGGCTTTGCAATCAGTCCTCCATCAAAAGTTCCTCTCTCTCTCACCTCTTGCCCTCAAGGCTAACTGGCACCTGAATTCTCCCAGCTTTTTCTTTGTGTCCTGTCTACTCCTATCAGACCCTCCCACGTCTGCTTAGCACTGCCCCCTGCAACAGTACTCCTTGCCTTTAGGGAAATCTGCCCCCATTGGGCTCCCAGAGCCCATGCAGGTGCTCATTGGGGCCCACCGACTCGGACTCGTTGTTCTTTTCTCCCACGTGTTCATTTACCTGCTCCACCGTAGATCATAGCTTCTTAAAGACAGGGGATTTGTTTCTGCGCAAGGGAATTTGTGCCACAGAGGAAACCATGGGCTCTGGTATCACAGCTCTGCCCCTTAAGCACCGCAGTTTCTGAATCCATAAAATAGGGATAAGTCTGTCTCCTTGTGAGGATTCTTGGGGCATTAAGCAAGGCCACACAGGTGTAAAGTACCTGGTAGCAGTAAGCAGTTGCTAAGTCCCCTTCCGCAGCTGGATGTTACCTACTGAAGCTGGTGCATAATGGGTCCTGGGGGCTTTGCAAATGTTCGTGGGTGAAGGTCAGCGCCAGAGAGGAGTGGACACATTCTCGCATGAATTAGGGCATACATTTTTAGCCCAAACAACAAATGTATCGAGCCTGGTGCTAAAGCTTTCCGTGCATGGTTATTTAGTCCTCTTACCAAGAAAGGTATGTCACCCACCATGCCCAGTAGAGGTCCTGCCGTGTTATGGTGGTCACTCAAGGCAACCCTGAGAAAAATCATCCTGGCCAGGATTCAGTGGGGTGGGGAGGGGGGGGGTCTCTCCTTCCCCCAACTTTATAACCTCCCCTCCATCCTGCAAGGTCATCTTCTGCCCCCTCCCACCAAAGATCCTTTCCTGCCCCCATCCCCAGTGCACCCTTGTGAAGTGCACTCAGACCTTGTCATCCAGGTTTCCCAGGGGCCAGGGATCTGACCCATGGCCATGGGGGAAATGTGTGGGAAAGTGGGGTGCAGGAAGAGCTCCTAGAGAAATGGATGGGCGCGATTCCCATGTTGACTTGAACGTTTGTGAAGCAGAGTCTATGTGTAAGAACCTCCCCAACCTTACCGTCTGGGACACAGGGCAGGAAAGCTGAGACACGTGACCAAGGAATGCGGCACCAACCAACAAACAAATGGAGTAACAATTCCTTCTACCCGTCTGGGGCCCTATAATTGGCCCAAAGTGCTTTCCGGTGGAGGGCAAGGGAAGTGCGATGCTCTGGCCAAGTGCAACTTGCCAGCCTCCAGGTTCCGAATCTGGAATGTGGGTGGGATTGCTTTTTAAAACAATCCCAGCCACCCGCCCGGATGGTGCCTGCTGGAGTCCTTCCTGGGAAACACGAGTTTTCACAGCAGCCTGCAGGAGACAGCCACATGCTGCCTTTGGGCCCATTAAGGTCAGCTACGGGAAGTTCAGGCCACGATGGGCCAGCAGGAGGGCAGCAGGAGGGATGGCTGGGGGCAAGTGGTGCCTTAGCACCTCTCAGATGGCCACCTGTGAGTCACCCCGAGCCCAGCCCTGCCAATATCGGGCTCTGATTCCCAGCCTTACTTTTGTGGCTGGTGGTGTTTGCACACTTTGCACAAAACGCCCCCAACGGCAGACCTTATGCCGCGCACGCAAAGGAAAATTATCGTCTTGGATTTGAATAGCTCCCCTTTCTCGTGCAGCTCTGAGGATATGATTTAGGAAATGTTTCGACCTGCTGTTGTTCCGATATAGAAAATGCTGAAGGTAGAGTTGCTCCCTTCTTGTAGCGTAATCTGGTTAGTGTAGCTTAAGAGTTCCGTCTCTGGAGAAGCATAAATCTGAGTTCGAATCCCCTGTCTCCTCAGAGCTGCCACTAGCCCCCACAATGCCACTGTGGGAATTAGGAAAGGATGCCCATCCCCCGGAAGGACGCTGCTGAGTGCAGCCTGCTTATGCCCCCTATTTGACCATGACAAAGTCATTTATCCTCTATGACCCTCAGTCTCTCCATCTGTGAAATGGGCATATAATAACAGAGCCCACCTTACTGGCTGGTTGTGAGGATTAAGTGAGCTAATAATATATGTCAAGCACACAGTGAGCGCTACATAAATGCTAGCGATAACTGTATTCTGATAATCATCATATTCTGCCTGCCTGTAGATTGACCAACCAGCCCAACAAAATTGTGTGCCTGACAATTTTCTCGGGACTCAGGACATTCGGCATGCAAGCTGGGTCCCGGGCAAAGGCCAGGCCAGAGCTCTACTTTGTGCTTTGGTGTTTGGCCTGAGAGGTGGGTGTCTGGGCTGAGGTGCCTGGGAGGGATCTCGGGTGTCTATTAACACTCCTCCTTGGGGGGAAATGGGTGCTGTCCAAGATCAGGGACTAGGTCTGTTTTGCTAGGATCACCCTTCATTGGACCTTCGCTATAGCAAGCCCCAGGCCGTGGGCCGGTGTGCATTCTCTTTGCACTCGCTCCGTGCCTGAGCTCTCTGAGCCTCAGTTTCCTCCCCTGTGAAGGGGGGAGGATAAGATCTGGCTTAGAGGATGAGTCGCACGGTTTGAGATCTGATCAACGTCAGGTCCTGGCACAGCTCCTAGTTGGAGCCCAGGAAATAATAGACCACATCTGCAGGGTGCCTGCCTCGCGCCAGGCCAGCGGCCTCCGTTCTCTACGCGCTGTCTCCTCTGCTCCTCGCAAGAAGCTTAGGTGGCGAGCCCCATTATTAGGGCTAGTTCACGGAAGGGGAGGAGAGAGAGGAACTCCCCCTGCTGAGAAACTCTGAAGGAAGTTTCTCTCAGTCCTGTCACACTCAGACGGGCTTTGTCCACGCTTCCGTTTGAGTGCGGCCTTGTCATAGAGAGAGTGTGATCACACCCTCTTTTCTGAAGCCCGGTCACACAGCCCAGCGGCTGGGTGTAAACTCTCTCGCATCTCCAATCAAGTGTTGTCGTTACTCGGCGGGGCCATCATGTCAGCCGTTGGTGTGTGTGGGTATGTTCCAGAGGCATGTTCTGCCCCAGGGTCGCCCTGACGTGGGTGGAAAAGGCTTGCCTGCTTTGTGTCCTCAGATGGGTCCCCATCCCTGGGTG
Organism: Neofelis nebulosa; assembly: GCF_028018385.1. NCBI lineage: Eukaryota > Metazoa > Chordata > Mammalia > Carnivora > Felidae > Neofelis > Neofelis nebulosa. Next base: position 82,344,656 of record NC_080792.1, read on the forward strand.
CAGGCATCACCAGCCCGGCCAGGCTCCTTGAACTTCCTACTGTGATGCCTACAGCAACCCTGGGATTCTGTTATTCTCACCTGCTTTGGACACATGAGGAAACTGAGGCTCCAGGAGGGGAAGTCAGTTGCTGAAGTGGCGGAGACAGGATTTGAACCTGGAGCTCCTGCCTCCAGGGTCCATGATTGTGATCCCTTTGTCGTACTGCCTTCTTCATCTATAGCATGAAGGTCTTGGACCAGGTCAGAGGCCATTTTGAGGGGTTTGAGGGAGTGTCTTCTTTTCCCACAGATTTCATTTTTTAGAACGATTTCAGATTTGCAGAAAAATTATGAAGATGCAGAGAGTTCCCATCTACCCCACACCCGGTTTCCCCCAAAATTAACACCTCACGTGAGTACGGTACATTTGTCACAATGAGTGACCCGATATTGATACGCTATTATTAACTAAAACTCATACTTTATTATTCAGTTTCCTTAGCTTTTCCTTGATGCCTTTTATTTGTATTTATTTTATTTATTTATTTTTTTTGGTCTCGGCATCCCGTCCAGGAAACCACATTACGTTTTTGTCATTGTGTCTCCTTAGCCTTCTCTGGTCTGTGGTGGTTCCTCAGACTCTCCCTCAATTGGATAACCTTGGCAGTTGCGAGAAGTACTGTTCACGTATTTTGTAAGATGCCCTCCTCTTGGAACGTGTCTAATGTGTTTCTCATGAGACTGGGGTCGTAGGTAGGGGGAGGAAGACCACAGAGGTCCACTGTCATTCTTACCACCAAGAGTATATACCATCCACTTGACCTCTTCTGTTGGCGTCGACCTTCATCGCCTGGCTGAGGTCCTGTCAGTCAGGTTTCTCCATCGTAAAGGGACTGTTTTCTTCTGGGGGTTATCTTTTTTTTTTTTTTTTTAACTTTTTAAAATGTTAATTTATTTTTGAGAGACAGAGCACGGGCGGGGGAGGAACAGAGAGAGGGAGACACAGAATCCGAAGCGGGCTCCAGGCTCTGAGCTGTCAGCACAGAGCCCAACGCGGGGCTCAAACCCACGAACCGTGAGATCATGACTTGAGCCGAAGTCAGACGCTTAACCAACTGAGCCACCCAGGCGCCCCTCTGGGGGTTATCGTTTTATCACTTACAATGAACATTCTTTCTAGGGAGGGAATCTTTCTCTGTTTGCACCGTATGAAATCCTACACCGAATCACAGCTGACAAGGGCTGGCTGCCTGGGCAGGTGACAGGTGTGATCACGCAGGACCTGCGCTTGGGGATTAATGCTCTGCTGTCACCATCTTAAAATTGTTAATAATGTCATCTTTGGATTCGTTTCGTAAGGGGAGGTTGATAGGACAACACGACACGCACGGGGGGCTTGGAACCTCAACCTTGGGGCACGTCCTGCCGCCTCCCCGTCTCCCCGGGATGGATGTTCTGCCAACTCCCCAGCCCTGCCCAGTGACTTTTGCCACCCCTCTGTCCCCGGCAGGGGCCTGCAGGTGGTGCAAGGGCGTGCACGTTTTGTAGCGTCTCAGGGTGGGGACCAAGTGGGGGCCATTGGCATCCTAGGCTGGCAGCACCACGATACATTCAGTGGGCAAGTGAGAGGGGGCGAGCCTCTTGTCCCCTCCCCACCCAGGTACCAGGTGCACTCCAGCGTGGAGGTTGCAGTTTCTCTGGGGTCACCGGTCCTCCGTGGATCGGGGCAGTGGGCCTACGAGGAGGAGTTTCCCTGCCCCTGCCCAGGGCACCCATGTTGGTCCCGTGACTGGCAGCCAGCAGGCCATGCACGCGTGGATGCCCAGTCATGGCAGGGCCCTGGACCCCCGTGAGGGTCTGCACTCCCCCCCCCCACTCCCCCCCCCCAGGTATCCTGACGCCTGAGCGAGCACAACATTCAGTAGCAAATAAAAACATGACAGGTCCGGAAAGGGAGGCCACAGAAGAAAGGAAAACGCTTTTTACGTCTTAAGTACTTTTAACAGCCCAGTTTCTCTCTTTTGAATAAAGGCCCGTATTTTCCTTTTGCACCAGGCACCACAGATTTGAGAGCCAGTCCTTCCCCCACGGCTCCTAGTGTCCCCACCCCACACTACACCCCAAGTGTCTCTGAGGAAATTCCCGTCTCTGCGGGATGGAAAGGGAAAGCCCTGGGAGAGGCATGCTGGCTCTGACTCGAGGCCATCCATGGGCCTGGGTGGTACAGCATTTCTAGGCCATTCTGGCTCAATGTCGTCAAGCAGTGGAAACCTGGGGAAACTGAGGCACAGTGAGGAAGAATGACTGAACGGACTTTGCACGCAAGCTTGCAAGCCAGGGTTGGACTAGGGGTTTCTGTCAGCTCAACGCAAAGTTGGCTGACGGCTGTGGAATACTCAGAGGACAGCCTGAGACAGAGAGAATGCTGGGCTAGGGGTCAGACGGAGCTGGGGTGAGGGCTCGGCTAGGCCCAGTCAGGCCAGTGCTCTTTCCTTGCCGAACCTTGATGTGCACATCTATTTAATGGGAGCGAAACCCGAAGTCCCTAGGACCAAGCTTAATCCAGATAATGCACGGATTTGCCCATTTCACCTTCACACTTGGGTATGTTTCGGTGCGTCCCCACCGTCTGTCCGGGGATGGGAACACCCAGAGGCCCCAAACCACGTCTGTTTAAGTCCCTCTGGGTCCTGGGTGGAGTAGATCCTGGCTTAACAAGAACCTTGAACAGGGAGGGAGGTGATGTTACTGCTCCCTCACCTGGAGCAGGCTTCTCTGTTTCAACTCCATAAACTGTGAAGGCGACAAAGCCCTTTCTGTATTTTGCGAGAGATACAGTTTGCAAATGATCTCATTACCCCCGCAGCCATGAGCAGAGTTATGTCGGGCCTTTCTAACAAGTGGCAGTAAAACATTTTATAGGCCCCTCTGCCCCCCTCCTTCCCCCACCGTGTAATTTGCTCTGTTTGGGGTTGAACTTGGTGTTTTCCCTCTTTCCCTTCTCTTTCTCCTTGCACTTTCTCTCATGTTAATTATATTAGTTGCCATGGAAACAGTGATGTCATTGGCACGGGAGCGCTCAATGACATCCAAAAGCACAGTTTATAGCATGGCTTGAAATTTATTCCATGGCTCGCAGCCTTGAGGGGGGTTATATGGCGATTATATCGCGGGCACCATCTGGGCGCGAGGGTGGGAAGGGGTGGAGAGTAGCTGGGCTGTGGGGTGCTTCCCACAGCCCCAGATATTGGGGGGCCGTTCCATTTGGACACCGTGGAGGACACCTTGGGTACCGTGAAGAACTGTCTCTTCTTGGCTTTTGCCAACACTCGCTACCTAACAGCGCCCCGCCCCACGTTTGTCCCCATTTTAGGATTTCAGAACCCTGCATGGGGCGGTCTCAAAAGTGCTTAACACAAGGGCGGGGTGTGTGTGTGCGCGCGCGCGCACCCGCTCGCACATGTGCTTGAAGCATCAAACCATGCTGTTAGTATGAAACTGTGATCTGCAGCGTGCAGCGCACGTTACTTCACACACACGGCTCGCATACACATGCACACACTTATTTGCCCATCTGTACTTCATTCTAGAAGGTGCAGTGGCATGCACATTACTGAGTTTTGTGCCAGAGCCCCCATCCTCCACAGCTCACTTCTGGAGCTGCAGGGACGGGGTGGGGAGCAGGGCCGTGCCCGGAGACAAAGCGGTTGCGGTCGTGGGGGGGGGGGGGGGGGGTCGGAGCGCCGCGTGCATACCCTTGCAGGGAGATGCGCCGGGTGTGGGCCTGGCGAGCTCGCCCCCGGGCTGGGCCTTCCGTTATTCGGTGGGAGGCCTCCGTGTCTCGATCTGACACCGAGCAGACGGGCCCCGAGGCGGGAGCCACTCGGCAGGGTCCCCTCTTCCTCCCTGGGGACCCGTGGACGTGTTTTTCAGTTCCTGTGCTAAGTATCACCTTGAGTTTGCCGAGGGAGCGCGGCAAACAGCGCGCAGAGCTAAAGGGGACCTGCAGGTGTTCCTCATCAATTCTGGAGCTCTTGTGTCTCCGATCAGAAGCATGAAGGGCTCTCTGGGAAGGCCCACTTGGAAGAGCAGGATAGGAGGCACTGTAGGGCGGAGGCCACCGGTTTGGGAATCAGGGGTGTCGCTCCAAACAGCGTCAATGCAACAGACAAATTATTCGCCTCAGAAGCGGAGTTCCGAGTTCGAGGTGGGAACTTCAGGCATCACCTGCCCTGGGGCCGCAAATAGTGACATCTGGCCTCTCGCGGCACCTCTGAGTCCTGCCTGTCTCTGTTTCGATTCCCCCTCCTGGTGCCCTCAAGACTGCCGGAGCGCCGGCTCCGCCTTCAACTCCACTTTGTTCCAAAAAAATGTCACGGGACCGCGTCCAAGTCACGTGCCCATCCACGAGCCAACAACGGTGGCCGGCGCGGCGTGGCTTCCTCTGATTGGCCAGACCTGGGCCACGCGGCCTCCCCTGGAGCCAGTAAGAGAGAGTGGCCGCAGCAAGCGGGCTGGGACCCTGAGAGCGGATTTGGAGCTGGGCTGGTGGAACCCGGGGCGGTCCCTGAGCTTCTTTCTGTCCCCGTGGTAGGCGTCCCCCCAGAAAGTACTTGTCCCGCTCCCATCAGAGCCTTCAGGGGTCATTAGGCCTCAACCTCGTCTGTCACGGGGACACCGAGATGAGTCAGCCATCGCCGTGCCCCGCCCTGCCCTCAGCCCCCGGCTAGCCCCGGGGGGTCACCACCAGAACCGCTGAAAAAAGATAGGAGCCTCCACTGGAGGAGCCCGAGGGCGCTCCAGGCCCTGAAGCAAGTGTGGAGTACAGATCAGATTGGACCCAAGTCCCGGGGAGAACGAGGAGGAGGAGGGTGGCGAGTGGAGAAAGGGGGCGAGGTGGACGCAGGAAGAGAGAAAGGCCTGTGCAAAAGCAGATGCGTGCAAGGGCACAGCTTAGGGAAACTGAGTCCCACATGCAATCGTAATAATAGCAGTAACAGACGCTCTGCTCTGGGCTAAGGGGTCCAGCTTTATGATGACCAGCTTTACCACGGGCCTATGAGACAGATGCTAGGAAAGTAGTCCCTGGCACTTAGGAAGTCCCATATAAAAATGTTTGCTATGGTAATAGTAATAGGGAGCCATGGATGATTTTAGCAAGGGAGAGAATAAGATTGAGGGATTTGGGTAAAAGGGAAGAGAGCAGAGATGGTTTAGAGCCACAGTGGTTCTCAACCAGGGGTGATTTATCCCCCAGGGGAACATTTGGCAATCTCTCCAGACGTTTTTGGTTGTCACAATTTGGAGGGAGAGGCGCTACAGTCATCCAGCGGGTAGAGGCCAGGGATAGTGTTAGATATCCTGCAGTGAGCAGGACAGTCCCCACCACCCCACCACAAAGAATTACCTAGCCCAGTGTCAATAGGTCTGAGGTGGAAAAATCTGGGTTTGGGTGAAATAGGGGGGCTGATGCAGAATATAATAGGGCTTGTCAGAGGAGGCTGTGAACAGGACAGTGGCCCTGGGCTGGCCAAAGTCTGGCAGAACTTCGCCCCCCACCAAATGGGTATCCTCCCTTCCCGATCTGCTAGCTGGTGGGGGTCCATGGCGCAGAAGGTGCTGGCGGGGAGAAGCGTGTCACCCAGAGATCTGCAGGCCCTGGCAGACGGCGGGCCACAGTGACGTGCCAGCTGCGTGCACCTCCGAATCAAAGACCCAGCAGGTTCCTCGCGTGGGGGCAGATGTCCTGTATCGATGTGCCACTTTGCCACTTGGAGCCCCCGGCCTGGAAACGCGGAAGCCTGGCCGCTCGCAGATCGCCAAGCCCAGGCCTCCGAGTCAGAAATGTTGATTTGTTTCAGTAACGTGAGCATGGGGGAGGGTGGGGCGGAAGAGAGGAAAGTGAGCAAGAGAGACAGTGAGTCAAAAACCATGAAGCTGACTGAGGCAGAGACTGGGAGAGACAGACACACTCAGCAGGAGAACCACCGAGAAAGCACAAACAACACAGAGAGGCTAATAATTACTAAGGGATGGAGCCCGAGATGGAAGGACACAAATTAAGAGCAGGGAAGAGACACGGAGAGAGAAAACCAGACCGAAGAGAGCCAGGTGGATTGAGATTAGCAAACAATAAAAATAAAAATAAATAAGATCGAGGAAGAGCAAAAGAAAGACTGAGTAGAAGACAAGACGGGGACAGTGAGCCAGAGAAATGCCTCCTCCCAAACCCCGTGGTCCAGAGCCCAGAAACTCTCCAAGGCTTTGCCGTATTTCAGCCATGAAACCGGGAAACTGGGGCAGCTTTCTCACTGCAGGTCCGGGACGAGCAAGCCTTGTTCGCATTATTGCTGGCATCCCCTGCGAACTGGACATTAGCCAACAGGAAATTCCTGGGAGAAATCTTTCCACTCAGAGTCTTTTAAAACTTTTTATTTATTTATTTTAATTCCCCCCCCCCCTTTTTTTTCCTCAAGGACGAACAAAAAAAGAGTGAGGTGGGAAAGGGGGAAGAAAGGAAAAAAGAAAAAGAAATGATCCACCTGGTATAAGAAAAACTTATCTGGCAACAGCCCCGGCCAGGCCAGGGGAAGCTCGGGATGCATTGTGTCCGCTGTGTCCATTCTTCCTCTGGAAGGATTTATGACCTCACACTCCCATGACATCACAATGCGTTGCCATGGCTCCTGCTTTATTATCGTAAACAGAGAGCTGTTCCTTGGGACACTGGCCGTCTGAGCAGGAGGGGGAGAAAGAAGGCTCTGTGTAATGTGTTTTCTTGGGAAGGCAGCTTGTTCGGAAGTCTGAAAAGCTGCGAAAATAGTTGTACACAGTTCTCTGCGTGTAGCCTCTGGACAAGGTTAGGACGGGGACAGAGGAATGAAGTCAGCTCTCCGCTGGAGGACCCTCGGGCTCTGTGTGTTCTCACCGCCAAAGAGCGGCTTCCTGGGTTTCCCTCACCGCTCAGATAAAGGTTTTCATTCATTCGCCAAAAATGCATTGAGCGCCTACTATGTGCTAGGCGCTGGCAGATTCTGGTTTCTAGATGGGTGAGACACAGGCCCAGGCCCTGCCGCTTGCAAAAACCCGGCAGAGAAGTCAATAGGAATGTGTGGAGTTGTAATCTGGGTTAGTGGTGCTGAAGGAAGCAAATAGGAAATGAGGATGAGAAGAATGGGGGAGGAAGCTACTTGGATGAGCAATCCAGGAGGGCCTCTCGGAGGAGGTGATGTTTTAGACAAGACCTGCAGGAAGAGAAGGGGTCGACGGTGAAGAGTGGGAGCAGGTGACAGGGCCCTAAGCGAGGACAGCCGCTCCAGGCTGTGACTGTCAACATTTAGGTTCCCACCAGGGGTGTCTTTCCCCACATTTTGTAGTATTTCTTTCTGGCCAACTGACTTCGTTGGGGGGGCTTGGAAAGAGGAGTCACTTTTGCTGAGTCCGAGTAAGCCTTCTGAACCCTGGCCACAACAGTGCCCGCCAGCTGCCATTTCCAGATGGCAGGGACGGGGGTCTCAGTCCGGAGCTTTGGTGAACACAAATTAGCCCGAAGCAGAAACACCTGTGGGACCCGAGCCTGCTCTCCCTGAGTCAGTTGTGCAGGGAGTAGGTGATACTCTTCAGCCACAGGAAGGGCAGAGGCAGGGAGGAGGGAGGGGAGCCTGTGGGACAGATGTGGGCACTGCCGGCTGGTCAGGAGACCAGGTGGGCAGGCAAGGAAGCCATCCTCCCCACCCCCCTCCCAGGAGGTGGACCTTGAGGGAGCTGGGACTCGACATACAACAGAACGAGAGCCACTAGATCGTCAGCCCGGCCGTGGATTCTGATGGGGACGCAGAGGCCCAGAGGTGGCACGGGAAGCTAGGTACAGAGTTCAGCCCCCACGTTACTGAGTGCCCTTGGGGATCTCACTTCCCGTCTCTGAGCCCCCACCCGCTCTGTAAAACAAGAAGAATGCACATAAGCACTTAGTGTGGCTGCAAGACAGTCGCTCTTGCCTACCCCCGCTTTCCGAAGGACGTGTTTCTGAAACCCTTCTAGGCGCCATGCTCCCAGCTTCTCGTACGTTTAGCTCATTTAACACTCCGGGAAGTCCTAAATGGCAGGTGTACCTGTCCCCATTGTGCAGGTAAGCAAACCGGGGCCAAGAGGGGTCGAATGACACGCCCAAGGTCCCAGGGTCAGATCCCAACCCTGCCTGACTTTTTCAAACAAAGCCCATGTTCTCGACCACTGAAGCTTGCCCTGCCAGGAGGCACAGCTACAGTGCGGGTGGGGGTAGGGGTGGGATGTGGCAGAGGGGAGGGCTGACGCCGTGGCTGCCCAAATGGTGGTGACCCTCTGACATGGAGCCAGGAAGGTGAGAACTCTGCAGAGCTGTGAGAGCCGGCCAGCTAGAGTGACGGCATACCAGAGACCCCCAGGACGGCAGGGAGGGGAGGCCATGGCAGACAAGAGAGAACCTTCTCTATAGGCTGAGCGATGCTTCCAGACGCAGGAATCTGATTTTTATGTAGGACACACACTTTGGGCTTCTCCAGAGCAGGGTAAACAAGGCTCAGTTCCCTACGAACTCAGCTGGGTCCAGCTGTTAATAGGAAGGGCATCTGTGTGGGACATCAGGGGACAGGGGGTGGACCATTAGACCGTGCATCCGGACTTTAGAGAAATGTCACCTTTAATGGATGCCTGGCCCTGGGCTAAGCACCTGACTGACCTTGCTTTATTCAATTCACCCATCTTGTCCTGGCTGTGTGTGCCCCTACATAGAAGTAGAATGTCTCTGGGCCTTATTTTCCTTTTATAAGAAACGAGAGGATCGATCTTAATCAGGGGTTGGTAAACTTTTTTCCGTAAAGGGTGAGACGGGAAATATTTTAGGCTTTGTGGGTCACATCACCTTTGTCGCAACTGCTCAACTCGGCCACGGTAGCATAAACACAGCCATAGACAGCATGTAAATGACAAATGAGCATGACTGTTCCAATAAAACTTTATTTACAAAAACAGGCGGTGGCACTTCACATCCCCTAGGATGACTCCAATCGAAAAGTCAGATTGGGGCGCCTGAGTGGCTCGGCGGGTTAAGCGTCCAGCGTTGGCTCAGGTCATGCTCTCTGGGTTCGTGGGTTCGAGCCCCACATCAGGCTCTGTGCTGACAGCTGGGCGCCTGCTTCAGATTCTGTGTCTCCCTCTCTCTTCGCCCCTCCCCCACTCATGCTCCGCCTCCCTCTGTCTCTCAAAAATAAATAAACTTTTAAAAAAATAACAGCTGGAAAGTCAAATAGTAACAAGTGTTGGTGAAGATAGGGAGAAACCGGAATTTCCATACGCTGCTAACGGGAACGCCAAACTGAATAGCTCTTTGGAAAACAGACTAGTAGGTCCTCACAGGGTTAAACGTAGAGTTGCCATGGGACCCAGCAATCCCAGTCGTATGTATCTGCCCAAGAGAACTGAAAACACGTGCCCACACAAAAGCTTGTACACGAATGGTCATAGCAGCATTATTCACAATAGGCAAAAAAGTGGAAACAACCCACACGTCCGTCCAGCCATAAGTGGATAAACAAAACGTGGTCTGTCCACGCCATGGGGTGTTATCCAGACGCGGGAAGGAATGCGGTACCGACACCTGCTAAAATGTGGACGAACCTTGAAGACATCAGGCTAAGTGAAAGAAGCCAGACACAAAAAAACCATAGGTTGTGTGGCTCCCTTTGTTGGATGTGTCCAGAATAAGCAAATCCGTAGAGACAGGAAGTGGATGGATGGTTAATTAGGGTTAAAGTGGGAAGATTCAAGGGTTGGGGGAAGGGGGTGTTGATAACTGAAGGATATGGGGTTTCTTTTTGAAATGATGAAAATGTTCTAAAGTTGATGGTGGTGATGGTTGCACAGATCTGTGACTATACTAAAAGCCATTGAAATGTACACTTTAAATGAATGAATGAATCCCAGGGCATATGAATCATACGTCGATAAAGCTTATTTTAAACATTTGTTTACTGAGAAAGCAAAAAAAAAAAAAAAAGCCTTGAGGGAAATTTCAGGGGTGAATAGAAGTGTTCCAATAATTGGTTTTCGGTGCCAGTTACGTGACTACCTATATTCACAAAAGCCTATCATATTTTACACTTAAAATGGGTGAACAAATTTACCTAACTTCTATCTCAATAAAGTTCTTAAAGAAGAAGGGAAAAATACGGGCAGGGGATTGGATTTGGCCCACAAGCCACGATTTGCTGACTGCTTGTCTAATGGTGATCAAATCAGGACTGTTTAGATCCCGAGTAGGCAGTAACCCAACTCAGGCTGGTTTAGGCAAAATGAGGAATCTGTTGATGCACAGAACTGAAAAGTCTAGAGGATATGTGGGCTTCAGGCACTGTTGGATCTAGGTGTGCAAATATCATGAGAACTCCATATTGCTTCCATTCTCAATTTCCATGAAATGGCTGCCAGCAGCTCCTGTCACATTTTCCCCGGTTCACATCCAGCAGAAAAGATTAAGTAGCCTTTTCCAAAAATCACTGTGTTCCAGTGGTTCTGACTGGGCCACATGCCCAGCGATCAGAGGAATGCAGTGTTCTGGTTGGCCAGTCCGAGTCACATGGCACCCCTGGACCCGGAGGATGCATTTAGTATCACCCAAAGCCCAAAGACGGTACAAGGGGTGCCAGGGAGAGGTGGTTTCCTGGAGAATTGGGGTGCAAGCAAGGGGCCCCCACAAAGAAATTTGAGAATATTTTTTTACACCGAATATTTTTGCTTAAGCAGTTCCAAACACCAAAGGAGTTAAATAAACATTGCTAGTCTGGTTCTGTCAAGGACAAATCGAAGCCCCCAAGAGGGAAGACAGCCCGCAGGTCATTGGGAAAGCAAACCCCGCCCCCTCCAGCCCCGGTTCACCTTTGCTCTCAGCATGCAGTTTAACTACCTGCAAGTCAAGACAGAGGGGTCATTTATTCAACAGAGGTTGTTGCAGTCAGCCACACACCCCGTGTCTGTAAAATTCTCCTAGATCAGGAAATGGAAAGGCCTGGAAATTAAGGGGCAGACGTAAGGGCTGCGTAGCAGAGCGTAGGCTGGCTCTCCAGTTCCGGGGGGCAGTGCCCACTGCTGAGATGAGCCAGGCCTCTGGGACGGCAGCAGAGCCTTGAAACGTCTTCTCTGATGCCCGCCGAGCTGCTGTCTTCACCTCCCCGGAAGGGGAAGCAGGGTCAGATCAAGAGGAAATTAGAGAGATGGGGGTGCCTGGGTGGCCAGTCGGTTAAGTGTCAGACTCTTGGTTTCGGCTGAGGTCATGATCTCGTGGCTCTTGGGTTTCAGCTCCGCACTGGGCCCCACGCTGACGGCACAGGGGATTCTCTCTCCCTCCCTCAGTCTCTGCTCCTCCCCCACTCATGCCCTCTCTCCTGTCTCTCTCTCTCTCCAATAAATAAAGTAAAAGGAAAAAGTTGTGAACAGCTAGTTTCTCTGAACCTCGGTTTCCAATGAAATTGAGACCATTTCACTGACTTGTCGCCCCTGCCAAGGCCTGATCGGACCCTGGTCCACTTCTGTACCTCGTGACCTCCCACGTTGCCTCCCCCACCCCCGATCTCCACTCCATCCTACCTGGCTCTTCTGTTCCTTGCATGTAACCTGCTTGCTCCCGCCTCTGAGCATTTACACATACTGCTCCCTCTGCCTGAAACACTCCTCCTCTCCCCGAATCTTCCCAAGGCTAGCACTTCTGGATCATTGAGCATCACCTCAGGGAGACCTTCCCTGACCCCTCGTGCCCCCTTGAGCCCCCATCCCAGGTCTCTCTCCCTCACACATCTGGTTTCACTTTCTCAGCAAAAGAGCTCAGCTCCAAGATGCTCAATGAGTGTTTATTTATTGTGCAGAAACAATTCTAGGACAAGTGGGGACAAGGTGCATGCTTGTCCCAAACACGAAGGAAGGCTCAGTGCCAGAAGCTGGGGCCCGGGCTTAGGGTGTCCAGTCTGTCCAGTGACAGCATGGCCTGATTTTCTTTCTTCTTGTTTCTTCCGATGGTTGGTTGGTTCTGAGCCCGTGTCTCCTCCCTCTTCTGCACCTTCCCCCAACACCCAGTAGGTCCTGCCCGCCGCCAGCCACGGTGGGCATAGGGTCCACACACCTCCCTTCAGTCCTTCCACAAGCCCTGCCAGCTCTTCCCTCTGCACCTCTGCAAACCAGACTCCCTCCCTCCCCTCCTTTCCCTGCTCATCCTCATCTGGACCCTGCTGTCCCTGCCGTTGGGTCCGTGCCTCTCCTCACCCAAGCACCATTCTTATATTGCCTATGGGCACCTTGCCTGGCTCCCTGTGTTCAGGCTGATCCTTTTGCCTCAACACCCTTCCCTGTTTCTCTGACTGGCTCCTGCCCACACTCCCCTTTAGAGTCAGCTCAGCACCACCCCTTTCCGGAAGATGCCCTGCCCCTGCTTTGGGGTGGCTTAGGAGTCTGTTCTGCCTCTCCACCTACTGGGGGCTGTAGCGGCCCTGTCCGCACTGGAGGGAGCGGCCTGCCCCCCGTCTCTCCCCAGCCAGACGTGAACACCTCGAGATCAGAAACGATGTCATCTGTCTCTGCTTTCCTGTGCTGAAGACTGCCTGGCACACAATAGGTGCTCATTAAATGCCTTATCGAATGAATGCAAGAATGCCGTGCAAGTATGCATGTGGGTGCTACGGGGGCAGGGGCTGTGTCCTGTGTCACCCGGGCCTAAGTGTCTGGCCTACGGTGAGCTCTCAATAAATGTTTCGGGAGTGAAGGAATGAAGAGATGAATGAATGAATGGTTCCCTGGAGGCCTGGGGAGGTTGCCTCCTCCATGAAGGGTGACCCTCTATCCCAGTTTGCCTGGGATGTGGGGCTCCCAGTGTGTAACGTGGGCAAGTCCCAGGCAAACCCGGAAGAGTCGGTCACCCTACCCTACACGCTGCCTTCATGGCACCTGTGAGACGTGACCCTAGTCAGGCTGCACCAGTCCCGTCTCTTGCTATTACCACGTATTTTGTGGGTTCCTAATCATTTCACACATTTGTGTCCAGCCTTCGAATTTTGCTAGAGGGCAGACACCGTCTTTCTTTGTGGCCCACGGTAACCATTCAGGGCTGGACAGAGATGGCCGTAGAAAGATCTCCATCCTCATGACGATCACCATTTATGAAGGCCCGTCTAAGCTCTGCACCTACGTTTTCTTCCTTAATTCTTCCAGTGATCACATGAGATAGGTATTTTCTTTCTCGTTTTATACATGAGGCTCTCAAAGCCCAGAAGGCCAGACCAACCCAAACTCGGGTCACGGGCACACCTAAGAAGGCACAGGATTTGAACCCAGGACTGTCGGAGGCCATAGCCCATGTGTGAGGAGAGGCAGCCCATCTCCAGCAGCCCAGGTCTGGTTCTGTGGGGTCTGGTGGCTTCCTGAGCCCCCCACCCTTAGCCCCTGGGTGCACAGCCAGACGAAAGCCCTCTCCCTCCCCCCCCCCCTGCCCCCCGCCAGCATAGAGCCCTGTCTTCCACCTGCTGGTGGAAGGACCTGAGTTCTGGAGAGCAGACAAGAGACAAGACTCCCAGGTGTGGAGAAAACGAGCTGCTGCCCAGCTCTGGAGATGTGACGGGACCAGGTTGGAGGGCCTGGAACCCTCTCCTACTGCTAACTGTCCTGCCGTCATCCCATCACACCCAGGAGCAGGCAGAATGGGGCCCCAAGGCCGGAGGTTGGAGTTGGCTGCTAGGGCTCCATAAGGGATGACTGCAAACTGGATGGCTGAAAACTACAGAAACTGTTCTCCCACGTCCTGGAGTCCAGGTGTCCAAAATCAGGGTGTTGGCCCGGTCGGTTCCTTCCAGAGGTTTTCGGGGGACGTCTCCTCCACGCCTCTCTCTTAGCTTCTGGTGGCTCCAGACCACCCTTGGGTTCCTGGGCTTATAGCCACCTCACTGCCATTCCTGCCTCTTTCTGGCTGTTCTCTCCATCTCTGCATCTCCCTTTCTTATCAGACACCAGTCGCTGGATTGAGCGCCCAGCCTGAAGACGGGATGACTTCATGTCAATAGCTTTACCTAATTACATCTGCCCATTTCCAAATAAGGTGACATTCAGAGGTTCCAGGCGGACACGAATCTGGGGACACCTGTTCAATCCTGTCCATCAGCTTGGGTCCTCCTGGCCTCTGCTGAAAACCTTCCCTGCTTTCCCGTGCCCTCCCCCTCCCCTGGGACACACCTGCAAGAGGCCGCCACACGCCTCCCTCCCTGCCCACCACCACCCCCCCCCTCCGCCCCGACCCTCCCAGGCTCCGTGACAAGCCGTGCGTGCTCGCGGGAGATGTGCAGGGAGACCACAGTTGCAGGATCCCAGTGTGAAAAGAAAGAAAGTGCTGACTTAAAACCTGAAGCCCTGACAGATGTAGCACTTTTTAACTCCGCGATGGGCCTGTTGGCACTTGTCAGATCCCAGCATGTTTGCTAATGTGCATTTTCATCAAAGGGATGAGCCTGCTCGGCTCAGGCTCCCGTGTTGGCCCCTCTTGGCTTCCACTTCCTTGGCTTGGTTGGTCCTGCCTGTGCTGGTCCCTCCACCCCTGCCTTTGGGCCCCGCCCTTTCCCCTCCCCTCCCCTTTCTCCCCCTCTGGGCCTGGGGCCTCGTCCCTAGTCTCTCCCCCCAGGGCCCCCACCGCGGCCCTCCGACCCCGCCTCCTCTCTACCCTTCCAGTTCAGAGAGCTAAAGGTCTGTGTAGCCATCAGTGGAAGGGACTGTGCTAGGAGGGAACAGACGGGGCTGTCTTCCCCCGCCGGTTGCTCTGTTCTCTGTCTCTCTTTCCCCTTCCTTCCCCTCCTCCCTCCTGGCACCTTCTCTCACTCCTGTCTTGCAGGCCAGTTCAACCAACTGTTCCCTGCTTTGTAGCAGACACCCGATTAGGTGCTGGGGACACAGACAGTGGTGAGACGAGGTCACTTTGTTGCCTCAGGCTCTGCGTGTGCCCTCTCTCTCTCCTTCTTCCTGTGTCACCCCTCCCTCACTCCTCCAGCAACCCCCCCCCACCAACTGTCCACTTCCTGCCATGCCCGGCCCCAGCCCCAGCGTCCCGTCTTCCACGGCCCCGCTGGCTTCTTCGCTGCTGGGGCCACGCCGGCCAGGTTGCGGGCCCGGAACAGCGGATGCGTGTGGACAGACAGACGATCCAAAAGGCCCTTGCGCCGCCGGCCCCTGGCCCAGAACTGCTGATCAGCCTGACGTATCTGACTGAACAGGAGCAGTTCTGAGAGGCCGCACGGCCCTGCGGGCGGCCGGGGAAGGCTGATGTGGGTGGACACATGATCCGGAGCAGAACGCAAAGTTCTCTGGCCCGGCTCTGAGCTGGGCTGGCTGATTGGAATGGACATGTGGGGTCACTGGTTGGCTGGACGCCGGGGGTGCCGAGGGAAAATCGAAGGCGGACGATGCCCAGGTGCTGGAAACCGTGGTAGAAAAGGAAGTCAGGAGTGGGGGCAGGACTGCGAGGGAGGTTTGCTTTTCTGAATCATGGGAGAGGCCAAGAGGAAGGCAGCTCTGGGTTCAAACTCTGGCTCTGTTCTCTGTGGCTGACCCCACCCCTCCCACATCCTCACTATGTATTCTACCCAAATGACACCTCCAGGCAGGGGACCCCCCATTCCCAGCGCCCAAGATTGGTTCACTGGTGGCCACGCGATCCAGTGACGGACAAGGAGACACGTAGGAAGGTCTGCTGGGGCTCCTGGGAAGCTGTCCTCACAGCTGAGGGGAGGCTGGATGGTCATTGTTGTGTCTGAATGGGATGCTGGGAATGCGGCTGATGGGGGCGAAGTCAACCCCAAGGATGTCAGATCAGGGACGGGAACGAGTCAGCTATGGGCTGCACGCTTACAATGTGCCTTCCTCGGGTTTCTCATCCTGTGAGATGATGGCTTTTCTTTAAAAAAAGTTGTTTTAAAGTTTATTTTTATTTATTTTGAGACAGGGAGCTGGAGAGCAAACGGGGGAGGGGCAGAGAGAGAGGGAGAGAGGGGGAGAATCCCAAGCAGCCTCCGTGCTGTCAGCGCAGAGCCCAGTGCGGAGCTCGAACCCACGAGCTGCGAGATCATGACCTGCGCCGAAGTCAAGAGTTGGCCACTTAACTGGCTGAGCCACCCAGGTGCCCTGATGATGACTTTTCTTATTGTTTAAGGCCATTGGAGCCCGTCTAAATTGTGTTATAACTGCAGCCTAAAGCATCCTGAATAGGCAAGCACAGTGCCTAATTTCTCCGAGCGTCCTTGGAGGTCATCATGCCTGTGCCCTGGGGTTGCCCTGGGAATTCATGAAACGATGCGTTCAGCACAGTGCCTGGCACGCAGGAAGCACTCGGCAAGCATCGCGTTTATTACTCACGTAGCAATACAATAGAGTTAATGCATTATTTACAGTCAGTTATATGTGGCATAATGTGATAATGGTTCTTGGTCCCTCTGGGGGTGGGAAAAGCCATGTGACTATTCTCACGGGCTGACCCCCTTTCTACCACCTCCTGGTACCTGTGTGGCCCCTCGTTTTGTCCGTGTCACCCACTGGCAGCTCACCCAGGCTGTCGGTGCTCCCGCAGGGCTGGTAAAACGCTACGTCCCTCTGGCAAAGCTGCCTGGACTCCTAGGGACGAGGCTCTCTCTCATGTCACACACAGCCATTCCCTCCCAGGCGCCCACAGGCCACCTGGAGGGGGGAGCTCGTGACACCAAAATCATCACCCGGCCCCTTTAGGATGGGTGCAGGCTGGAGCCACTCTTTCTCTCTGGCTCTTCCAATGTGATGGATTCTTTTGGGGAAGGGGTGTATATAACTCCCCCTGCACGCTGGCTGTCACAGGGCTTTCCCGCAACTCCTAAAGACGCGGTTCTGTGTTTGAGCCCCAGTGGCAGACAGAGGCTTACCTTGGCCATGCGTGAGAAGGAAAGAAAGAAAAAAACTATATTAGCAAAGATATGGAGGAATCGGAGCCCTTAGGCATTGCTGCTGGGGATGTCAAATGCGCAGCCGGGGTGGAAAACAGGAGAAAGTTCAATAGAGAATTGCCCTCTGACCCAGCAATCCAGTTTCCAGGTGTCTCTACCCAAGAGAGTTGAAAACGTGTCCACACAAAAACCTGTACGCAAATGTTCAGAGCATTATTTATAAAAGCCCGAAAGTGGAAACAACCCGACGTCCATCAGTGGATAAATGGATTGACGAAGGGCATATCCAGACATGGAATAGTACGTGGCAGTAAAAAGGAACAAAGTATTGTTACATGTTACCATGTGAATGAACCTCAGAAACATGAGGCTAAATGAAAGACGCCGGTCCCCAAAGGTCAAATATACTGTGATTCCATTTATTTGTGATGTCCAGAATCGGTAAATCCATAGGGACAGAAAGCACATTAGTGGTTGCCAGGGGCTGGTTGGAAGGAGGAAGGACACGGTGGGGGTGGCAGGGAGAGTTGATACATGAGTAACAGGTCCGGGGATTTCTTTTGGGGTAAACAAAATATTTTAGAAATGTAGATAGAGGTGGTGATTGCCCAAGATTATGAGTGTACTAAGTGTCACTGGATTGTACACTTTAACACAGTCAATTTTTTTTACTGTTTATTTACTAGTGAGAGACAGAGGGAGACAGAGCATGAGCGGGGAAGGGGTAGAGAGAGAGAGAGGGAGACCCAGAATCTGAAGCAGGCTCCAGGCTCCGAGCTGTCAGCCCAGAGCCCGACGCAGGGCTCGAACCCACGAACAGCGAGATCACGACCTGAGCTGAAGTCGGACGCTCCACCGACTGAGCCGCCTGGGCGCCCCAATGCAGATAATTTTTATGTCATGTGAATTTCACCTTGGCTTTTTATTTTTTTTTTTATTTTTTTTTTTAATTAATTAATTAATTTATTTATTTATTTTTTAATATATGAAATTTACTGTCAAATTGGTTTCCATACAACACCCAGTGCTCATCCCAAAAGTCACCTTGGCTTTTTAAAATATCAGTAAGCAGAAATGTTTAGGGGGCGGGCGGAGAGACGAGTGACATCCAACTCCAAATCCCAGAAATGCCCAAGCCCACCTCCTGCCTGGCCCCTGAACCCTCTCTATGGTATCAGTCAAGGGCAGAGCCTGGTGCATGGCATGAGCTGAACGAACGTTCGCTCTCCCCGCCCTCATCCCCTGCACCTGCTCCCTATATAAAGGGGAAAAAGAATTCTTCTAATCATCGTAACCGCCGCACTTGAACCTTTGGACTGAATCGTGCTGCCCTGAGGGAGGGTCTTGTTCACATTTGTGCCCTGGCCACACGCCTGCACTTTGGATTCTGCATCAACCCGGGCAGGAGAAAACCCCGCCCCGGCTCGGGCTCCAACGGCTGTAATTACGCGTTACGCTGGGTCTCCCTGCCCCTGTCTCCCTGCCCCTGTGTACACAGTCAGCATCATAATTAGCTGTTTATTAGGGTCTTTCAGGCCTGGCTGGGATTCCCCCAGATGCAGCGAGCTGCAGCGTCTCCGGGCTCTACCTCTCTCTCCCCACCTTTCTGGAAAGACCTGGTGGCCACCAGCCAGAGTTCCTACACGCTTCAGGAGAGACTCCTTCTCCAGCAGGCGTCCTTGAGGCTCCCTGGGCCGGAAGCTATCCTTGGGGTGTTGAAGGGAAGTGGGGGCAGGGCCAAGAGCTGTGGCCACCTCTCCGCCTCCTGGCAGGAGTGTGAGCACCTGCTACCTGCTGGGCATGGACCAGGAGGGAGGGAGACAGAAGGTATCTTAGATCCTGAACGTTTGTGCAGCTCATGCTATGCACCAGGCTCTGCCCTTGACTGACACCGCATCTTAGATCTGGAGGAGCTCGCGGTCTAGGGAAGGAGGAAGAAAGAGAAATAAGGGATTGCCCCCTTTAAGGTGCTGAGCAACAGCAGCCATGGAATTTTCGGGCCCCGGTGCAAAATGAAAATGTGGGGCCCCTTATGAAAATTATCAAGCATTTCAAGACGGTGACAGCAGAGCATTAACAAGAATTACCCTTCTGTTAAAATTGTTTTTATTGCATTGATTTATTTTTGAGAGACTGAGACACAGCACAAGATGGGGAGGGGCGGAGAGAGAAGGAGACACAGAATCCGAAGCGGGCTCCAGGCTCCGAGCTGTCAGCACAGAGCCTGACGTGGGGCTCGAACCCACAAACTGTGAGATCATGACCTGAGCCGAAGTCGGACGCTTAACCGACTGAGCCACCCAGACGACCCAACAAGATAACCCTTCTAAGTGCCAGGCTCTGTGTAACTGCCAAGGTCGGACCCCCCTGAAGCTGGCCCTGGCTGGGATTACTAACAGCAAACATGAACTGAGCATTCACTGTATGCCCTTGGCATTAGAACTCAGGGGTTAAGAATACACAGACTTCTGAGTCGGATTTCAGCTCTGCCTCCTATTCTGTCTGTGATCTTGGGCAAATTACGCAGTCTCTCTGTGCCTCCTTTTTTTCATCTGTAAAATGGGGGCAATACTAGAAAACAGTGCAGACCTGTGTCTGGCATGTAGTAACTACTTCTTAGGGATTCCTTGTTAATATTCTTCGGCATGGATGGACTCAGCTGACCCCACAGCCATCTAAGAGGTGGAGGTGATCACTATATCCATTTCTGGGGGGGGAAACCAAGGGATACATGGGTGGGCTAACTTAACCTCAGTCGCTCAGAGGCAAGGCTCAGATTCGAACTCCGATGGTCTAGCACCTGGGCTGCGGTCATGGTGTTGTCATCGGAGAGGGGGAAGAACAGGGTGAAGGAGGGCAGAGGGGAAGGCCTTGTGCCCCCTCTCGGGGACAGGGGAGGAAGAGCTCACCTTCCGCTGTGCGTGGCTCGGAGTCGGTGCTCAGTAAACGTATGTGGAACTGAAGCGCTGATTTTGTGGATGGGTCCACTTTGTGCCGGGCACTTTCCTAACACTTCATGCATATCTCGGCTGCGTTTGATCATTTCCGCTGTAGGTGGGGGCCTTAAACTGGGCGCCAGCGGAAGTCTCCCAGCTGGTACCACCTAGCCAGGATGTAGCAAGTCAGGGACTGCCCTCCTGGGTCTCTTGGATCCCAAACTCCCGGCTTCTTCTGGCCCAGCCTGCTCCCCTCCAGAAGCTCTGCCCAGAAACATGCATGGTTGGCGTCGCTGAGCCTGGGGGCCTTGGGTGGCCCTGATCCGGTCAACACCGCCCGTGCCATTCCTTTGGGCACATATATCCTCTCCTCTCTCGCCCCTGGTCACTGGCCGAGGCAGATAAGACAGTGAAACGGCCCCAGCGGTGTGCTCTCAGCGATGTTCGTTACCAGAGAGGGGCTCCTCTAGCCCCTCAGCTCCATTATCCTGTGCTTGTGGCCTCTGAATGGGAATCCCCCAAATTCAGGTGAACAGGGAAAACAGACGTGTAGCTGAGCCCTTGGCAAAGTGCGCCAGAGATCTCCGGGGAGGGACTGTCGTTGTGAAAACTCCAGAACCTGGCCTTGCCTTGGGAGAAGGCTGGACGTGAATGGGGACGGAGGTGGTGACTTCAGTGGAAGCTGCTGATCAATGCCAGATGCCAGGCGGCCTGTGGGACACAGAGCGGTTCCCTGTCACACGTGTGCCACCAGAGGGAGACCAGAAAGGGGCAAAAGTCAGCTCTCTGTGTCAGGGATTTCCAGGGAGAGTCCTGCCCCCAAAGTGGATAGTTTTTTCCTCTTTAGGGGCATCCATGCACACACCAGAATCTCCTTCTCCCTTTGAAAAAAAAAAATTCAGGGGCACCTCGGTGACTCAGTTGGTTAAGCCTCTGACTCTTGATTTCCGCTCAGGTCGTGATCTCATGGTTCGTGAGACCGAGCCCCGCATCGGGCTCCATGCTGACAGTGTGGAGCCTGCTTGGGATTCTCTCTCTCTCTCCCTCTCTCTCTGTCCCTCCCCCACTCATGCATCTCTCTCTCTCTTTCTCAAAATAAATAAATAAACTTAAAAAATTCTTTTTTATTTAAAAATAACATCAGACTTACAGAGAAGTTGCAAGAACAGTACAAAGAATTCCCACACACTCCCTACCCAGATTCCCCAAATGTGAATGCTTTGGCCACCTGCGTTTCACCCTGGTCCCTTTCTCTCTCTGTAGATACGGACATGTAGAAGAGAAAATGTGTACGTTCTTTTTTCAGAGCTGTTCCCCAGTAAGGTGCAAACGTAGCACATCTTTCTTTCTAAAATTTTTGTTAATGTTTTTATTTATGTTTGAGAGAGAGAGAGAGACAGAGCACCAGCTGGGGAGGGGGAGGGGCAGAGAGAGAGGGAGACACAGAACCCGAAGCAGGCTCCAGGCTCTGAGCTGTCAGCACAGAGCTCGACGCAGGGCTTGAACTCATGAGCTGTGAGATCACAAACTTGAGCCGAAGTCGGACGCTTAACTGACTGAGCCACCCAGGCATCCCTGCACCACGACAGTCCTATTATCTGATCTGCAGACTTTCTCCAGGTCTCATCATTTGTCCCTACAACGTCCTTTATAAACAAAAGAAAACTCTGGGTCACAGATGGCATTCAGCCGTCGTGTCTCTTTAGCTTCTTATAATCTAGAACATTTCCTTGGTCTTTCTTTGTCTTTCAGGACATTGACTTTTTTTTTTTTTTCAGAGAACGGGTCTGTTATTTTATAGAATGTCCCTCAGCCTGGGTTTGTCCGATGTTTCTTTGTGATTGTGTTCAGGTTATGTACATTCAGCTGGACCGTGGCAGAAACGTGTTTCATGCTTCCCAACGCATCCTGATCAGATGGCTGGTGTATACCGTCATTTTGCCCATTCTGGTGATGCTGTCTTTGATCGCTGCATTGAGGGACCCTGCAATATTTTAAAATGAAAAGCAAACGGACACTTAGAGAAGCCTGAATTCTAGTATACCGTCTCCCACCTCGCAGATCAAAAGCCGCAGATACCCCCTCCCCCAAATTTTCGCTCACACGAAGAAAGTCGACGTATTTGTTATCTCTTGCTGTGTAACAAACTACCCCAAACCACAGTGGCTTGAAAGAGTAACCATTTTATTGGTCCTGATTCTGTGGGTCGGGAATTCAGGTCGGCAGGGGGACCCCAGTCCGGCAGTTCTTTGGTCTCACAGAGCGCTGGCTGGACTCACATGTGTGGCTGTGCCCTGCCCGGGACCTTGGCTGGGGCTGCAGAATCCAAGATGGCTCCCACTCCCATGTCTGGTAGTTGGTGTTGGCCACCAGCAGGGGTGTTTGGTTTTCCTCCGCGTGGCCTTTCCAGCAAGATTGCTTGGGCTTCTTTACACGGTGGCTGAGTGTCAGGAAAGTGGAAAAAAAAAAAAAAAAAAGAGGAAGCTGCAAGACCTCTTGGGGCCGAAGCCTAGAAGTTGACCAGCCTCGGTTTGGCCTTGTTCAGGGCAAGGCAGAGGGCCAGCCCAAACTCAAGCACAGGATATGGAACCCGGGCTTTGGATGGGAACAGGGGCAGCATTCGTTGCAAAAGAGCACGTGAGATAGGAATAATTTCCTCAGCCGTCTTCGGAAGCAGCATAGCCCAGGTGGGGATCGAGCGCACCAAGCCTACCTGCTTACTTGCCCAGAACGTGCGAGAGAGCTGAAAGGAAGAGCTGGGCAAGCCGCCTTTCCCAAAGGAATAGCCGTCCCTGTGCTTGGAATGTTTCCTTCTTACTCTCCTTTTTAATTCGGTGCAATTCCCAAAAGCCTTTTCTAGGTGCCTACTATGTGGTGGTATTTATTGAGGACCTACTATGTATGTGGGGCTCAGTGCTGAGGATAGGGGGAATGAAAGTGAGTTGGTCCTTGCCCTCTGGGAACTCACTGCCTACAGATAAAAGTGACCTATACGCAAAGCTTTGCAGGTCATTGTCACGGGAGCAGATGTGCTGGGGGTGGAATGCAGAAGAAGGATGGGGGGTGGGCACTAGGGAAGGGACATGGACAGACGGGGACAGTGCCGGAGCCGACTCCTAAAGGGGCAGATGGGCAAGCCAGGCAGAGGGGACAGCCTAGGGTAGGCGGTGGGTGCCTTGGGAACTACCCCCTGCTGGGAATGCTTATCCACAAGGTGCGGTGGGGCACAGAGAGAGTGCAAGACGGTAAGACCTGGGGGCAGCCACGAGCTAGAACTGTACAGCCCACCGATGTGGTGCTTCTCGTCTTCTTCTCTTTCTCCCCCAAGACAGATCTTTAGTCTCTGACTGGACTCCGTAGGATCCCACTGAACCCAGACGTGCAAAGGTGGGGAGGAGGACTTTGTAGAGAAATGCAATTTGAGAGCTAGGTCCATGAAGGAGCCACGCAGGGACCTGTAATTTACACGGCTTACGTATTCTTTTACGCGTGCACAAACGGTCCTAAGGGAGGTCGCAGTTTTAAATTTTTTTTAAGAGTTTTCATTTATTTGTTGAGAAAGAGAAAGAGCACAAGCAAGGGAGGGGCAGAGAGAATGCTTAGCAGACTCCCCTTTTTGCAGAGCCCAGTGTGGGGCTCGAACCCACGAACCATGAGATCATACCTGAGCCAAAGTGGGACACTTAACCAACTGAGCCGCCCGTGGGCCCCGGAGGTCGCAGTTTTACAAGGAGTTTATTCTTGAGGATCTTTACATCACTTAAAACTCAAACAATCCAAGCAACCCCCTGAAAGGGGATGGGGAGCATGTCTCTTTATCCATTAAAATGTCACGAACGCAGGGCAATTGTTTACCACCATTTAAATTTCACTCGGGCCCCACTTGGTTCTGAAATGATACAATTACAGATGTCCTTTTTAAAACGGGAGAGATTTGCATTCTTCCACATTTTGCACCTAAAAGGAGGCTTTGTTTCGTACATCTTTTTATACTGAGCTACTTCAAATTTGCAGTTCTCTCTTTTTTTCGTGTCTCTCTCCCACGTGAGACCCAAACGCAGAAAGGGAGCCCCTCTCTGGAGCTCAGACACGTGGGCTGATCTTCCAGTTCTGGCCGAGAACTTGGGTGTCGGAGTCCCTACCACTTTCCGGCTTTCTGACCCTGAGCGATGCACATTGTGGTCGATCTGAGCCTCAGTTTGCTCATCTGCAAAAAAGTGGTGACTAACAGCCACCCTCAGTTAGAAATAACAGGTAACAAGGTTCTCAGCATGTGACCTGTCTCGGGGTAAATGCTCAGTAACAGGTGGCCATCAGGACACAACGATGACGACATCACCTTGCCCTCGGTGCCTTACTTATCTGTTTACGGTTGGTGTTCCAGCCAGACTGTTTGTCCCCCGAGGGCAGGGCCTGTCTTTCTTCCAGTCCCAGCCCTGCACACAGAACAGACCCAGTGAAAACGAGGGACGTCCGCTGGACCCCACGCCACACCCCCGCGCGCTGGGGAATTTGGTACACCCTTGGGGATGTTAACTTTCATCCTTCTGATTTCAGTCCCAGGAGCTTCCCCGCTATGTCTCCAGGGGGGACGTAAGTGAGCCCCCACCTCCTCCCTTCCGCACTTCTCTGCGCCCCACCCTTCCGCTCCAGGGTAAATGGAATATGCTGGTAAAAGTCATTGACCGGTTTACCTGAGGCTCGGGGACCAAGGGGGCAGATTTGCATTTTAAAAGACCTCTGAGGAAGCAGGGCGGCGCGAAACGCGGGGAAAGTGCTCTCTGATGCTAATGCTAAGGAGGGCAATGTGGAGACCGAGGCCAACTTTCCAGGGACTTTGGGAAGTGAGAAGAATCACCTGCTTGCTCTCCCTACCGGGGACTGGTGCTGGCATCCTCATGGTTGGTTTCATGGTTGTCATCCTCATGGGAGGGTGACAGAGACCAGACCTACTAGGTCTCTGACCCTGTATCTTGCCAAATCCCCCCCCCCCGCCCCGCCCGCCCCCCTCCCCCAGCGGTAGACATTACTGGGACCTCCATTTTGGAGGTTAGGAAACTCCTGCTCAGAGGGGTTAAGTGACTGGAGGGACGACACACAGCTTACAGGCCACAGAGCTGGGATCCAGACGTGTGCCGCACCGCACCGAGGCCGGTGTTCTTTCTCGAATCTCTCCCTCGGGCAGAGGCTGGGAGGCCAACTCAGAGGAATGGAATGTCTGACATTCGTGGACCTCTCTGACTCCCCCAGCAGCCCCCTGGGAGATCTTGACTCAGTCCCCTCAGCCTCGCTGCCCCCAGCCTGCCTGCCTCCTCCCCAAATCCGCCAGATGTCTCGGTAGCCACTGACCATACTTCCTCACTGCACATACTCCTTTCCGTGCTTTGGCACACTCTGTGCCTGAGTCTGATGTTCCCTTCCCCCACCCTCTGTGCCTTGAAAATTCCTTCACTCCCTAATGATCCAGCTCACATGCCTCCCTGGCCCTATGAACGTAACTCATATCCTTATTTTTTTTCGCCCATAAAGTAAGGCTGACACATACCATTGTACAGGTTGCACACTGCACAGTGCTTGAGGCACCATTTGCCTAGTCCACCATAGCACAGATGTTTCTTCTTCTTTTTTTAATGCTTATTTATTTATTTTGAGGGGGGTGTGCAGAAAGAGAGGGAAAGAGAGAATCCCGAGCAGCCTCCACACTGTCAGCGCAGAGCCCACAGTAGGGCTCGATCTCATGAACTGTGAGGTCATGACCTGAGCCCAAACCAAGAGTCTAACGCTTAATCGACTGAAGCCACTCAGGTGCCCCTAGATGCTTCTTTGTTGGAATTGTATCTGTTTCCGACTACAAGCTTGGGGCTGGGGATGAATGAATGAATGAATGAAGAAACAAATCCTGTAAGATATGACTATAACATAAAAAGACCACAAACACCCCAGATCTTGCCCTTCCAAAAAGGTGTTTCCCCTGCCATAATCGGCCCTTCGCTTATTCCCACCAGGCCACCGGTGCTCAGAGCACTATCGGAAGTCCTCTCTGGGGATTTCCTTCAGAGCCAGGTTCCAAGCCACACAAGTAACCCCTGCTCATTATTTTGCAATCATGGGTCTTTATCACCCAAAGCAATCCCAGTCAGCTTCATCTTTGACCTTGCTCATCAGACCTGGCTCCATTTAGCTTTGGGCTCTGTCCAGAAATCAAGTCCAGTCTCCAAGAAGGAAGACCTGCCGCCACGGAGGACGGTCCGAGGGAGCTGCCAAGGCGTCAAAGGCTAGGCAGCAGCTGGTGCCCAAAACGTGCCGTGCCCAGCAGCCTGGCTGGCCTCCCAGAGGCCTCCTTTGAAGGATCACGCTTACTTCATTATGTATGTTCGGGTGTGTTGATTTTCAAAAATTCGATTGAGCGTTGGTTTACCGAGCGTTCGCTAGGTGCCATGTTTTTAGAAATATTATCTCATTTAATCCTCACAATCGCGGGATGGATCTAACTCTCCCCATTGTACGGATGCAAAAGTTGAGGCTCCGAGAGGTGAGGGGGCTGTCCCTGGTGCCTTATTGGCTCACTGAGGGGCTGAGTCTCGGACCCAGATCTGTCAGCATTCAAAACTGATGTGTTTTTTACTACAAGTACCACATTGCCTGTTCCCTCCCTCCCCCACCCCCACCCCACCCCCACTTCAGATACAGCTTCTTGTGATGTTTCACTACCCTAGGAATAGACATCTGGGTTACCTGTCATTCGCCCCTAACGGGGTGCCGTTCGCCCCTCATCATGCTGGGTTTCGTCATGTTCTAGAACAAGGGTCAGCAATCAATCTACAGCCCTCGGGACAGATCTGGACAGATGCCTGCTTTTGTAAATAAAGTTTTATTGGAACACAGCCACCCCCATTTGTTTACAAAATGTCTACAGCTCTGCCTATGCTCTAACAGCAGAGATGAGGAGCTGTGGCCATATGACCCCAAAGCAAAAAATATTTGCTCTCTGACCATTTACCAAAAACATTTGCAACCCCAGTTCTAGAAGAGGCGGGACGTTTTTCTGACTTCCCAGCCTCCGAACCTCCTCCTTGTAATTGAGGAACTTGCCCTCCAGTGAAGCAAAGCTCACTGCTGGCTACAGAGGCCGGAGGTACAGACAGCTACCCACTATAATGGGCTGAACGGTGGCCCTGGAAAGATATGCCCATGTCCTAAACCCCAGAACCTGTGAATGTGACCTTACTCGGTAAAAGAATCTTTGCTGGTGTGATTAAGTTAAGGATCTCAAGGTGAGCTCTCCCTGGATGATCCAGATGGGCCCTAAATCCAGTAAGTGTTTCTATAAGAGACACACATAGGAGAGACACAGAGGAAGAGAAGAGGAGAAGGCCGAGTGAAGACAGAGAGATTGGAGTGGCTGTAAGAAGAATCCCTTCCTTCCTAGAACCTTCAGAGGAAGGGCAGCCCTGCCGCCACTTCGATTTTGAACTTCAGGCCCCCCGAACTACAAGTCAATTTCCGTCGTTTTAAACCACCAGGTTGCTGGTAATTTGTTATCGCTGCTACAGGGAACAAATACGGACGCCCTTTCTCCCTCGCGGCTGGGGCACAGACATGTGACTGTGCTCTACCAATCACATGCAACTTCCTAGATGAAGTGGGAAGCTATTGGTTGGAGGGAACCAGACCTACACCCTCACTTGCCTTCGTGCTCGCGAGGGTGGGGGCGGCTGGCAGGTGGCTTGCAGGGATGCCAGTGTCTAAGCTTTAGTGGCGTTGGCCGGTGGCCAGAATTGTTGGTGACGATGGAGCCTATTTCTGGATCTGTGCCAGAGGGGACAGCGGCAGCGTCTTCACTATCGGATTGTTTCTGGGGTGATTTCGGGGCATAACTCCTGGCTACACAGACTCCCAAGTCAGACTTGCCAACTGGAAATTCCGCAAGCTCCGCCCTATCTTTTGGGTACATTTGTTTGCTGATAAAATCAAACAGTGGCTGTTGTCCTCGGGGACGTGCTGAAGCCAGCTCATGTCAGCCCAGGAGTACCAGTTGTCCACCGCCCTTTCTGGATCCTCATTCTTGTGATGTCATGTGGGTGCCTTAAACATCAGCCACCACGGGCATATTTACACCACGGAAATTGGCCTGTGCAATAAACCAGAGTTCTCTGTTTCTGGAGAGTTGATTTATCAGCAAACCACAGGTTGTTTCCAACTAAAACTCTGATGGACGGCCATTGAATATCTCATTTCATCCCCGTCTCTAGCTGGGAAGAACGATTCGATAATCATCTTTCTACAGTGAGGAATCTAAAAGAGATGAAACGATTCTTCAAAGTCATACATCTATGGGGTGATAAATTCGGGACCCGAACCTCTGATTTCACATTCAAAATAAAGCAAATGACCCAGCTTTTTTTCCCCCTTGAAAAGCGAAGATTTAAAGACAAAACTCCACCCAAAAGCCAACAGGCTCCCAAACAAAAGCCATGCAGACCTCCACAGTACCCGAGGGGACACCGTCTGGCCTAAACTCATCCAAATCACCCCGTGTCTTGCCCAAGGGGGATTCCTCTTGGCAGAGAGTTGGCAGGTCAGAGCTCGGGTTCAGGGGCACTTAGATTGGAGCTGGAGCACAGCCTCCTTTGCAGTTAAAACCCCCTTCGTGCTGTCAGTGTAGAAAGAGACAGCCTTCCACATTTGGAGGGCAATAGATTGCAGGTACAATTAACAGGCTTGAGGGAGGCAGACAGTCTCACCTTGATGCTTTTCAGCGTCCAAAGCTTGTGCTGTGGACGCTGACAGATTTGCCATTAGCAGGACACATCGAGAGCCTCTGCGCCTCATCTCCAGGAGAGAGATTTATAATGTCTACACAGCTGTTTAGGTGCGGCTGCAGCCAGATACCATGGTCTGGGAGGTGAGGCCTCCTGTCTGAAGACAGCCTCACTCCTGCCCGCTCGACCTGGAAGCCTGGACCTTGGGAACAATGGAAAGAGCCCTGTGGATGTTCCCCTGCTGGGATCACACCGTTCTGCCCCCTTTGTCTTCCCCTGGACAGACGCTTTCGCTTGTGGGGAATGCCATTTCCTGGCCTCTGCCCGGAAAACAAGCAGGTGCACCGGGGAACGCAGCAGCAACAGGGACAGGAGGTTTCATGTGCGTCCATGCTCATGCTCCAGGGCCCCCGGGAGGTGTAGGGGGCACTGATGTGTGTCGGGTTGGAAACACCTGGAACCAGAGCTTTACAGCAGCTGCAGGGGGTGGACAGATCCAAGACGGATTTCCACAGTAAGAAAGATAAAGACTTCTGTTTCGTGAGACCTCCTATCTATTCTGTGTACACGCGCTCAAATCCTGACAACAGCCCTGTCGGGCATGCATGATGCCCTCATTCTTCCGATGAGGAATCAGAGGCCTGGAGAGGTTAAGAAGCAGCCCCAAGCGGTGCCTCAGTGGCTTAGTCGGCTAAGCGTCCCACTCTTGACTTTGGCTCAGGTCGTGATCTCATGGCTTGTGAGATTGAGCCCCGCCTCAGGCTCTGTGCTGATAGCGTGGAGGCTGTTTGGGATTCTCTCTCCCTCTCTCTCTGTCTCCACCCCTCCCCAATCACACACACACACACACACACACACACACTCTCTCTCAAAAATAAATATTAAAAAAAACTTCCCAAAAAAAAGAAAAAAAGAAGCAGACCCAACGTCCATAACCCATTAGTGACAAAGCCAGGATTTGATCCCAGGACTTTATGACTCTAACGCTTGGTTGTTGGACAGAGTTCAGTAGGGACCCCCCGCATACACACAGATTCACGTCCATGCCGAACCTATGGATGTGACCTTATCTGGAAATAGAGTATTTGCAGATGTAACTACTTAAGAGGGGCTCATACTGGTGTAGGATGGGTCCTCATCCGATCTGGTGCGCTTCCGTGAAGAGGGCAGTTTGGACCCAGAAACCAGACACACATGGGGATTCGCGGAAGGGGCAATGACGGCAGGGATTGGAGCGATGCAGCCATAATCCCCAGAAGGCCAGCAACTGCCGGCCACCAGAAGCTAGAAGAGGAAGGATCGTCCTCTTGAGACTTTGGGGGAATCATGGCCCTGCTGATGTCTTGATTTCAGACTCCTGGCTTCCACAGCTGTGAGACAATGCATTTCTGTTGTTTTAAAACGTCCAGTTTGGGGGCGCCTGGGTGGCCCTGTCAGTTAAGTCACCTACTCTTAGTTTTGACTCAGGTCACGGTCTCACAGTTTGTGCGTTCAAGCCCCGCGTCGGCCTCCAAGCTGACGGTGTGGATCCTGTTTGGGATTCTCTCTCTCTCTCTCTCTCTCTCTCTCTCTCTCTCTCCCTCCCTCTCTGCCTCTCTCTCCTGGCTCTGTCTCTCAAAATAAATAAACTTCAAAATTAATTTAAAACAAAACACCCGGTTTGTGGTGTTTTTGTGACAGCAGTCCTAGGAGACTAACACAGGTACTTTGGCAAGACGGAGTTTCGTGCCGGGGGCCCTGGGAGAGGCCGGGGAGGTTGCTCACACCGCATGCCCTGTCCTGTGTTGTCCCAACTCCACCCGTACTCATCTCTCTGCCACGACCAAACCTAGGGAGCTCTGGGACCAGGCTGCTTCCTGGCCCCTGACGAGAGAGAAACCAGAGGCCAAAGTGACCAGTCCCTTCCCCTCCCACTTCTTTTCCTCAGGAATCTGTCCCCAGCTCGCCCTTCAGGCCTTCAGGCAAAGGTACTGTGTGTACAGAGGGCGGGAAAAAAGGCTCCTTCCTGTCAGTGAATCACGCCGACAGTTTCTTTCTAGCTGGTGGCTCGGTGGCCCTTGTGTCCACGTTGTGTGATGCTGGGGCAGTTTTGCCTCAGAGAGACCAGGCCGCCCCATGAGGCCCCTGGGCTTCTGAGGAGCAAGGCCGCCCTTCGGTATTCCGTGTCCAGACACACCCTCGCGGCCGACAGCTCAGAGACGTTTTTCTTTTTCTGTTTTTCTGTTTGGGATTGGAGACGCCTCTGCCGTTGCCCTGTGTCTCCAGGGACGGCCACAGCAGTTCCCTCAAGACTCTGTGGTTGGGTCCGCCCTCCCAGGAGGCCGGCCTGCCAGGGAAGCTTCTGAGAAGGAGCGTGTCACCCTGTTTGAGCGAGTGTCTCTCGGGAGAGGCATGAGGATCAGATCGCGCTATCACTGTTCAGCTGCACCCTGCTCTCACTGGACGGTAGCCTTGTTCCCTTTTCCCAGTGAGTTCCCAGGAGCTGGCACAGAACAGGTTCTTTGTGTTCGTGGACTGAACAAACCCTGGATTCACTGTAGAGAATCGTTTTGATTGTGTCAAACCAGTCCATTCACTGACTGAATGGTTTCCACCAACAAAGCCGCCATTTTGGACTTCCTACTTGGTGCCCGTGGTCTGATATTTGTCACCCCGTGAGAGTGTACGACTACAGATGAGGTGACTGAGGCTCGGAACGGCAGCATCATTCGCTCAGGCTCACACAGCTGAGACACATCAGAGGTGGCATTTGAACCCCAGTCTGCAGAACTCTGGGGTTCCCTCCATACCCAGTGCCTTTCCAGGACCTACTCCCCCCACGCCAAATCATCTCTTTGGGGACTGTGGACACACAGCCTTAGTCTAGTTCTTTCAAGAGAGTAAGTGCAAAAACAGCCCATCCTGAAGTCAAACCTCTTTATACTGGGTTCCTCAGAACCTCTTCAGCCCAC
Organism: Neofelis nebulosa; assembly: GCF_028018385.1. Classification (NCBI taxonomy): domain Eukaryota; kingdom Metazoa; phylum Chordata; class Mammalia; order Carnivora; family Felidae; genus Neofelis; species Neofelis nebulosa. Next base: position 82,376,253 of record NC_080792.1, read on the forward strand.
ATGACTGAGGTTCCTCAAGAAGCCAGCGGACAGTGACCTCCTACCGGGAAATCTTGTTCCTGCGAAGTTGACCGCACCCCTCAACAACACTGCACTGGGGGGCCCAGGAGGGTGGGGTGATTTTTCCTGGCCCCCTCAAATCTCTGAGCTTTCAGAGTCTCAGGATCTCCATTGCCAGGGAAAGAGTCTGTTCTTGGGGAAGATGATGATGATGACCATGATATGATAACTCTGACGATGAACACGGTCTGGGCCGTACACTGCGCTGAACTTTCCTACATCTGTTTAGGCCTCAAGTAATCTCCCTCCGCAGATGGACACCGTCCCCATTTCACAGGCAAGGAAACTAAGTTCACTCGCACAGGCCCAAGACCCCATTCTGAGCGATAGGCTGCCTCTTAACTCCATGACACTCTGCTACCTTCAGACAGAGCCACCACAGAAGGTCTTCCGGAGTGTTCTGACGGGTAACCTACCTCCTCAGCCTGCAGGGTTTGCCCTGGAGACGTCAACAGGAGACTCAATTTACTTCTGTCCAGAGCCCAGCAGGGCCTCCTTGTGCCGTGGCTTCCAGGTAAGTGGGACCCAGCGTGAGGCCCAGCTCTCTATGACCCCTGGGGTCACCGAGGCAGGGAGGCTCCAGCCTCCCTTTGACTCCTCAGTGGAGTTCCCTCAAGTCACCCCAGTTTTCCTCTGTTTAAAAGGAGACTAATCATAGCGAAGCAGTTTGAAGCCGTGGTCTGAAAAGCATCATTATTACTTGCCTGAGGATCTTGGCATCTCAGGGCCTCGGGAGAAGAAAGAAAGAAACCCACATTGATTTCTAATGCAAATTGGGTCTGAAGAGGGTCGCTGGGCTCTCTGGAGTTCCCAGTCACCCACAGAGGAGGGCACACCCCAGGGGGGACTGTTGCCTCGGGCAAAGAATTTCCTCTCATCAAGACAAAACCCAGACTGCCCGCCCCTAGCATCCTTCTGGAATGTGGCTCCAGTCAAAGCAGAATTCCCGAATCTGGGATCATCTGGCCGCTTTTCTCTCCCTCCTCCTCACCACCCCCCCCCCCCCCCGCTTCCCTTCCACCACCTCTCCCCATCGTGTGCATGCTCACGTGTGCACGCACACACACGTGCACACGTGCGCCCAACATGCTCATGTGTGTGTGCGCGCACACAGTTCTCACACGCACGCACAAAACAGATTTACAGACACTCGCATACGCACACACACATCCACGCAGGGACGCTCGTGCAACCTCAGGACACGTGTGCGCACACGGTGCTCACACTCCCCCGTGTGTACCCTTCCCTGGTAGCACCCATTTCCTTGTCGTTTTCTTCGTGGCTTTGCCCGCCCATCAACCCCTCTCTCCAGGCCCTGGGATCCTCCGTCCAGATGTCAGAATATCTCGTGTCTGACACACACACAGAGCAAATGCACCCCGGGTTCGATGTCAGAATATCTCGTGTCTGACACACACACAGAGCAAATGCACCCCGGGTTCGATGGAAATTTGCTTCTTGTAAGGGGCCTGTCAACTTCATCCTGCTGGAAGACAAAGGGAAGGAAGTGAATTCTGGAAGGCCTTCCTAGTCCCTGGCACCGGGCAAAGGCGTCTTGCCCTCCATACCACCCTGAGAGATGAAGATTATCTGTCCCAGGCCTTGGATGACGAAGTCAAGGCGCAGAGAAGCCCAGGGACTCATCTCTGTCGGATCAGTTCTTTCAAAACATATTTATTGAGCGGCTACTACGTGCCAGGCCCTGTTCTGGTAGCAGGGGAGGCGACGCCGAATGGAGCACAGAAGTCGGCCCTGCGTGTTCGTTCACTAGGCTAGTGAGTGGGGCAGGCGGGAGTCCCCCTGTGGTTCTTCTGACTCCAGAGTCCTTGATTTTCCTATGTCCCTCCCGGGCCACTTGTGTGTCCCCTAGGCACTTTGGCGTTTGTGGACCACTTCCTCCAAGGTGATCATTTGTGGCTACAGACAAGTGTAATCCAGGCCACATCAAAACCTTTCCTTTGACCCTGAAAGTCCTCGGTCTTCAGATTTTGAAAGAAATCAAGGTGTGAGCATGGGACCACAGCACTGTGCCTGCTGCACAGAATGCACACAGGGTCGGTCTGTGCTGTGTCCCTTAACTCCGGAGTGGGGTTACCTCCCCTCGAAAAGTGAGCCTTGAGACCTATTCACCGTGGCCACGAGGCGGAAACGCCCAAATACCCGTCAACGGGTGAATTAGCAAAACGTGACTCATCCAAGCAACGGACTATCATGCAGCCGAGAACAGGGGCAGAGCCCCGGCACCCAGCACAACGTGAGTAAATCTTGAAGGCATCGTGCCGACACAGAGGTCACATGGCGTATGATCCCATTTGTGTGAACTATCCGGAAGGGGAAAATCCACAGAGATAGAAAGGGTCACGGTCGCCAGAGGCTGGAGGGAGGGGGGAAAATGACTGCTTCATGGGACAGAGTTTCCTCTGGGGGCGAGGAGAAGGTTTTGGAACTGGGTAGCGGTAAGGGGTTGTACAACATTGGGAGTGTACGAAATGCCACTCAACTGT